>NC_071089.1:51796603-52117853 GCF_027358695.1 Spea bombifrons | reverse complement strand
CTATATATACGTTGATAACAAAAGAAAATTAGTAAACTCCTACTAAAGGCTGGCACACTTGCAATATCTCTGGGTTTACCATAAAAGGCAAAAGCCTAACCTACATAACATTAATATGTATGATATGGGTGGGGTTTCAGTTATTTAAAGCAGACATCCTGTGCCCTGAAGTTGACCCAGAGTCTACACTTATGGTCCAGTTTCTCACCAGCTGATTCAGTTTATGTAATTTGACCTATGCCCTCTACCATATATATCATGTTCCTCAACAGAACAATACTACCTCCCAGTGCATCAGACTCTTATCACCAAATTGCAGAAAACAGTTAACCTCTTCCTACCCACACTCTCCACATCCTAAGATTCCACAGTATACAGGTAACCTGTATATTTGATAAGCTGTTCTTGCACTTGTGCTGGTTCTCAGTGCAATTTTACTTGTGAATACATCTGTAATAAATTTTATTTTTATACTTTTTACTATACAGTGCTGTGCTATTGTTTCTTCTATAGTTGAATTTCCTTAAAACTAAGTCACCACTCCAGAACATTTTAGTTACCTGTTTACTGGGACGTCTACTTTATTATGTATTTTGTTACAAAAAAAAAAACTGGGCAAGGAGGGGGTATGACCAAACACTGCTCTTTTACCTGGTCATTCCAAAAAACTGCAAATACAGAAAATTGGTTCAGCGCTGGGAGTAGTCTTTGAACGGAGGACACAAACCGTGCCAGGAATCTCTCCTATCTGGCTTGAAGGTAGAATCTTTGGGATGGGTGTGGGTCACGCCTAAGGGTATGATGGCTGTAAGGGTCTTCCAATATAACCAGGGGATAGAGATATGTAAAATGAAGAAAAATAGTGCAGTATGTCTTATGGAGCCAAGGTGAATAATAACAGGAAACACACTATATATATAGAGCTAAATATAGCTCTATTGTAACAGCATGGGCAGTATAATCCTCGCCTGTGGATGTTCTTGTGGGTGTGGCTTCTTCTGATGATATAGTTAGGTCACAGGTTTTCAGAGTGGATATGTAGAGACATAAATGATACAAGACCTAGTGTACACTATGGTAATGGGATAGGCTTTAAAGAAATGAAAAAGTACTCACATTTCTGAGAGCAAATAAAGGTTGCTCAATCTTCATCAGCATGTGTGGCATTTTCCCCACCAAGGAAACAGCTCCAGTGAGATAAAAATCAGAATAATAAACAAGATAAAAGTCAGGATAAAAATGAAAATGGAGGTCCAAAAATAAGAATAATCCAAAGCTTTATTACATAATAAAAACAAAAGTGGATAAAACACAACACGTTTTGCCCAAAAAATGGCTTTTTCAAAGTGTAATAGGCGTTCTAAAGACCTAAATATAAGTAGTGTGGGAAGCTTTTAAATTTAGCACCTAAATGACATCGCAGTCACATGGTTACACACACTAATTAAAAGAACAACATTAAGAAATAAAAAATACACATATATCAAATCTGTGTACATAGGAAAATATAATTAAAAGAATGAATATAAAAAACAAGCATTTTTTTACCTTAAGATGACAAGAGAACTTTGATCATGTGATCACAGGGGGTTTTGAGGTAATGAAATATAATATAAATAAGATAAACTTAGACATTATGCACTTGATTGCAGAGTGGATAATAAAACAGCACTTTCTTTATTATTCTTGCTAAAAAACGAGTGTACATGATCGCGAATAAAGCACGTTTTATGTGATCCTACCTATAACAGTGAAAAATGCGGTCATGTGATCGAAAACTGCTTATTACCAGCTCAATGAAGTAACACAAACCGGAGTATTAGGAAATATGAAAGCAATAACAGAATTTTTAGAAAAAAAGCAAATTATGTGTAAATAACATGGTAGACAAGACCATAAAAGCTGTTAAAAACAAAAGCAGAACAACAATCAATAGAACAATACAACAATGACACAACAATAGGCAAAACATCGACCACACATAGCAACTAAACAAGATCTAAGTATATACATTACTTTGAAATGTACACCACTATTAAAAAATAAGATAATAATTTATTGTTTTAATGAAAGAATCTATATATAAAAAATAAAAAGGTCAAAATCTGCATTTAATCCCTTAGGAGTCACAGATTTCAGATAAAAGACCCATTCCGTTTCTTTTTCCCCCAAAATATCAGTGATATTCCCTCCTCTCCAGGGGATAGTACATTTATCTATTCCACAGAAACTTAAAAATGTAGGGTCTTTGTTATGGATTAAAAAGTGTTTTGACAATGTATGATTTAAAAAACCTCTAGATATATTTCGACAATGTTCCACTATTCTAGTTTTAAGACATCTAGTGGTCATTCCTGCATATTGGAAGCCACAGGGGCACTCCAATAAATAGATAAAAAAAATTGTATTGCATGTGATGACATTTTTTATTTTATATACTCTTTATTAGTTACAGTTGATTTAAATGTTTCCACTTTATTAGTGGTTTTGCATGCAATTAAACTTTTACATTTATAAAACCCACTTTTGTTAAGAAACGTTTGTGTAGGAGGATCTAGTTTTCTAGTATAATTTTTGGTGAGGAAAGTTTTAAGGTTTTTTCCAAACAACCAGACAAACCCATACATGGGTGGTATCACTGTACTCAAGAGATGTTGCTAAACACATATTGTGGTGTTGTTTCACAGTGACATATACCAGGAGCTGTAAACTCTCACCTGAATTACAATTTGTGTACCACAATTGGTACCACTATGTACCACAAAGCTTGACAAAGGGTGGTAGTAGAATTAGTGAACGGAATAGGGTTAAAATACCAGCATTTGAAATACCTTGGGGTGTCTAGTTTTCAAAAATATATGGTTTGATGGGGTAAACTGCATTGGCCAGCTTCAAGATATAGCACATGGGGCAGAATGACCAGATTTGGAAAAAAATGGTTTTGAAATACCAAAACTCTACTTGTACTTATTGCCCAATAACTTGCAGTAAAAAGCTAAAAAAATTTGGGTATTTCCATTATCTTTTTTTTAGATGAGTAAAAGATTTTTCAAATAAAAGTGAGAAAATTTGTTTTTTTTTTAAATTTTTCACCATATTTTATTTTATAGGAAATTAGATGATGTGATCAAAAATATTATCTGAAGAAAGCAATTCTTGTCCTGAAAAAAACAATATATAACTTGTGTGGGTACACAAAATGGGAGAGGAGAAAATTATGAGTGTTAAAACAGCCTTGGTCACAAAGGGTACAAAAAATCCTCTGATTCCTCCAATATTAATCACTGTATGAACTAACAACATTATTTAATTCTGTTAATTATTATCAAATATTTTTTTTAATTTGTTTTCTTTATTTTCTTTCTTATTTTATTTTTTATATTACCAATTATTGTGTTTCACCTTACCGATTAAATGAATGATTAGCACCTATTTGGTATAATTGTTTAATCATACACCTAACTATATGCAAGTGTGCAGGTGTACCTACAAAAATTGATGCTGTTTCAAGGCAAAGGGTATCACACCAAATATGGATTTGATTTAGGTTTTCTTCTGTTCACTCACTTTACATTTTGATAAATGATAAAAATAACATGTCTATTTTTAATGAATTCTTACTTTAGGAAAAAATCTCCACCCACCTAAAAATTTTGCACAGTACGTACATACATCTTCTGCAACGTTCATGCTTAACATTAGTAAGCTTTTATCACTGCTGGCAAATAGAAATACAAACTCCAGGTGGACTAGAATGCTAGCCACATGTAGTTGTTACACTCCATTTTTACAACGGGATCAAATTCAGCATCAGAAGGGGGTATAAATAAATGAGATATGTTGTGTTATTCCCCTAATAATTTATTTGAATACAAAATGTTACTTAAATGTATTGATTTCATAAATGTTAGGTGTAACATCCAATTAATTCTGTATTAATTTGAGAATTAGTGTCTTTAATCCGCATTAAGCATATTCGTATTAATTACAGATTTGCAAATGTTTTTAAAGATTTCTTTACAACCTACAGTAGCAGCACTTCTGCTGATATCACAACCTTTATGCTGTGAATTATGTTAAATGGTATGACTAGACCATAGTAGGTGTCCCTATGACATATATGAGAGTATGTTTATATGTTTCTACTAGCTAAATTCGAGTTCTACATACGATCAATTTGTTCTGGTAAGTCACTCTTGTTTTATTACTATTAATTACTATTAATTATTACTATTTTTTCATTCTTTATTGCCGATATCTTTATAGGATTGCTTTGGGACAATTTTGCTTGCATACTGTGTTAACCATACACCTTCTTGAGAAATTTTGAGCTATTGATGATCAGTCCTTAAGAGACACCTGAATAATCCACAATAGATATGTATGAAATTAGATTTCAAGAACAGAAGTGAAAAAAGAAAGTCAAGTATATTATTAAAGAGTTACGTAATTATTATTCACAACAAAATTAAAATAAATGTAAAAATTTGAATAATTATTATAGACATTGTGAAGCCACATAATTATAAACTATGTTTGTAAGGTGGATATGGATACATGCTAAATTCTAAACCATGCACTTTACTATTTGTAGAAAGGTTTTCATGAATTTTCCAGAATTCTATAGTAAAATGAGAATGAGTCAGACAGAGCTATAAAAAGTAAGAGTCACCACATGTAATAAGCATGCAGCATATTTTCTTTTATGTATTCATATTGACTAGGCACACAGTAAATTCACTAGTAAAAACCCAACTGAATATAAAATACATTTCTACTTTAGATAAAAATGTGCTGAAATAGATGGCTAGAGAAACATTGGAGAGACAACTTATTGTGCAAAACAAACTGATAGTTCATCTGGCTCCTGGGAAAATTTAAAGGGGAACTATTGCCATCACACGCTTTCAGGATAACTACATTCATTTTTAAAGCTAACATGAGATTTTTGTTTATCAATCAGTGTAATTGTTTAGGGAATATTTTGTATTGTTTCTAGATACTAAATAACCCATCAACAGTTCGGATGCCCAAAGTGGGACACCTCAATTGAGGAGGAGTAGTTAGAGGCAGGGGCCTGGTTAAAGGATAGGCTGGAGGAAGGACATCAACCTGCCTTACATGTCCAGCAACTTCATGGTTATTATTATTATGCCGAGATATGACATATCAGCCCTCTGCTTTATTATGCCGCAAGGTGGTCACATGGGAGCTCCAATGAAGGTTGGTGCTCTAAAGGCATACACACTTTGATTTCACAGCCAGTCAGGTCAGTCAGAGGAGATAAGCTAATGTCCCTGACTGGCTCATGATCCTCATTCCTCTCAAAAGTAGTACAGTGGAGTAGCTCAGTAGGACAGTGGCTAGAAATCTGGATGAAAAAACGGGTACTTGGGGGTGTAATTATTTTCAAAAAGTAACAAGACACAAGATTAAAAGTTTGTGAAGGCGATAGAAATGTACAGGGCCATGAGTAATTAACAATGTACAATATATGAGTAATTAAAAATGTACAATATATGTGTAATGAAAGATAGTCTGAGGAGGGTAAAGTAGCATATAACTATATGGGCAGGGGCGCCCAACGTGCAGCAGAGCCTGTCCTGGTGTCTGTGTCTGGCTGTCAGTGTGGCAGAGCCTGTCCTGGTGTGTGTGTTTGGGTGTCAGTGTGGCAGAGCCTGTCCTCATGTGTGTGTGTGTGGGTGTTTTGGTGTCGGTGGGGCAGACCCTGTCCTGGTGTGCATTTGGGTGTCGGTGTTGCGAGCTTGTCCTGGTGTGTGTGTGTTTGGCTGTCGGTGTGGCAGAGCCTGTCCAGGTGTGTGTGTTTGGCTGTCGGTGTGGCAGAGCCTGTCCTGGTGTGTGTTTGGCTGTCAGTGGGACAGAGCCTGTCCTAGTGTGTGTGTTTGGGTGTAAGTGTGGCAGAGCCTGTCTTGGTGTGTGTGTGTGTTTGAGTGTCAGTGTGGCAGAGCCTGTCCTGATGTGTGTTTGGGTGTCGGTGTTGCAGAGCCTGTCCTGGGTGTGTGTGTGTGTGTGTTTGGGGTGTCTTAATCCGGCCCTGCCTCCAGTGTGCATGAGCCATCTTAAATCCAGCTTGTACCCACAGTGTGCTAAAGCCTTGTGCAGTTTTATTTGGCTAAAATTATTTTAAATGGTTTGTGGACTGACTTTGTTTTACTTTTTAAGTAATTCCGTGTTGATAGAATGACATATAAAAGTTGATCAAAAAAACTGTTTAACTGCTTTTTTATAGCCAAATTAACCCTGTATTAATATACATTATAAAGCTAAAAGGCCATATTTTATCTCAGTGAAAAATGCGTGTGGCCCACGCACACCTACATTTCTGATGAAGTGGCCCATTTAATTCACAGGTCGCACACCCCAAAGGCAAGCCCATATTGCACACACATATGACTTTACCAACACCCGCATTGAATCAGCAGGACTTGTTCAGCACCCAGATTGCACACATATTGCTTACCCTAGCACCCAGATTGCATCCACAGGATTTGCCCCAGAACCCAGATTGCATCCTCCCATTTGCTTGCCTTTACACATGCTTTCTTTTCTTTTTTTCTCATTCTTTCTCATGATCTCTCCTCTTTTTATTTATCTCATGTCTCTTATTTCTCTATATCTCTCCTCTTATTTTACTTTAACTCTTCACTTTCCCCATCACCCCTCCTTGTCATTATCTCCCCATTCTTGCCATCTCTCCCCTTTCTCTCTCCTCCTAATTATCTCCACCCTCTTTCTCTTTATCTCTCCCTTTTCTAACTATTATATGCTATCTACCTTTTCCCTTTCTAACCATTTCTTACCTTTCTGAAGTCCTGTGGACTCCTGTGTCCCAGTGTTCCATTACGGTGTACACAACATTTCCCAGGGCTCAGCATCACAATAACCAGCACCAACTGCGGCAGTCCAGCCCACCTCTAGAAATAGCTGGCTGGATGTGGGCATCGGTGTCCGGCTGCCTGCCCTTGCCGGGTGGTCACCCTAGATCCCGGTTACAGACTGTGCAAGCTGACAGGTACACCTGTTCAATTGCTTGTTTACACAAATAGCTAATCAGCCAATTACATGGCAACTTGCTGAAGTTCAAACAGAGCATCAGAACAGGGTAGAAAGGGGATTTAACTTTGAATGTGGCATGGTTGTTGGTCCCAGATGGGCTGGTCTGAGTATTTCAGAAACTGCTGATCTACTGGGATTTTCACGCACAACCATCTCTAGGGTTTACAGATAATGGTCTAAAAAAGAGAAAATATCCAGTGAGCGGCAGTTGTGTGGATGAAAATTTCTTGTTAATGTCAGAGGTCCGAGGAGAATGGGCAGACTGGTTTGAGATGACAGAAAGGCAACAGTAACTCAAATAACCACTTGCTACAACCAAGGTATTTAGAAAACCATCTCTGAAAACGTACAACACGTCAAACCTTAAAGTGGATGGGCTACAGCAGCAGAAGACCACACCGGGTGCCACTTCTGTCAGCTAAGAACAGGAAACTGAGGCCACAATTAGCACAGGCTCTCCAAAATTGCACAATGGAAGACTGGAAAAACATTGCCTGATCTGATGAGTCTTGATTCCAGCTGCGACATTCAGATGGCAGGGCCAGACCTTGGCGTAAACAACATGAAAGCATGGAGCCATCCTGCCTTGTATCAACAGTTCAGGTTGGTAGTGGTGGTGTAATGGTGTGGGGGACATTTTCTTGGCACACTTTGGGCACCTTAGTACCAATTCAGCATCATGTAAACGCAACAGCCTTCCTGGGTATTGTTGCTGACCATGTCCATCCCATAGAACATCCCATTTTTTTTACAAATGTTTGTAAATGCAGACTGCATGGCTAGATGCTTAATTTTATACACCTGTGGCAATGGGTCTGATTGAAACACATGAATTCAATAATTAAGGGGTGGGGCTGTGTATATACAGTATATTTATATTTGACATAGATCCAACAAATACACAATGAGGTGCTTGTACAGAAAGAAAAGAAATAAAAAAAAAACAATACAGTGCATAATATCCAATTCAAAATTTGGGGGGTGGGGGATATTGCACTCACAAAGGTGTTGCTGAGATGAAGCTCATCTTAAAATGAATTCCTTAGAAACAAGAGGAGATACGTCAATGGCACAGTATGG
Organism: Spea bombifrons; assembly: GCF_027358695.1. Taxonomy (NCBI): domain Eukaryota; kingdom Metazoa; phylum Chordata; class Amphibia; order Anura; family Pelobatidae; genus Spea; species Spea bombifrons. The sequence continues at coordinate 52,109,696 of NC_071089.1, read as the reverse complement.
CTAACACGGTTGTATGAAAGAAATCCAAATTACTCACAATAGAGTTTGCACATAAATCCAATGTGTATGCCCATTGTATTCCCAATCATATAGTGAATACCTCATAAGGAAATTTTAAGTGAAAACATATATAAATAGTGTACTATATATTAAAGTTAAAGAGTAGTGTGTGAAAAAAGATAGGTGAATGTATCTACTGTAATTTGAAGACACTGTATTATTATTGTAGGAACTAGTAAACCTTATGTTAAATTTTAAACATGCATTGCAATGCCTAGGTATGTTTTGGACTTCTCATATTTTCCAAGATTCTTACTTCAGTGCTCTTGTGGTCCTCCCTACATATTAGACGCAACCAAGATATACCACATTTGTTTGAATTACAGTTTATAAGCTTGTGTATTTCTTATGTTTTACCAGTTCTCGCACCTATAAATGAATTTGTTTTCTTGGGCAAATGCAGACACATTTTACAGTTCCCACAGGTATAGAATCCTTCCCACAATACCAATCCTTTGACATAAATGCCTGCTGGCATAGGCACAGATAATGTGTGATCTACATGGGGAGACACTTCCAACAATTCAACAAAGACTCATTTGTCATACAATAGAGATGCCATTAGAAAAAATAGGTGAAAAGACAGCAGAGTCTGATCAAAATTTGCAAACCATAGGGGAAATGCTGGAACTATTGTTAGGACCACATCTTTACACCCTACAGTGTCCCTACATAAACAGCGAGCTAAAAATATGCGCTATTTGGCTAGTGGGAAATCCAACCTTCTATATGTGAAAGGGAGATAAGAGGGGAATTACATTCTGAAAGCATCTGAAATGTTCCAAATCCCTAATTATAAATTCCAGAAGGACTATAGCATGGGTTAGATCCAATTACCTCTCTCTAAACCTTGTGTGCTTAAATATTCATGTTAATGTTAAAACCCTGGGGGGGGCAAAAAGGAAAATTAAAGAGACCACTCAGTAGTCATAGGCAATAAAGTGCATATCATAGCTGTAGTGTCCATTTAAATGAGACAAAAAATGACTAAAAAAATACAGGTACTAGCTGGCTTGGAGGAAAATGCAAAATGGAATCCAACATGCATTAAAAATACAAATACCATTTTGAGTATCAGACTGTTTGTTTAATCCTTTGAATGATGGAGGTTGGGACATATCTTTCTCTTTGGGAAGTTAAGACACTTTTTGTAGTTAAATAAAAAGCTTACACATAAAACTTGGGGTGACTTGGGGTACATGCTTCCACTCAGACCGGTTGACGCTCTCCCATATTTACTACTCAAACATTGTTTCCTCTCCCTACCAGAGAGACTACTACTTCATTGTGACCCGACAAGATTTGAAACTGTGTACAGCTGAACTCGCTCTACTCAGGAGGATGTCCACGCTATACAGTACCTTGAACAGCACCTATTGATGTATTCTTGCAATTGTAATAGAAAGCTCCCTCAGCCCCTTACAGTGCAATAATGGTCATTGTTTAAGATATAGTGGATGAGACCATTTTAATTTGTCTTACAAAAATAGAAGAATGATGTCAAATGGAAGAGATTATTCTGAACACTAAACAGCAATATGAAAAATACACTTCCACTTGGTTCTACTAGACCAGCTATATGACCAGAGATCGAGTACACTCACCCAACCTTCTGTTATCCATGCAGAGGTTTTGCTTATTTTACTGGGGCTCCACAGAAATGTGGACTAAGAAAGAAGAGAAAAGAAAGTAGAGGGAAAAGAGAACATAGGAGAGAGGAGGAAAGAGAACAAGAAAATGCAGAACAAGAAGATGTGAGACATGGAGGCTGAAGTGGTCGGCAGAGGTAGGGAGACATTCAGAAAGCATGAGAGAGTAAATGAAAAAGAGAGTGTGAGAGAGTCTGTGAGAGTGCGAGAGAGTGAGCAAGAGTAAATTTGGAGAGGACGACACCAGAAGCTCCGCCATTTTGGAGAAGGTTCACACAAGGTTATCTTAGGGCAAAATAGAGGAGCTTCCGGTGACCTCCACAGAGATGCGAACAAAGAAAGAAAAGAACAAAGGGGAAAGAACAAGAAGATAAAGAACAAGAAGATGCAAGACACAGAAGTGGAGCTGCAAGGCACAGAAGCGGAAATGGTCAGGAGAGAAGGTGGGAGACATTCAGAGTGTGTGAGTGACAGAGCCTGCAGATTTAGGCTGAAAAAATCAGAGCTTTTTTCTCCATTTTCTTCAGTTTCTGTGGGGGTCTGGCCTCTTTTTTTGGTGATTCGTACGAATTGATGAAATTGGTAAATTTCGTTAAATTTGAACTTCATATCAACCTGAATGTGCAAGGCTAATAGCTGGCACTTTAAGGATTTTTATCAGGCAAGACTGAAGGGTATCATGCTGTATTATTTTTTAGAGACTCAAATGCACTTGGTTGAAGGTAGAAAGCAGCTTACATGAACATACTGCTAGTGGCCACACCCAGGTGGTTTATTGGCCTCCTTTATCTTTCTATTCTATGATTTATAGTGATGTTAATAGATTGTAAGCTTGGGCCCTCTTCTCCTTTGCACCAGTTTGTTATTGTATGTGTTTAAATTTGTTCTACTGACTGCAACAGCGCTGCCGAATCTGCCGGCGCTTTATAAATAAATGTAATGTAATAAAAATTAAAATTATCAGTTCATGCGTTTAAATATTTTGTAATTAGATCTCCCAAGTCAAACTATTCCATATTGTGAAAAGTAAAAGCCCAAAAACCAGAGTTTGCATTGTGTAACTTTTTCAAAGAAAGAAAATACAGCATGCATTCACAACAAACAAATAGATAATAACCTAAGCACACTATTACAAATCAACCATATGGTGATCACAAAAGTTATTTGCATAACAAAAAAAAATCTTAGCAAAGTAATAGCAAGTAGTATCAAGTAGCAAGAGCAACTGTAGCAAGAGTAGTATTTATCCATAAATTGGTGACAATACTTTAGTGTCTAACTACCGTCTGATATCATTACTTTCTGTATTGTCCAAAATCATGGAAAAAATGTGTTCACATGCAATTGTATTATCAAATTATCTAACCCCAGATCAGGCTTTCATTCAAATCACTCGACTACAACTGCACTCTTAAAAGTATGCAAAGAGATCCAAAGTGGCATGGAACAAGAAAAGCTAACTGGAGCTATGTTCCTTGATGTTCCCAAGGCCTTTGCCACTGTAGACCATGGCATCCTATTGCGAAAACTTAAAAACTCTGGTATTGGTGATCATCTGCTAACCTGCCTCTCTCAGTCACGGTGTACCCCAAGGCTCAATACTCAACCCCCTGCTATTCACATTTTTCATTAGCGATCTGCCCAATGTCTGCAAAGCCTTAGCTCTACACAAGCATGCAGAAAACACCATAATCTATGTAAGCAAACCAAATCTACCACAGTTTGAGGTTGCACTCCAATATCAGTTCACATAGGTAAAAAACCTAGGTATGTCAAACACTGACATCTCTCAATTCTCTTTAGAACAGTACTTAAATTATATAAATTACAAACTATGCACCAATACAAAATCAAATAGCACACTGACTACAGTCAGTACTTGGAATATCTAGGTAAGTGGTTAGATCCCAATCTATAATCTCCACATTGTAAAACTCTCTTTATACCTAATTAGGTGCCTTGTACATGAACAAATCCTGCTTAAGTCCAACAGTAAGGAAACAGATAAGTAAGAACAAGAAATGGTAATACCAGTTATGAAATATGGGGATGTTGTGTTTGCATCCCACATTCATAAACATAAACAAATGTTTATCTCATTCTACCGCTTTGTGTTACAATTTAATTACATGACCCACCATTGTGACATGTTAAAAGAGTTAAACTGTCTACCTCTGGAATTCAGATGCACCCTTCACCTTTTTAGCCTTGTGTTTAAGAGTTTTTCCATGAAGCTCTCCCCAGCTGTTTCCTCCTCCTATAACCCCAGACCCAGTACCAGTACTTCATCTACAATTTCACAATACAAAAACGAATTTTTCTAAAGACCACCCTAATTGTGGAATAACCTCCCGCACATCTTCCTCCAGTCAAGAGCTCCCTGTCAACATACCTCAATGCAGAATGCACATGTAATCATGGCTAATTGTACTTCACTAGTTTTCTTATCTGTTTGAGTCCTATGTTAAATTTGTATGTTTGCATTTTAATATTATTTTGTATTAATATTATATTGTAACCTTGTAAAAATTGCAATGTTGGTGAACCCAGGAAATACTTGAGAACGAGAGAAATCTCAATTAATCCTTCCCAATAAAATACTTCATAAGTAAATAATAAATAATAGTAACCAACAGAATATTCTTTGTATATACGGTAATCCCCATTGTTATATCCACAGCTCATGTTACTTCATATAATGATATAACAAATTATTCTGGAAAACTCATTCAACAAATTGGCTATTGTTACCATAAATGTTGTGTCTGACATTGAAATATCGCAAACAACAAGTCCTCACCTTTTTGTCATGGTTTAATGAATTTATCTGTTTTCAGATTCCATGTGTTCAGTGTTCTATTTGTAATGAGACACCAAGTTTACTAAAACACTTCATGTCATTATTATTTTGCAGCGTTAGCTGGGAAAAAATATGCCTTGTGTTGCTTAAGTGCATTAGCATTCATTCATGCTAGAATTCTTATAGAAATGCTTCCTGTTACAAGTTTGTGGTTGTCAAGCACACTACATTTATTGTCAAAGTCAGCATCAGGGAGATAAGGACATTTTTTTTAAAGCCTGTGATAAAAAATGATCTGATTTATTTCAGATAAGCTTACAGTTTGCAATATGGGCCAAGCAAGTTGTTTTTGTTGCGTTACAAAATGGTATAATTATATTAGTAGATTGTATTTATTTATTTGTGCAATCCCTAGCATAGGAATCGAATGCATACACTACCAGAAATCCCAGCACACTGCAAAAAACATGACGCTTTTCCATGCATATGTCACAACGTAAATAGAGCTGGACAGATACCAGAGATTGGGGAATAAGTCAGGTCTATTTGTGAGAGAGTTTATTGTTTTTTTTCCACTCTGTAACAGGAATGCCAGTTATATAGATTAAACCTATTTACTAGGTTGAATAGGGTAAAATGGATTTCAACAAAACATCAATTTTCATACTACTCCATTAACTGCAGTGTGAAACTAGCTTACTCTCGAACCCACAACACCCACAACACAAAATATTCCCCACTCAGAAGCATCTTAAATTTTAATACGCTCTTGCCATTAAGGAGGAAAAAATCTTTATCAGTATGTTAGACTAATTCTGACATACTGATAAAGGCAGTCTTGCCTACCACTGACATAAACTCCCCCTACATTAACATCATTCACTACCACGCAGTCCTCACCTCCTGTTTCTCACCCCTTATCCACCTAGAATGTAAGTTCCTGCAGGAACAGGGCCCTTCATTCCTCTTGTATCTGTATGTCAATTGCTTGTCATTATGTGTAAAATTTTTACCTTGTACATCGCTGCGGAATCTGTCGGCGCTTTATAAATAAAGTATAATAATAATAATAATTCCTGCAAGTGCAATCAAGGCAAGTTTCCTCTGCACAAAAGAACCAACAACTCTAGACATTTGATTTGTCCCTGGAACTTCAAGGCTGCCGGCTTCTTAATGACCTAAGTGTGGCCGACGGCTGGATTTGACAGGCTACACATTACATTTTTAGGCTTATGTAGTGTGCAGCTGGGCATATTCAGAGGGTGAGTATGGGATGTTGTTGGCCAGCAGGAGAGAGCTGGCACCTTCAGCCCTGTGGTGCAGGTAAAGCCAACTGGCCCCATCAGCCATTCCCCCCACAGGTAACTCACATGCATATATGCATTTATATTAACACACTTATACACTCACATTAACACTCACTTTAACACGCACTAACATACTCATGCTAACACATACTCCTTGTCACACATAAACATTTATCCTAACACAGGCTTACACATGCCCATTCATGCTAACACTCCCCCTCACACATGCATTTACACATGCGCATTCATGCTAATACACATACACTCATTCTAACATACATGCAAGAAAACTTAAGCATTCTCTCCATCACCCTCTCTCTTACTCCCTCCATCCCCACCCCCACACACTGTGCGAGCAGCCTCGTTTTTTCTGCAGCATTACATGGCCCTACTTTGTTCCCGCCTCCACAAGTGGTCCGGTCCTGGTCAAACTGGCCTTATGTGAGGAAAAAATGGAATAAAACTTGTTTGTATGCATAATATAAATGTTTATTAGTATTAAAAGCCTTAAAATTTTATGGCATGTAGGCAAATCTGGTTGTGCTAATAAATTGTTTTAGCTTATCTTCTAAATTAGACTGCCTGTTGCATGCATTATCTTATCACTTCATTGCAAAGTCCTCTTTGCAAGATAATTTAGTCAGGAATTTACCATTACACTTGTTATATGTTATCTCTATGTCCCTCTCCGCAGTACAAACAGAATTACACTGTAATGATTCAAGATGCAATAACACAAAAATGCTCACATTAATAATAGACAGACAGACAGACAGACAGACAGGCATCATGGTGTTCATAAAAGAGCAAATAAGCTCATATTTGCACATTGACATGTACACGTATATACATACATATATTTAATAGACATGAGATCTATTAGACATAGATAGATAGATAGATAGATAGATAGATAGATAGATAGATAGATAGATAGATAGATAGACACACAATGGTGTCCATAAAAGAGCAAATAAGCTCATAATTGCACATTGACATGTACATGTACAGACATACATATATTTAATAGACATGAGATCTATTAGACATAGATAGATAGATAGATAGATAGATAGATAGATAGATAGATAGATAGATAGACACACAATGGTGTCCATAAAAGAGCAAATAAGCTCATAATTGCACATTGACATGTACATGTACAGACATACATATATTTAATAGACATTATTTACCTTGTGTGAGTGCGCATGTATGTTTTCATCTGTGATAGATAGATAGATAGATAGATAGATAGATAGATAGATAGATAAAGGTGTGCATTATCAAATTGTACATACAGCCATTCACATTTATAATTTTCATTTTTACCGTATGTATAGACACATTTACCAATCTGGTAAAAATTTACATCTTACAGGATGTCTTATCTTTTTTTACAGCAGGACTTTTAGTTTTGACATTTTACATGGAGCTTAAATCTATATTTGACTGTGAGTACTTTTGTGTGATGTGTTATACTTCCCATTAAATGAAGAACAAAACGGCAATCAATGGTTCAGCACATTACATTTGTTATCACAAAACAATCTAGCTTTGTTAATAAAATAATAATTCTAACAAAAATCGCGTTTTGAGAAAGCACAGATATTTGTGTAATTCGAAGACCAATTATGTATTTTTTTTCGTGTGTTTACTGCCATCTAGTGGCTAAGCAATGTAACTTCCAACAATGACCTATATATACGTTCCTGTATAGGAATCTCATTCTAAAGCATGAACTGTATCTGTCTACGTCCGCAGGTGCATGCTTTTTAGATACGTAATAATAATTTAAATCCTCTGTGGAATATTGCCTAGTCTTTGTTTTAAGACCATTCACAATTTAAGCAATGTGTTCTATTTTCTGGGCTAATGAGATATTACTTACTAAGAAATGTATTTAAAGAGGCTGCATTTTTTGTTGCAATGGTTTTTTGTCACCATGCCATTATTTTGTTTAACTCGGCTAACCAGCACTCTAGCTGCTTTGCCATAATAGAAATGTCTGATGATGCAGCTGAGACACACTCATGACTCTTATACTCCAATACTAGTGACACTGCAGCTGAAGGTGGAAAAGCCATTATCTTGAAGATGATGTGACTACCTGGAGACCTTAACAGACTGGATGATATTTTTTTTTTATCCAGCTCCAGAAAACGGATTGAGCAGCAGTGTGATGGTTTTATTGCTCCTAAAGTCCAGCTTTTTTCCACTAATCCTTGAGAAATAAGACTGGAGAGATAGAAGAAAGAGGAAAATTGGAACAAAACGACCAACTTGTCTCAGACCTTTAACGGTGAGGTTCCATGGACAACAAGTGGCATTATATCCTGAAGATCACCTGGTACAGCAATTAAAGGAGAAATGATCTCTCACTCATCAGGTAATCCATTTTATATTTGTAAAATAAATAGATATTAAATATTAATATTCAAATTATGAAAATATTGTCCAGTTGTAGAATGTATGCATCAGATTTGTTTTCCTTAATTGGATTCCTTGTAATAAAAGCAAATGTTACATTTTAGTCTATGGATGTAATTTTTGTAAGGTGTATTTAGAGCTTCTAGTCCTGTATTGTAGCACATGCCCAAATGGCACAAACAGAATTATGAGTTTCCCTGCCATTCACATTGGGTTTTAACACCTCTTTTGGTGTGATTAAAACAGCTCTGTGCACTGAACTGTGCATTATTTTTCAACTCTTACCATTTAAGACACAGAAAGCAGTAGAAGGTACACAGGATAACTACATCATTGCATAGCAGCAGTTATGGAAAGCTATGAGCACAAATGGCATAGTAATGCCATGCTTTATTACTATCTTGTTCTAGTAAAGGTGGAATCCCAATTTAAGCCACCTTATTGCCAACTACAAGCGAGGGGTGCTTTTAAAGCCCAAACTGTTTTAATATTATTAAGACAAATTCCAGAAAAGAAGCATTGAGTACACATAAGTATCCAATGCAACAGCACTGTACATGTGTATAAAATTAGGCATAGTGGGATTTGTATGTAAAATATAAGATTGAAAAGAGAAATATGACTGATCCTAACTCAACAAATGACACCCATACTGAATACACACAATTAAGTATAATCTCCCTGTTTAATTGGACAAAGCATATTATATAGTTAACAAGGTCCCAGCTATTTCATCTGTACAATGCATCTCTTTTATTGTCTTTGTCTTTTAGTGTTTTGCACCCTGCCTTGTAGGGGAGACAATTCATATATGTGAAAGATTATTAATATATGGTTATAGGGTATATATTTTTATTATAATTAAAATTCTAAAATGTTTGAATCCTTGTATATATATTTGTGCTTTTTTCGCTTTCTGTATAATAAACATCATTGTATTTATCAAATCAATTTCTACTTAAGCTGCAGGAATACAAAGGCATATGGTCTTGTTTGCAGAAGTAATTAAGGATAAAGCTCTAAAACTTAACTGTATTTGTGAACCTTTGGTCCCATAGACTTTGTTCTGTTAATTTATAATGAAAGCTAATATCTAAGCAGTAGGTATGTGTCCTTCACCAAATTTAACGTTTCTATAAAATGGAGTAAATCTTGAATAGCATGTAAATTACTGCATAGTATAGCGATGGTATCTAGGCATAAGTGTAAGCATTTGTATAACTTTGAATGCCATGTACTTGGAATCCACATAAGCCAAGAAGGTGCATTATATAAAAAAAAATCTTTCACACAGGCAATTATTTATAATATAACATATGACAAAGGACAGTGTATGCCATTGCTGTCCTGGAGATTTTTCAATGAAGTGCTTAGCAACACTGCTTGAATTGTTGACCTGAAGAATGAAGGAGAACAAATGGCAAGGAGCTAATATTGCAGTTAACCAATATAGGATTTAAGATCACCTCTAAAAAAGACCGCAAGTCTATTTTCTGTAGTTGATGTTAGTATAGAGTGATCACCTTTAGTGACATCTATGAATTGGCTTTACAATGTTCTTGTCTACTTTTTCAAACCCTGCAGTTAATATTTTTCACTTGGGTTTAGTTTTGTTAAAAGAGATTTCAACTGAATTGTGTCAAAAAATGATCAATTAGATATTATTTTTTTAAGTTTGCCAGTTCTTTTATTTATTTTGCAGATCTCCAAAGTTTCATTGGATTTGTGAAAAAATGAAATGTGTAATCCCATCACACAAAAGCAGTATAATTATGATAAAAGCTTAAACATTTTTCCAAAATGCCTCGTATACAGAATGTACTAAAATTGCCTTTTGCCAAAATTAAATGAACTTGCTATGCTTGAACTTTTGGCACATTAACAGGCCTTGGCTAGAGAACATAGAAAGCTTCCTTTTCATACTGCCTACTGACCATAATTGCAGTATATTATATATTGTTAGACATACTCATTTTTAATGCAACAGCTTGAATGTCTAGGTGAGAAATATAATATTTAAAAGGTAGGAGTGCTAGTGGATACATGATAGGGAAACAGATGCAAAGGATGGATGGACATAGGGTCTGTACAAACAGAGACAACTGAAAAAGGGCAAAAGACCCAAACTGAAATGAGGAAATAAAGTTCAATGTTAAAATTTTTAAACAGGGAAGCTAAAACATGGAAGAAAAAGTCAGCATTGGCTTTGGTTTGGATAACAGATGCTCAGACCACACGGATTTCAAATTTAACTAATTTCTATGTGAATATAACAAAAGCATTGTGTAATTCCCAAAATATATTGGGTATGGATATTGGGTATGGATCCATTTCAGTGGGCTTTGTTGAAAAACCGTGCTTTTAAAAAATGCTCTTAAAAGGCATTTAGTAATCTCTAGACCACAGCTGCTGAAAGTCCTGCGTGTGTATAGAAATGCATAGGGAACAAATTCTCAGACCAATGCAATGAATTTCGCTACGTATTAGAAACTCTGAAATGATACATTATTACACAAACTTTTCAGGGTGACACAATCTATGTCTACAATCATGGAGGCAGGCCTAAATTACATACACAAAGTGTAAACATCACAGATTAAAAACTGCTTAATCAAAAAATATATGAATCCTCACCCAAGCGTAGGAATTTACTAACACACATTTGCCTGTATTTACTAAACTAACGGAGCTTGTGAGTTTGCAAAAACATGTTCGTAACGGCAATTTACTGGTATATAGCAATATCCTCCCCCAGGTTTATAGGTTTATTTAATTACCCCTTGCTATACTGCACACGAGTGGGGGAATTGAGGGGTTTTGTCAATCCACCTGCTTTGGTAAACCCCAGGTTTTTTTTAGCTATTGTGTAGGGGAGGGTTTTGCAAGATTCAGGCAAGGACATGAAAGTCCTGATTGACTTTGCATGCCCTTGCATGCCATCTCCTGGAACTCACAACATTTAAAGTTACATGCCCTTGCTTTACATATTTGTACATACATCTGAGAGTTGTTCACGTACAAGAACCCTTATCTCAACTGACTACTCAGCATTTTAGTGACTAAAGCTTAATGATACATTGAAACGCAATTAACTTATTTGTTTCCGTCAGTACTTCTGTACCTCTATAGTATATGATTCCACTGACATAGTATTTGGTAGTTCCAGGTTTTATGATTTCCCTTTATGTGGGTTTTATTTTGCACATAGTCACATAATGTGTTTATCTAAAGTGTTAGCTGCTATTAGCATCACATAAAGTTGATGATGCCACTTTGGCTGTACTGTAGCAGGTTTTGTCCGTGCCACAGGTGTCCACAGACTTAGACACTCCTTTCACTGAGATGTAACGCTCACTAAGATGTAATTCAACTTTATTCTGTGCATCTCCCAGCAATACCACCTTTCTTAATTGGTTTCCTGTTCATTTTACTAGAGCCATTAAATCAAAACCATACATAGCATTCTACCATACCCATCTCTTGCAGCTGCAACCTTTCAGAGGCATAATACCAAAGAAATATCAGAAAAGAGTAAGGGACCTTAATATGTATAGTCTGAAGGAAAGAGGAAATGGGAGATGTAAGAGAAACATTTAAATGTTTAAAAGGATTTAACAAAGTACGGGGGTGATGTTTCTTTCAAAAATGTTAGAAGAAGAGGTCATCATTTAAAAAAAGAAGGTCAGAGGTTTAGATGTAATGTGAGGAGGCTCTGCTTTACCAAGATGGTGGTAAAGCCTCCCATCAGAAGTTGTAGAGGCCAATACGGTGACAGAATTTAAACATGCATGGGATGAGCATAAAGCTATCCTCAATCTAAGACAAGGCCAAGAACGGATTAGTAAAAAATTATGGATCAGGAAAATAGGGCATACTAGATGGGCAGAATGGTTCATATCCGCCGTCAGATTATATGTTTCCATGTTTTCCTTTTCCTCTTGAAGAGGAATTTGGCCCTTTTAGTCAGTCATCATCAGCATTATCCTTCACATCTTTCCCTTTATCCTCAACATGGCATTCAACCCCTCCACAGGGTTCTTGATTGCTTGGTACAGATGCCTTCTCCTCTCTTTCTCTCTCTTGCTATCTCTGTCCTTCATTCCTAGGCATGTGATATATATCAGAAAGGTCCAAACACGGACAAGATAATGATTATTCATGTTTGTATAGTATTTTTGCATCCATTTAGTAATCAGATTTGAGCTTTGTTTGTCTAAAATGTGCATTTGCTGTTTAAAGGGCATGCATAAATATCAGTTAGCTGTTTATTTTGGAGCTTATTTGACATTTTCTGTTTTGTATCACCACAGAGCTGATTTTAAACTGTACATGTGCAATAAAAGTGTTTACATGGATTGGATAATTGCAGCAAAGGTTTTTTTAAGCCTTAAAAACCACGTAATTGGGATTAGCAGTCGGTTTTATTTTTGATTCCAGTTTTTTTCAGGCCCAATATGGTAATATAATGTAATTAATTTGAATCATGTGACTCTAGAGGATATATTTATTTATGTTCAGTGGGTGTTTGGGGTTAATGTGCCAGTGATAAAGCTCTGTAAAGTGCGAAATAAGTCTCGCATTTTACCCCCCCCCCATTTTGTGGTCTCTCTTTCTTTTCCTCTAGTGGATTACTGCTTTGCACAAATTGTTCTAATCCAAGGAATGGAATAAAAAAAAAATATCTATTTTTGCGACATCAGTTTTCTCTGTGTGGTTTCTTCAGGAAGAAGATGAACCTACCTCCTGTGTTTGCATGTTGATGCTCGGTTGGGATGCCGGGGGTTTTTTCTGATCCAGATGCAGAGTGAGATGATTTTGCAGCTTGAATGTAATTTTTTTTCTGCCCCATAAGAAAATGCTTAGGCTTCATTCCAGTTATGAGTCTGAGTAGGCTTATATTGTGTGTGTATAGATATATATAATTTTAAGTCTTTTCTATATGAGAATCATATATGGTGGGGAACACAGAAACATACATTTTTGATGGCAGGTAAGAACCATTCAGCCCATCTAGTCTGCTTCCTTGCACAAGGATAGCAAATCATAAACCATGGCATGACATTGAGCTTGGCCTGGAAGAGAGTGTCTGCTTAGCAGCAGTGTGAGAGACAGGTGTAATACCAATGGCTAAAAAAGGCAAGGTGAGTAGCACATTTATAAAATGACATGAATAATTGTTTTTAACTGTTAGGCGTGCTGCAGAATTGGCATCGTTTTTGGCATTAACTCTTTCACTACCAGTGAAGTAGCAGCTACTTCTAAGTGATCACTAACTAGCTTAAGACATTCCTGCATTCCATCAGACTTCCAGAAAGTGAAGCGTGATTCATCGCTCCAGAGAAGTTTACAATTCTACAGAATCCAGTGGCGGTGTGCTTTATACCACTCTAGCCGACGCTTGGTTTTCTGAGATCTTTAGCTTATTTGCAGCTTCTTGACCATTAAAATGCATTTCACGAAGCTCCAGAAGCACAGTCCTTATGCTGATGTTTCTAGAGGCAGTTTGGAACTCTGTAGTGAGTGATGCTACAGAGGACATGTGATTTTTACAAGCTATGCACTTCAGCACTTGGCATCCCTGCATTATGAATGTGCATGGACTAACGCTTTGTGGGTGAGCTATAGACATTTTGACTTCGCAATAACAGCACTTCCAGTGGACCAAGGTAGAACTACCAGGGCAGATTTTTTTACAAACTGACAAAGGCATTCTATTTGTCTATGGAGATGGCATGTCTATCTGCTTGATTTTATACATCTGTAAGCAATTGGTGTGGATGAAACACAATAATTAGGAAAGGTGTCCACATACCTTTAGTCATAAAGTGTATATGCAAACTGCTTTGCAAAATGTTTTCAACTTATTAAGCTATGTTTCTCCAGTGTGTACAGTATCCTTTATTTAACCCTTTCAGTCCCCTTAGGATGTACCTGTACGTTCTTAAAGCATGTGCCAAGAAGTACACACGCGCGTACCAGTATGTCCTGACTTTGTTGCATGCGCAGGCACATCTTCCTGCTGCTACACATGAGCTTAGGCTGTCTTCTGTAAGCTTTGACTTTCCCCTGATGGCAAAAGCCAGCAATGCTAGCTTCCTGCCGACTGTTTGTGTGTAATCCGGCATTCCCTTCCAGTCACTACTGACACCCATCGGAAATTCACCCTCAGCAGGGTCATCCTACTAAACCCTGTTGGGCTTTCCCATTGCCCCTCCTGCTGAAAAAATAAAGAGGAAAATTAAATATATGAATAAAATATAAACAAAACTGATAGGAAGCCCAGTGATGTCAACATGATATTCCTGGCATTAAAAATGTATGAAAGATCCCAAAATGGATATTGAGCCTTACTGCACTGAAAAAAAAAAAGGAAAATAATAAAATAAAAAATATATTGTTTTTTGTTTTTTGTTACAACAAAATGACTACTTCCACGATAAGTAAAACAAAATATTTAAAAAAATCACTACCTCAAACCCCTTATGCCAGTAGTCTAAAAAAATAATATAGGACAATATGTAAAGCATGGATGTGTCCCTCTTGAACATAACAAATATGTATTTGGGGTATGACTGCAATCAGGAGATGTTGCCAAACATAAATTGGGTCATTATCCAGCTTACAGAATAGAAGAGAAGATTGCAAAAAAATTGATTTACTAGCTGATGTCTCCTAGCTGTTGAATGCAGTTAATGATCTATTCAGCCACAGTTACTCACAGTTACAACAAGAACAGCCACTGAATTAAACAGTGGCAGATAATCAAGTGGGCATAGTAGGTGCATGCCTATATCCCCCAAGCTCTGGGAGACCCCAGTGCTTAATTGGATTATTAGATTTTATTGTGTCTCAGAGGTGGGCACTACTAGCACCACAGCTCCTGCTGTCTGCAAGAAGGCATGGCGTAGTGAGTAGATATGTATGTGTTTGTGTGTGCACATGTCTAGCATTAATATAGAGGTTGTGGGGATGTGCATTGAATGGTCATTCAAATATACCGAGGCAGTTATGAGGTAGAGGTCATCTGGGAACTCTCTGTGGGTCCTGAGAGAGGTGTTTAGGCACATCCACTCCCCGCCTAATTCCCTTCCCACCCCCATACAATTTAAGGTGCTTGGGGCTAGCTGTACCAATGCCCCAACCACGTACATTATTAATCCTATTCACGTTTGTTGTAATACCCACCTATCGGAAATCCACTCCCTTGAAAAGGGAGGGCTCTGGGTAGCCACAGCCTGGGAGTTCCCAGGCATGGCCAGAAGGCTAAGAGATCAGCCTACTAATTAAGCTTTTAGAATGGTATGCATCAGTAC
The DNA here is from genome assembly GCF_027358695.1 of Spea bombifrons. Classification (NCBI taxonomy): domain Eukaryota; kingdom Metazoa; phylum Chordata; class Amphibia; order Anura; family Pelobatidae; genus Spea; species Spea bombifrons. The sequence continues at coordinate 52,094,137 of NC_071089.1, read as the reverse complement.
ATATACAGAGCTTCAGGATAGGGAGTTTGGGCCAATTAGTTTAAAACGGATTTGTAATTTAATATTAACAGAGGGCTGATATAATTATTGATATAATATTATATCAATAATTTCCAGTTTAAGTCAATGTATCAAGTAGTGAGATTTTGTCTATGGAGTTTGTAGCCTGGGACATAGCATTCACTATAGGTCTGCTTCAAATATAATCCATTATATATGGAGTCAAGGGTTCAGTTTATTAATGTTTGGGCTGTAGAGTTTAGATACCAGTTGGTATGGGTCACTGCGGTCTGCCATGAGTGTGTAACTTGAGTAGCACTAAACAAGTGCCTAAATCCAGCATTCATCATTCATCAGTATCCCATCAGTTAGCAAGTTCACGCTAACAAGCTTGATAAGCTGCTTTATAGATTTTTTTTACAGTATGTTAGCTGTGTGGTCACTATTTATTATTTATCTTTTATGGACACTGTAAGGCAAGCCTCTTTTTCTGTGGCTTTAGTGGCACATGTTAGGTTTAAGATAAGTTTGCTTAAAAAATATAGAGTTTGCTTTAAAAAAACCTATTTGATGGCTGGAAAGTTTGTACAAAAGATGCTGTATTCTAATAACAGCATTAACAATTATGTTTGCATAAGAACTCCTATTCATTATATGAAATAGGCCTTATTGTAGAATGACCAGATGCCTTCTTTGCAATTTTCCCATGAACCCATATGTCTAAAGGACAGTCGGACCAGGTAAGGATATCCTCAACAGCTCCACGCTCCTCGTCGCCCACAAAAGCAAGACAATGGAGCTCCTTGACAGGGCAGTGCCCCCAAAATTCAGATTTTCCCATGTAATACAGAATACTGAAGAAGTATGCGGTCAGATGGTTCCTGAGAGAGACTGTCCCTCCAAAAAATGGCCACTTAAGTAACATTACTTGAAATGAGATTGTTTAAATACAAAATTGGCAGTTAATAATATTTAAGTAGAGAAAGAAGATGTGGAGAAGGAGTGGAGGAGGACAGGAGAAGGCAGAGAGAAAAGTGGGGAGAAGGAACGTGAAAGGGAAATAGTAAAAGAAAGATTGGCTATTTTACGGACTAAAAATACAATTTCCTCACTATCCAGTCAAAGATGCGAGACCTAACTGCATAGCTTAGATAAAACTGTATTAGAAACATTTGAATTTCAAACTGTCTGAATGGCTTGCTAGTAGTGAATAATACATTAAATTAACTGAGATGGCAGAAGCCACAGTGCAGTGTATACTCATTTGTGGAGGCAGTGAATCAAATGAACTAGGCTCTCCATATTATCTAGCATTATCTTCTACAACACAAACATGTCATCACCAGTCAGCACAGAAATGCATGATATGGATAAAATAGAGGATGTTTCTCACTCCAGCACAGTGAAACATCATAGCAGATGAAATATTGCTTCTTACTGAATCATGTTTACAATTCCACATATAGCTCATAACATTCATAACTGCAAGACTGCTATCTAAATATGAAACTAACATGGCTATGATATAATTAAGTGGATCGCTTATTGACAATTACAATACAGTTGCAATATTTAATTTGCAGAAAGAAAAGTAAGTGTTTAATCCTAACAATCTTAAATTCACAGACTGAAGACAATGAAGTAAATACAATTTAAATACAATTTACTTCAAGTCCCAACTGTGGTGTGCGATTAAATAAAACTATATAACACAGGCATCTTTTTATCATAAAAACATACTAGAAAATATTGCGTGGAGTATGAATCAGGCCAGATCAGCTCATGTGTATTGTAAACTTGCTTTAAACGACCTCCACACTGTCAGAATACACAGTGACTACAAAAAGGGAAATTATTTACTAATCTATTTCTCGATTATAATGTCAGCACTCCTGCTTCAATCTGCAGCTATCTTCAGACAGAAGGATAGAGAGGTAATGTCTACAGAACCTAGGTTACTCCATCAGAGCCATTTGAGACAAAACATTGGATTCTGATATACATAACAATGCATACTTTACAATATGTTAACCAAATAAACATTGGCACATAATCAATTGTATTCTCTTTTCTGAAGGATTAATCATATAAAAACAACACAGAAATGTTTCTATAGCAACAACCTATCAATGCCTGCTTTGTGTCACCTGACAAATGTTTCCAGCAGGAAATATGCAGGAGACAACATTTTGCTTAATTAAAGAAAAACAATGCAGCACTTCTTTGGACATTTAACAGTTTCTAATTCTGCATTTGGTTACAAAGGTGTTTAGAACAGCAAAACCCAGAACAGCACATTTAACAGTGCCCTAAGGAACTTCACCCAAAGCTTTGTCAGTTTCTCCCCAATCTGGAGAGTATTTGATATCTTACCTGTGCTACAGTAAGCAATACGCAAGTATATGTGTTTTTGTTACTATTTAAAGGTGCTATTGTATGCATATAACAAACTGAATTCAGTAATTGAAAACCCAGTAATCAATTCACTAAAGCTTTAGTTTCCGGTACTGAGCTAGGTAGCTAAACCATTGTATATTTTGAGTGTATTTGGCCAAGTGCTCAGTTTCCTGTTGACAAACCTTTCTTATGCAGCTTAAGACCCTACTATTAAATTGTCACAGTGTGGTCTGTAAATGTTTTCTTTCTTTGAAAAGCTAACCCCCCCCCCCCCCGCATCTATTTTTCTGCATCACTCACTGTTCTTTCAAATTCCTAATAACCGGAGAGGAGACTTAGCCTTGTAGCTCAGCTTGGAGACAGTTGTCAGTAAATTTCTCAAGCTCCAATATTAAGCTTTCGGTGAACATGTCATTGAAAGAAAGAGGAAAAAGGGAGAGGACATAGCAAAGGGAAGTGAGAGAGAAGGGAGAAGCGAGAGAAGTAAAGGACAATTAAATAAGAAAGACATGAGAAATAAAAATAGAGAAATGAGATGAGAAAAAGAAAGGGGGATAAAATATGAAATTAACCATTTTCAAGTTCATTTAAGTACATTACTGAAAACAAAGCCCCTTAGAGCACAGAATTAACTTACACAGTAGATAATAAACATGCAAATAAACTTGTAGCTCTCTTTAAAAAAATAGAACTAAAAATGTGCAAAATAATTTGCTAAGCAGTCTGCAAATTATTCTTTAGAGTTAAACAATTATTACAGTCCCATCATGACTTCTTTCTCTTCTGATATTAGTATTAAAGCCTCCAAATGTGGTTGGGAAAGGGAAATTTGAAGTCTGTTTAAGATGTATTTAAGTTTTGAAAAGTTATTGAAAAACCTCCTAGACCCAAAACTGCTTCCATCCTTGCCCCTGCTTTTAGGCATCATCCGAGGTAGGCAAGTTGCATGGCAGACACCAGAGATGAAGTCAATAACAGAGGCAAGGAAGGGATCATCAACTTTTAAATATTTGGTTTATTCCCAAAAAAGACCTGATTGATTGAACTGATTGACTGGGTGCTCCACATTGCCTTACTGAAATCCCAAATGGATGCTCGTCTGCTTTTGTTATCCAGTTAGGGGGACACCGCTTTAGCTTACACGACAGTTGTACCCAGGGGCTGGCTAATTTGAGTCTGGCGGAAAAGCACAGGCAAATAGCCCAGAAGCAGCCCTATCATGGGTCAAGATGGGTCCATTGGAGCCAGGCAGCACCCAGTGGGAGTGGCATTGGCAGGGGAGCATCAAGGCAGGTGCACTGCGCCATGTGGAAGGAGAGCAGCAGCACTGCAGCTCCCATGCTTCTGCTGATCAAATGAAAACATAGAGAACAACTGAATATCACATATATCACGTATATACATTAAAGGTCAACTGAGAAACCTGAGATTAATAGATCCAATAAGCAATATGCAAGCTCAATCCATAAAGATATAGATATAATGATGGCGGCTATTGGCCTCTCACTGGTTGCTTAAGCATTAAATGTGGAGCACCTCACATCCACATACAAAACAGAAGAACACGAAAACGCTGTCAGATGTTCTACTTGATTAAGTAAATTCACAATATATTAATAAAAGGCTGATATTTTTATTTAGGTCTGTAGTCCCATAAATAACACCAAAATATAGTCAAAGTTTGACTTGTTTCGCACCAGCGATGCTTTATCAAAAGCTAGTTTTTCCTTATGGCAAATATACTTAAATACTCACAGAAATTAAGATAATTAAAAACACATATCATTAGAATTTCTACTCCTAGTCATAGGAACGGAATGCCACAACAGAAATAAAGTAACAACCGTTGTAAACTGATTGATCAGAAACAATTGTAACCATCTGTAGCAATGTTTATGAGTGGCAAACAAAATAACAAAAAAAGTAACATATGAATGAAATCGCAAAAAATAAAAAATAAAATTTATATATATATGTATGTATATATTTAGTCTCATTTATTTTCACAATCATGTGCGTGATGATTTTGTAACTTTGTTTAAAATATTGCTCAAGAAGAACAAGATGAATTGTATTTTCTATTTTTTTCTATTTCATTTTATATATATATATATATATATATATATATATATATATATATATATATATATATATATTCACACTACAATTCATAATTTAAAAAGCACAGTACATCATATTGGGAATTTAGACCAGAAGGCTTTCTGATAGCCAAATTAAAAATCCAATAAACTTCCCGTTGATTAAGACATATTAATATATCACCACCTTTGGTGGGACTAAAAACATATTCTATTCCCATAAGCGAAGCAACCCACGTATTGAATCCCACATTAAACATGGGTAATTTACATGCAACTTATCAGCAACAATCAGCAACTTATATACTGATTGATGTTAAAAATAAATTCAGTGTGGATGTTGATTGTTTTGTTATGTTTACAAAAGGACAACATTTACATATATTATACCCACAGTATGAAGCCAGGTGGGAATTATGTTAGGTTTACTTGTCAAACGAAGAAGAGGACAGTATATTGCTCAATGTTTTAGTCTTCTTTGGTACAAATGTAACACCCAAACTGATAATTCTGTTATATATCATCTGATTTCAACACTCTATACTATAATGTAGAAAAAACAATACCATCTGGCCCCATAGGATTTGGTAAAGGGAGTTAGTGATCAATCAATAATTAATTCCTAGATTTCTCTTTAGCCAAGGTGTATGCCCTCATGAAGTCTTGATCCTTGTAACCTCTTAATTTTAATCTCATTATGTGGTCCTGTGCTTGTATATCAAAGGTCATTTGGTCACTACAGTTCCTCCTTAAACAAATAAATTACCCTACAGGAATACCTCTGATTACACTACATGGCTGGCATGTATATGTAGATTGTATTAGGACGCGAATTGTAAGTGAACACAAGATTCATATTATTATGATTAACATAACAAAACTCTTTGTAAGGGACTCAATACCTGCCCAATTAAAAAGGAGATCACCAGTATATCACCCAAAATACATAATATATTCAGAAAAAGGATCATTCAGATTTCAAAATAAAGTGTTACTCCCAAAAATTAATGTAAAAGGTGGCATGTGAGGGTGCAAAACACGCACTTATAGCCATCCTCTGGAAGTTGAGGAAGTATGTCACCATCAAAACCAAAAACAATTGTGTAAACTAGTATACTGTAACAAAAAATCTACAGTTTCCTCAGTATAATTAGTACATTTCCTTAGACACCATTCTTTAAAACTTGTTCATGGGTTCATTGACTAAAGTGAGGTAGCATATAAAGATAACCATCTTTTTTTCATTTGCTGAAGCACCTGATTGGTGTCCCGAATATAGCCTTTGTGTGCTATAACAATGCGTTGAAGATAGTCCACCAGCTCTTCCTCCAAACCAAAGGAATTAAACAAATCAACAGATACCCAGTAATCAGCTCTGATACCAACATCTTCCAAACCAAACCTGGAGAGTTCCCCAGGAAGTATTTTCTGTCAATGCATGAGCAACAGCATTTTTACATGCAGATGATGGAATAGATGTCATAGGTGAAAATGACTTGTTTTTTGAATAATGTAAGCACTACCCTCACTGAACTATAAAGTGGTTGGTGGGATAAGTGATTTTGTGAAGGATGGGTAATTTGCTCCTGAAGAATAAACAGAAGAGGAAAGTGGAATGATGAGTTTTGAAGGTCATGTTTATGATAAAATGATTACATTTGAAAATAGGGAGAATATATATATAACACGAGATTTCAGTTTCAGGTGAGTTAAAGGACAGCTGCATCAAAGAGCTGGCAAAAGATGTTCCACATAGTACATTGTACGGTTGTTTATATTATGTACAGTGGGTTTATACACTTTATAAAGTCAATTTACTATATAAAACTACCCCTGAATACCCCTGAATAAAAGTTTAATTTGTACCAGGTGATAATGCAACAAATGCAGTTAGAAACATGTATAATAATACTTGTTCAGAAAGCACATTTGTCTCTCCAGAAGTATGAAGCAGGAGCACCTCTGGCAGGTATATGTCCTGGTTGGTGTTAATTCGCAGTGGCAGAAGTTCAGTGGTGAAGGAGGTATGAAATACATGAACTGGCCACTTCAGAGGCTGCACATTATAAAATGGTTCATATATCAGAGCTAAACAGCCTAAAGAGCTACAGCTGGTGTAATTACAGATGGTGCAGTAAGAGTTGCCCTTGGTGCTTCTAGATTAATATGCAATGTGCTCAGCTGGTGTTTATGCTAGATATGGCGGAATATATGGAATAGCACTAATACTGCATTTACAGATCATAAAACGCAGTAGCAGTAATAGAAGTAAAAATCTTCAGGCCTGAATGTTCATATCACCCAAAAATATTACATTTCAGGTTCCCGTTATGTATTTCAACCAGGTGAAATATTTGTATTGAAAAAGCTTTTACTGACATTAAACTAGCTGCATTGTAAGTTATTGACTGGCATCTATGGTGAAGCAAATTGCATTTTACTTGAAATATTTTTAATGTATACTAAATATGGTATTGTGGCTTTTCATGTTTATATTTTATATTTTTCTGCATTCTGCAATAATGGATTACAAGCCAAAAAAATTTATGTGATTGTTTACATACTGGCTTAGAGCAGAGTTTACTTTGGGTTACTGACCTATTCATGTTTAAAATCACTGGCAACATTTGAAGAGGTTTTTTTTTCAGCACTGTATGTGAAATATAGCTGTTATTATATCACACAACAGGACACATGTGGGAAAGGCAATTTTGTGTATGTTCAGTAAATGCCAGAACTATAGAAACCCAGCACCTTATTCTATATGACTTGAGAAACTGGAATTTCACCTAATTTGGTCTAATCAGGCTAATTTTGTTTTGTTATGGCATTCTCTGATTTCCCACTAAGCAGCGCCTAGGCTACCATGTTTTTAGATGTGTCTCAAAAGTACATTAATAATTAAGTGTGAAATGTGTGTGTTTTTTATTGACACTAATAACCATAATTGGGAACTCACTGTATTTTATATGAAAGCTCCAGAAATCAGAGCTGCTTAACAGGCCTCCTGGTTAAGTGTGTATAATATTCAGGCAGGGGAACAGTATTTGGGGGGGTTATGGCAAACATGCCCCTTCCTGCAGTGCCATAGTATATGTCCAATGTATAGTGATTGGCTGCAATATTTTGCTCAAGCCATTCTAATATATAGTGGTTTCCCTTTATTCTTACATAACTCATGAATTTAACAATAGTGACATTTATTAAAAAATGATCAAAAATATTCATAGCTAGGCATTTTGTCGTTATCATGACTATGATGAAGCGTAAAAAATGCTGAAGTATTTATTAAGGATATTGATTTTTGAACATCCCTTTCGTGATATTCTTCAGTTTGCTCAGATGTCTCTATTTTAAGTTGAATTCAAGTTGAAGTTGAAGGTCAAAACTTGCTTTGGATTGCGTTCTAGGGGCTGCAATGGCAAGTCAACAATATAGATTTTACGTACACAACAATTTATTTGTAGATCTGCATGCCTTCTTTGGATCTTTAAAAGTGAATTTTTAAAGCCATATTTCTTTAGGACAGTGTAAATTATATTTTATTTTCCCATGATTCTCACAAGGGCACCAAATCAGATAATGGCAAAACTCCAAATTATATAGATTGAATATCCAAGATGGGTTGCACTCCTATATACTAAGACAAAATCTTGTCAATGCCACACATGCAAATTACATGTATATCAGAGCACAGAGTGTATACAGCATATATGACATTTAATGTTGGTAACCCTGGTTTGTTAAATTTATGTGCAGCTAAAGAAGGAAATGCTTAGCAATGACTCGTTTCCATCCTACTGGTTCCAAGACCAGACGTTAATTTAATCAAACATAAAATGTGTCCTCATGCTTTGTATATTATAGCTTCAAGGATTAACGACTTTGAGCACAACACCCATATTTTATCAATGGTGTACAGAGCTTTGGAAATTTTCTCCATTTGTTCACTAAGAAGGGTCCTCTTTACCTATTGATTCGTCTTAGTCTCTCAATTATTTTTTTGTTATTATTATTACTTTATTTTATTTATATAGTGCCAAAATTTACATTGCAATTATATTGAAGGGGGAATGGCAAAACTAGAATTGAAAGGCTAAGATAAACCGATACGTTAGATAAAAAGGGCTCTGCTCACAAGCTTGCAATCTGGAGAGATACCCTTTGAAAAGTCACCCCCAATGTGCATCAGTGAGCCTTGGCCACCCATGACCCTGTTGCAGGTTCACCATTTTTCCTTCCTTGGACCACGTTTGATAGGTACTGACCACTGCAGGAATACCCCACAAGAGCTGCAGTTTTGGAGATGCCCTGACCCAGTCATCTAGCCATCATAATTTGGTACTTGACAAAGTCACTCAGATCCTTACACATTTTTTCTGCTTCTAACACATCAACTTTGAGGATGAAATGTTCACTTGCTGCCTAATATTTCCTGACAGGTGCCATGATAACAAGATTATCAGTGTTATTAACTTCACTTTATACCTTTACTGCCATGTCAGTGGAATGGTTCTAAATAAATATTAAAGCTTTTGGGGAAGGCCATCTTTACTGCAGCTTTATGCTCAAGCTGATGGAAATTATAGGTTGATCATTGAGCAAGATCCCTCTTTATTGCGTCTATTCGCTAAGTAGAGTAGTCAGTCAAATTAACAATTAGCTTGACTGACCAAATTCAACTCCAGCCGCATATCCTCGCATGGTAGCACTTGTAAAGTAACTCGCAAAATCACTGTATTGCTGTGGTTGGGTTTAATTTCACTAGACACACCCAGACGTGATTACTGCCATTCCTGTTAAATCTAAACATCCGTTTTATAGAACTTGTTTTGCAAATTGAAGTAGGCTAAAGGGTCTCAAAAAGTAAAGAAATTCAAAAAAGATGAGAAACAAAGTCATTGGCATTTATCAGTCTGGAAAAGGGTTACAAAGCCATTTCTAAGGCTCTGGTGAACCACAGTGAGAGCCATTTTCTGCAAGTGAAGAGATGCAAAAATGGCATCCATAGGAGTGTGTTAAGGCAAAAGAAGACCAAAAAGAACACAAAGGCTTGTGTAAGGCACTTACCTGGCAGACGCGAGGAAGCTCCTCTTCGTCCTCCCGGCAGATACGCCGGCACCGCTCCCTGCTACATGAAGCAGCCGCTCGCATGCGTGGCCGCTTCATGAATATTTATGCGGCTGACCGCCGCCTGGATTCCGCTGCGTCGCTATGGCGACGGTGGACGCGGTTACGTCACGGACGCCGGGGAACGCCTCCCCGGGCTATTTAAACTTCTCAAAACCATCCACCAGTGCTCAGTTGTACTGGTGCTTCCGTACCCATTGAGCCCCTTGTATTTTTCGTGTATCCTGTTCCTATTGCTGGTATCCTGACCCTGGTCTGCTCAACGGCTATCGTGTATTTCTGGAATCCTGACCCTGGCTATTCTTACGACTTGTGTATCTCTGGCATCCTGACCCCGGTCCGCTAAACGGTTATTGTGTATCTCTGGCTTCCTGACCTCGGCTATCCACTCGGCTCCTGTGTTATTCCGGTATCCTGACCCTGGCTTTCCTAACGACTCTGTGTACCTCCGGTATCCTGACCCTGGTCTGCTTAACGACGCTGTCCTGATCACCCGTGCTTACAGCAACACCGCCAAGTGCCCTGTTATCCACCTCAGGCCCCTTGTGCGTGTCCTGTACTGAGCAAGCGTGTTCCTTTCCTGCACCCCGGATTCCTTCTGGTAAGACGATCCTTACAGAACAACTGAGCCTAACATGGAATCCGCAGGAATTGCTGACGCCCTCTCGGCTCTCACGGGACAAATTGCCTCCCTTACTCGTTCTCTTCAAGACCTCCAAACTAGCCACGCACATATGCAGCGTCAACTTCATGAACTCCAAACAAATCTACCTGCATCCGGGGGATCCACTTCTGGAACAGCTCCGCCCCCGGTGATGGAAGAAACCGGTGCTACTGCTCCTGAACCTAAGGTGCCTTTACCTGAACGTTTCTCTGGGGACAGAACTCGTTATCGCACATTCATGACCTCCTGCCAGATCCTGTTCTCACTACAACCTAGAACGTACGCCTCTGACCATGTTAAAGTACGAACTGTGATCTCCTTGCTCTCTGGTGAACCCCAACTGTGGGCCCATCATTTGCTTCACACTAATAACTCCATCCTGAATTCCTGGGCTGATTTTAGTCATGCTATGGATACCTTGTTTGATGACCCGTTTCGTTCCACCTCTGCACAAGCAGCCATACGTGCGTTACGCCAAGGCAAAAGACCTGTGGAGGAATACGTCACAGAATTCCGGAGCCTGGCTTTTGAAAGTAAATGGAACGAACCAGCACTTCTGGACCAATTCCGTCTGGGTTTATCCGAGAGCTTAAAGGATGAACTGGCCCGTGTGGGTATTCCCAATTCATTAGAGGAGTTAATATATCTGACCATTCAGCTTGACCGCAGATTTCGGGAAAGACGCCTGGAACGCGCAGCCTCAGCCGTTCCTGCCCCAAGACGCTACCTCCCTCCGGTGCCTCATACTGCTCCTACGGTTCCTACCCTTCCTCCTCTCCAGTTACCAGCGATCATGCCCCCTCCGGAAGAACCAATGCAGATCGGATTGGCACGAGGTCCACTATCCGAAGCTGAGAAAACCCGTCGGAGGAGGAACAATCTGTGCCTATACTGTGGTGAACCCGGGCATCTGATCCACTCCTGTCCTCGACGCCCTCCTAAGGGTAAGCCCACACATACTACAGTTTGCTTGAGTTCCTTTCCTAAAGATGGGTCTCCTCACCTATCCATTCCTTTGTTTTTGCAGTGGACCAGTAATTCAACTACAGTGTCTGCCATCATTGACTCCGGTGCCAGTAGCTGCTTTATGGATCAAGACTTTGCCAAGCAATTGCACTTACCAACATTGACCAAAGCAGCTCCAATACATATCCAAGTAGTAGATGGCACTCCGCTATCCTCTGGACCCATCACCCTAGAAACACCACGACTCCAGGTACTACTGGGAAATAATCATATGGAACATCTGAACTTTGACTTGATCCCATCACCTATGTTCCCAATTATTCTCGGACTATCCTGGCTGAGGCTTCATAATCCTACAATAAACTGGGCCACAGGCACCCTCTCCTTCCAATCTTTTTTTTGTCACACTCGTTGTCTCTCCAATCGCCAATCACTCCTGCTTCTCCCTGACGATTCATCCTCTTCTCCGGTCCTACGTCTCCCCAAGCAATATGCAGAATTCAGTGATGTATTCGATAAGAAGGGAGCCGACTCTCTTCCTCCCCAAAGGACTTATGATTGTCCTATCGATCTTCTCCCAGAAGCTCCCATTCCCTTTGGCAGAATATTTCCGTTATCGGAACCTGAACTACGTTACCTCAAAGACTATATCCAAGAAAATTTAGCCAAGGGTTTTATTCGTCCGTCTACCTCCCCCGCCGGTGCAGGAATCTTCTTTGTAGAAAAAAAAGATGGCAGTTTACGCCCTTGCATCGACTATCGTGAATTAAACAAGATCACTATAAAGAACAGATATCCGTTGCCTCTTATTCCTGAACTTCTGGACCGACTGAAAGATGCACACATCTTCACCAAAATTGATCTCCGGGGGGCTTACAATCTAGTTCGCATACGGGAGGGAGACAAGTGGAAGACCGCCTTTCGAAGTCGCTATGGACACTTTGAGTACCTCGTAATGCCTTTCGGGTTATGTAATGCCCCCGCGACGTTTCAACATTTTCTAAATGACGTGTTCCGGGACTACCTTGACATATTTCTGGTAGTCTACTTGGATGACATCCTCATTTTCTCATCAACTCTGTCTGAACATCGGGACCAGGTTAAACTGGTCCTCAAACGCCTACGCTCACATCATCTCTATGCTAAACTAGAGAAATGCCAATTCGAATCCTCCCGAGTAGAATTCCTGGGGTTCATTATCACGCCGGGGAGTCTACAAATGGATCCTAAGAAAGTGTCAGCAATACTGGAATGGCCGATACCCTCTGATAAAAAAGCGATCCAACGCTTCATCGGCTTCGCGAATTACTATCGCAAATTCATTCGAAATTTCTCTCATGTCATCGCACCCATCACAAGACTTACTCGCCAGTCCTCTCATTTCGCATGGTCACCTGACGCTCAGAAGGCGTTTGACATCTTGAAACAGTATTTTACCACGGCTCCTATTCTCATCCAACCCAACGTTGCTGAACCCTTTTATGTGGAGGTAGACGCTTCGGATGTAGCCGTAGGGGCAATCTTATCCCAGAGACATGGAGAAAAACAGAGTCTACACCCAGTAGCCTATTATTCTCGCAAACTCACCCCTTCAGAAACAAACTACAGTGTGGGGGATAGAGAATTGTTGGCCATCAAGCAGGCACTAGAAGCCTGGCGTCATCTTCTGGAGGGTACCATACATCCCGTGACAGTTTATACCGACCATCGGAACCTCGAGTATCTCCGTTCTGCACGTAGATTGTGCCCGAGACAGGCAAGGTGGGCTCTCTTCTTTACAAGATTTAATTTACACATCACCTACCGCCCTGGATCCCGAAATATTAAAGCAGATGCCTTGTCCCGAATACCAGTTACCTCACATCACCCTAAGAGTCAGTCCGATACCATTCTTCCATCCAATTTGTTTCTTACTCACCAACCACCCCTTATGGACTACATCCGTACCTCATCCCGTGGTGTGCCAATACCAAGAACACATCCTCCTATCCATCGTACCAGGAACCTTCTCTATTACCGTAACATGATATTTGTACCACGACCAGCTCGTCTAAGGGTACTACAAACCTGTCATGACTCCCTCCTTTCTGGACATGGGGGCATTAAGAAAACCCTAGATCTCGTCCGACGTCATTTTTGGTGGCCTTCACTGGATCGAGACGTTACCTCGTTTGTCCGCTCATGCACCACCTGTGCCCGAACCAAGACCACACGCAAGAAACCGGTAGGCCTCCTCCGCCCGTTACCCATCCCGTCGATTCCCTGGTCAAAAATTTCTATGGACTTTATTGTAGATCTACCACCCTCAAAGAGACACGACACAATAATGGTGGTGGTAGACAGATTTACTAAGATGGCACATTTTATTCCCACCATTGGTATTCCCTCAGCAGCGACCACGGCCACCTTGTTCCTGAATACAGTTTTTCGGCTCCATGGACTACCACAGACCATCACTTCTGACCGGGGGGTACAATTCACATCACGTTTCTGGAAGATCTTCTGTCGTAATCTGCACATTCGTCCCACGCTGTCCACGGCCTTTCATCCTCAAACCAACGGTCAAACAGAACGTTTAAACCAAATATTGGAACAATATTTGAGGTGTTATACCACTCACCTCCAGAATGATTGGCTCCAGTTCCTCCCCTCTGCGGAATTTACCTACAACAACCAAAAACAACGTTCCATACAAATGTCACCATTTTTTGCTAACTACGGCTACCATCCTACCATGATTCCGGGCCTACCCACCGGACCTACGGTTCCTGGAATTACGGACCGAGTCACCGCTCTCGCCAGACAATTTCGAACCCTGAAAGAGAACCTGATCAAGGCTCGTAAAACATACAAATTATATGCAGATCGTCATCGATCCAACCCGCCAACCTACCATTGCGGTGACAAAGTCTGGCTGTCCACAAGTAACCTGCGCCTGCAGGTGCCATCGAAAAAATTAGGACCCAAGTTTATCGGTCCTTATGCCATCACCAGGATCATCAATCCAGTAACAGTGCAGTTGAAACTGCCCGCTACATGTCGGATCCATCCCGTGTTCCACGTATCTCTGGTCAAGCCGTGGGTAGCTAACCCTTTTCCTGGTCGTGTACCTCCTCCGCCTGCTCCTGTTGTCATCGATGGGGTACAAAAGATTGTTGACTCCAGAATCCGTCATGGACACTTGGAATACCTGATACACTGGAAGGGGTATAGCTCAGAAGAAAGAACCTGGGAACCGGCAGATCAGGTGCATGCCCCCGTCTGTGTTCGCAGATTCCACAAGCTGCATCCTCTCAAGCCAGGTTCTCCACGCCCCCGGAGGTCGCGTCTTGCGGGGGGATCCTGTAAGGCACTTACCTGGCAGACGCGGGGAAGCTCCTCTTCGTCCTCCCGGCAGATACGCCGGCACCGCTCCCTGCTACATGAAGCAGCCGCTCGCATGCGCGGCCGCTTCATGAATATTTATGCGGCTGACCGCCGCCTGGATTCCGCTGCGTCGCTATGGCGACGGTGGACGCGGTTACGTCACGGACGCCGGGGAACGCCTCCCCGGGCTATTTAAACTTCTCAAAACCATCCACCAGTGCTCAGTTGTACTGGTGCTTCCGTACCCATTGAGCCCCTTGTATTTTTCGTGTATCCTGTTCCTATTGCTGGTATCCTGACCCTGGTCTGCTCAACGGCTATCGTGTATTTCTGGAATCCTGACCCTGGCTATTCTTACGACTTGTGTATCTCTGGCATCCTGACCCCGGTCCGCTAAACGGTTATTGTGTATCTCTGGCTTCCTGACCTCGGCTATCCACTCGGCTCCTGTGTTATTCCGGTATCCTGACCCTGGCTTTCCTAACGACTCTGTGTACCTCCGGTATCCTGACCCTGGTCTGCTTAACGACGCTGTCCTGATCACCCGTGCTTACAGCAACAACGCCAAGTGCCCTGTTATCCACCTCAGGCCCCTTGTGCGTGTCCTGTACTGAGCAAGCGTGTTCCTTTCCTGCACCCCGGATTCCTTCTGGTAAGACGATCCTTACAGCTTGTCTCACAATTGCCAAAAACATCACCCCCAGGACTTTTGGGATAATATTCTGGGAACTTAGTGGAACTTATGCCAGTAATTGATGGACCCATACTACAGTATAGGATTGTTAAATATCTGGAAGTCAATGGTTTGCGTGATCAGAAACATCTCTTAATGTTTCTCTACCTTCTCTGCTGACACTTCCCCTTCTGTGTCCTGCATCTTCTTGTTCTTTTTGTTCTTAACTCTTCTTTTCTCTATTCTCTCTTCTTTCTTCATTTGTATTTCCTCTGGCTTTCCAGCCAACATTTGGCAAAAATGTCGGAGCTTCCTGTAACGTCCTCTCCCGATTGGGTGACTGGATGAGTGGATGTGACCAGAATGGCAGAGCTTCTGGTGGCAGAGAAAGTAGGGAGATTGAAAAATTTGTCTGAATCGTTTTTGGTAAATTTGCACGTCTAGTGTTTATTGATTTGTTACAAATAGGGTACTTCAGGGATCAGTATTGGGACAATACTTTTTAATATTTTTTATTAGTGATATTACAAAAGGTGTTAATGGTAAAGCATGTATTTTTACAGATGATACAAAGGTCTGCAACACGATAGAACTTACAGGTGGAACAAGTCAAATGGCTATGGAATCATAAGGTGTACTTAGTTTCTCATACATGGCTTCTCGGTTTTATATACACACACACATATATATATACACACATACATATACATATACAAGAGAGATTAGAGACATAATGACATACATTTTTGCCCCAGCTGACAAAGGTAGTCTAGGTGTGAAACTGTTGTGGCGTTATAGGAAAGTCACTGTTCCTCAAGAACCAGGTTTAGGTAATATTTTTGTAACATCATTGCTTGTGGAGAGGGTGGAGCCAACAGTGGTACAGGTGCCACTTATCATTGGCTGGCTCTCCTGCAACTACTCATCTGGAGTCCAGCTCAGTGGAGCACTGGGGCTGTATACGGACACCATCTTGTGTGTGGCAAGAGAGGACCGGCAGCCAATTTATCAACTATACTGACGATAGGCGATATGACAGAGGTTGGGTAGGAGAGGGGAAGTGAGCATGGGAATCGCTCAAAAGCATATCTACCTATCTTTGATTCCTGAGCACCTTTTGATCATACTACCTGCCTCATTTGGTACTTAACATACTCTGAACTCTGGTGCATAATACCGCTCTGCATGGGCCCATGCCTACCTCATACTACGGAGAAATTCCTGAGCAAGCCCGAAAGAAAACAATATCAAAAAAGGCCCACTACTGTCACCGCTCAATCCATTCCAAACCCTGGGGATAGACAAGATCCTCCATAGGAAATGATCTGGAGCCTCTGTCTGATGTGTCACTAGATACTACACTCAGCCCTGACCTCACCGAGACATTGGTTTTTATTTTTTATTATGTTTTCTTATACAAAATAAATACTACTGAAAATTTCAAACAGAAAGCTAAAAAAAAACATAAAAGAAAGAACAAAAAACAAACAAACAAACATGTAGGCTGAGTGATATGAGAAGAGGAAATGCTGAGAGTCAATATTAGATGGTCTAATGGCATTGATCTAATTATAGCATTTTTATATCTTTTTATGTCAATTTATAGTAATGCATTAAGTATGCGCAGGGTGTTTTCTCAACCATGCGCCCCAGATTTTGTAGAATAACGTTAATTGCTGTCTAACTGCAAAATAACCCTTTTCCATAATACATTGATGGTGAATTTGATTCATAACACTTGTCCATCCTATTACATCATTTTCTTTCCACCTTCTAGCTATCACTAATTTTGATCTACCACATGACCACCGCCTTTTTACATCTCCAAACAGATTGGGGTACTTAAAGGGTCTATTCTGTGTAACTGGTCAGGGACATAATGCCATCTATGCATTATTTTCTAATGTAATTCTTGGTTTGATAATTCTTGTTCTTCCATTATTTGTTCAATCTTTTTTGGTCGTCTACCAGTATAGAAAGACAAGAGTTTAAGTGTCTTCTGCACCAATTTGGTAATCTCTACCATATTTTGTTCCAGAATCACCAGAGGTGTTGTCAGTAAAAGTTTATTTTTTAAATGCATAGCTTTCCAAAAATCCAGCATATGCTTCAATATTGTAGGCTTTGTTAGTTTCAGTAAATTATAAATGTCTTTATGATTTTTCCACAGAGTTAGGTTCAAACTAATGGTACCTAACATCTACTGTTCCAAAATGTACCAGTCCTGATGACGTCAATTGAAATGCGTGCACGTGGAATATTAAACTTGCTTTGTGGTATCTATTCAGATCAGGTAGCCCCATTCCTTCCTTAAATTTCCCTTTATACTGTATAAATGAGATTTAGTAATTGTCGGTTTCTTTTCTGCCCAAATAAATTTTCCTACCAGGACCTGACATTGTCTTATCCATCTGACACTCTCAAGGGGGATCATCCTAAAGTACTAAAGCCATTTAGAAACCATGTAAGACTTGACAATCTCGGTCAAATCTCCCTCCACTGCAGGATTGTATAAAGGTGGCCACCTGAAATCTTAATGGGTTAAACACACATATTAAATGGAAAAATTAGTCATTAATAGGCTACACCAGATAAATCCCTCCATTGCCTTCCTTCAAGAATCGTATTGGAAAGCTGATAATACATGTCGGCTAAGGGGTAACTGGATTGGCTAAAGTGTCTCAACCTCATACAAATCAAATTCAAGAAGGGTGGCTATTGTCCCTCATAAATAATTTAACTATACGATCTAATCAAGTACAATTGATACTGAGGCTTGATATACTATACTAGAAGTTGTTTTTAATGCCGTTAAGCACCTGCTGGTGAATATCTATGCTCCTAGTGCACCCAACAGATGTTTCTTTTGCGGGCTGTTGGAGGCCCTAACCGTCAAATAGCTCGGAAATGGGAAGACAATAGAATTGTCCAAAATGTCTTGGTATGCTCGAAGGGCACGCAAAATCTTGTGGAAAGCCTTCCAAGGAGAGTGGAAGTTCTTATAGCTGCAAAAGGGGGCCAGCTACATATAAATGTCTATGTATTTAGAATGCAATGTCATACAAATGCTCCCAAATGCTACTATACCGCAGCTTTAGAAAATATATTTGGCAAGGGAAACAGACTAGAATAAGTATGTCTAGGCTACAACGACCTAAATCTTGTACACATCCCTCACTTGGGGGTGAAAGTTTACAAAGCGACTAGCAGGGGCCATAAACCCTACACTCTACACAGACATGTTATTGAAAACAGCACATTGCACATACTTCTCCCCTCTTCGTCTCTATCGAATGGGATGCAGGGAGGATGTGGAGTGGGTGAAGTGTAGCTTACCCGAGGCTGATTGTTATCACTGCTTTTGGTGGTGCCACCCAGGTAGCTGACTTCTAGAACCTGAAACAGCTAAAACTACTCCTTCAGTGTACCACCCCTGAAATTCCAGTCTTGAGGGTAAATTGGTTGGAGGCAAGCCTAGCAATAGAGTGCTGTGTCAAAAAAAAATAAAATTATGGGAAATATTTATAAATAGTCTAGATAATGTCATAGTATGGGATACGTTTAAATATAACTTGTGGTATTGCTCAAGAATGCTAATACAGCGTCCTCCCATAACATTCATTGTGCGGGCAAAGGGATCTATACTGTAGAATCTACTAGTGAGATAAGGGACTTTTTGGTTGTTTTGTGTGTTTTGTCAGTTTCGGAATACAATGTAACGTTGTGTGGGTTGTGGTCTCACTGGGGAGGGGACCTGCTTGTAACACTGGACAACATCTCCAAGTATTATGTTTGAGAAATTTGTTTTGAGTGATATGCTATGCTGATGTGAAACTCAATAAGAAAACAAACAATGTGATTATTTCCCGCAGAGCATACTTAAAAGCGGATATATTGTATGTACGGTAAAATGTATTTTATGCGAACATACTCCCGTTACGTTTAATAACATTGGGCCTAACATTTACAATCACATGATAGCAATATGCATATATAATATTATTTTGTGTGACTGCAAACTTCTTTATTGATTCGATTTCCATCTAATCAAGAAAGGAGTTAAATGCCACTTAAAAAACAATATTGATTTTTGTTAGATCTGCTTCAAGTCCACATGTGTAAGGGTTAGGTACGTATAATTAAATTCAGAGAGAAAATAACCTTTTAATACAGCCAAATAACTAAGTTATGCATTTAATTGGCAACACCCACACTCATATATTCACAGATTAACTTTGGTAAATTAAATATTGATTGACTAAAATGTATTGAGTTATTCTAGAAAAGACAGTGCTTCACTTTAGAACTGCAGTGCAGACCCTGTCTATCTCATACACAAATCAAACATGTATGCATACTGACACAAACAAAATTGTATTTGTAACTGTTAAAGTCAGTTAAATAACAGGAACAACCTGAAAACTTATAAAATGTACAATATAATATAATATACATAATATATACATATATATACATAGTGCTACGTTACAGTCATATGTTTGTGTGATGCCTCAACGAAGAAACATCTGTTTGCTAGAAGAGCTGCGTACATGTAGATTGAGAGAAAAAAACCTCATTGCTTTCAAAATGGAAAATGTGCTTCCCATATTTAATGTGGAGCAATGTATATATGAGAAAATATAATTAAATACATTTTCAGTTATTTTATTGTATTAGCATACGCAGCCATGAAATAGCACAAATTAGTGATACGCAATGCAAATGCTTTAAACGGGTTATATTATCTCGACATTATGCACTCTGTAATTTACATACCTACAATAACAATCTGGAGTTTGTCCTCTAAACACTAAATTGTTGTTAAATTGCAATAAGATAAAGAATTAATTGATTTTGAGTTAAGAGGCGTCTCACCTCACCATAACACTTGATTTAATGCTGAACTGTTATTTTTGTCTTAGCTCATTCACTACGTAAATGTATGAAACCATTAACTGCAAAGCTCATGAATTGATTCAGCAATGTTAGGTCTCAATGAGGTACGAGCCATCTGCCTTTTGACCTTGAAATCAAGTTTGTTGTAGTCCACACAAATCACATGTGTACACTTAAAAATTAAAGGTGGACCTGCCCCCCCCCCAGACACACACATCCCATAGAGCAGGGATGGGGGGAGTGAGAGAGGCAATTAATTGGTCTGTGCCGCTCCAAAAGGATTTTTCAAGCAGTTTAACACTCTCACCATAATATGCTGGGGGTTAAGGTAACATAGAGGTCCCGCTGGTAGGGTGACCACATCGACAATGTATTTTTTAAATCAATTTTAACTCCCATTCCTGTGAAATCAATGGGGATGGGACTGAGCTTTCAATCACATGACATAATCGAAAAAATAAAACAAAAACAAACTAATTTTTACCATGTATAGCAAGCCAAATAGTAAATGTAATAAACAAAATAATTTTCTTTAAAGTCCCCACTCCTATTAATATTGTTTTCTAATATATGTAGTTATATATACATGTAGATTACTGACCCTGTAAGTGATGCTACACATCCTGAAGTGTCACAATGTATGAAATATGATGTTGGCTTTTGGGATCCACTTTGTCAACCGTGTACATGGTTGTCACTAAAAAGGGTTAAATGCATCAGGGCTTTGTTTTCTAGCCAGTTAACTTCTTGTAAGATAAAAGTGTGTGAAGGGACACTCCTGTGTCCTGGGCAACCCTCTTAACAAAGAACTTTGTAAGTCAAGCTGGAGTATCTATGTGGAGGCTTGTAAGGCGATTCAAACTACGCTTGTGCCCATTTCTGAAGGGGTTAATAGTGTGATAAAGACATGTTGGTGTTAGTGTTAATTGTTAAGGAATGGTTTAATATGCTGTTTTCAGTTATTTTCTGTATAAAAGCATAACAGTAAATCAGTTAAAGTTCAATCAAAGTTATGTCATGAAGAATGTTTCAGTGGGGCTGAACACAGTTGAACATGTCCTTAACCTGGGATGTTGAGAGCTTGAGAACCAGATGGGGAGTACAGCCTGAGAATCGTGTCCTTTAACTAACCACAAAATTGCTGAGGAATAGTTTATGAGCATGATCATGTAGAGAGATTTTTACATAGACTTTCATGTAATACTAAAAGATATAAAAGTGGGAACCTTCCAGCAATTAAGAGGGCTCTGCCACAGATGGGTTTGTGATGCCTGGCATCTAACTGGGCAGGCCATCATGCACTATGAAACGGTGTATAGTTCTGAGGGTCTCCCAGTGCAGAAAAAAAAGACAAAATCTGTTTCATTCTTCTTTTATTTATAATTATTATGCATTCATTTGGTCAATAAGCTAAATGCATGAGCTTATCCATTTTTATGAAAGTGTCATCTCTGTATCCTCGAATGTGTGAATTCCTGCTTGTGTACGAGATGTGCACGGTTCTGCTTTAAAACACCAAATAATTGCATATATTTCTCTACCTTAAAGTAATCCTTTGTAATAAATATTACAAAAAAGATTGATGTCTGTCTACCACAATGTTATTTTATTGTAGAATCATATCATTATTATGGAATCCACAAAAGCCTAATGATATCAGCTCTTCTCGTGTTCTAGATAATTCCACCAAATGTATATTTTGGCATAATACAAAAAGTGTCTTAATTTGAATAATTCAATATGTCGATATATTAGCCAGTAAATATTTAATTTAATTAAGTTGGTTTTGGAATATATAGATACACAAGGCTGTTGTTAACTAAAGGCTTAACATTATATTGCTGTATTTAAGGACTAAAGTTGCTATGTAATTAATTATACTTGTATTCCCAAGAACGTAACCCCATAGCAAGCCACATCAATATTTTAAAACATAATCTATAAAAGATCAATATCGCTTTCATCAAGCAACAACTAAAATGCATTTTTAATTAGATGACAGAGTCAAAGAACATTGCTGAAGGGAAAGAGTTGTACAAATATACACATCTGTATGTATGTTTTTTGTTGAAATGTACACATACTTAACGGTTAATTCAACTGATCAGACTATACTAAGGTGGCAGTCCCTTTTTGGAGTTGCTGACGACGGCATGCAAGTTAAATTACAACTTGCATATCCTCATCTGCATCCCACACAAGTGTTAGGCAGAAGGCCCAACTATGACTGGTGCCCTGTTCAGTGAGGTAGGTAGTTTAAAATACATAAAAATCCGACCAAAGCAGGAAATGGGTGTATGACTGGGCCCTGTACCCCCATTAAAGTTATTTGATTATCCCTGCCCCACAAGTTCCTAGAGGGATCAGTCACTGGTATCACATGTATGTTGTCAGAAATATGGTTAGGTTTTCATTGCAGTTGGTTGTTACATGCAATTCAGCATGTAGCCATGGTTTCTATAGTTACAAGAATCAAATGCAGAATTTATGCATCATCGCTGTTCTGCCTTTATGTGCTTTCTATGTGTTCCTTTTTAGGTGAATGTGTGTAGGGCAAGCGTGGATAGTGCCTGCTTCTAAATGTTCTTTGGGGTACTATATTACTGGGTCACTCTGTGGATATGCCCCCTGTGCTGAAAAGTGCCAGCCTTCCCCTGATGTTCAGTGTAATTTTTGGTTTCTCCTAGATGTGACTGTTTGACTTTAAGGTTTCTACTTGTTATGTTTTTAAACGCCAGTTTTCAGTGATATTTCCCCATATCTTGCCAAGTCACTAATAGTATGATTTCAATGGCTTAGTCTAAAAATGGTACAAGCAAAGAAGCGCAACATAATTTATTTGAATAGCTATATTTTTGGCAAGATTTTAAAACTGGGTTTTCAAATGTTCTAAATAATGAATAATAGCTCAGCATGTCAATGAGAATGATGTTCTTTACGTCTTTTTTTTTTTTTTTTACTTTCTGCTAAATTTGAGTTCAAAGAGATTTAAATATGGCAACCCAGAACTGATGACATCAAAGCAGTTTAACCTAAAATTAAAGCATTTTAAGACGTTTTAATTTAACAAATCACACATTTTGTTACCTTTAAAAATAAAAAAAACTCCAGTATCTTCTTTCTTATGTAGCTGTAAGAATGTGCCCAAACCCACACCATTCTATCTGAATACAACATTATTACACATAACAACTGACATATATGTATATTTATATGTATATATATATATATATATATATATATATACATCTTTAGATTGCAAGCTCCTTTGAGTAGGGCCCTCCTCACCTGTTGTTTCTGTAAGTCAAGTTGTTATGTTACATACTACTTGTTATGTCCTGTTTATCCATTGTACAGCGCTACGGAATTTGATTGCGCTATATAAAACAATAATAATATATGTAATAATTAATATTTGTAATTAGTTTGACATGACCTATTACATATAAGAGCATGTTCACACTGCATGTTTCTGGATGGCATCCCTTATTCACTATGGATGCTAGACTTTCCGATGCATAATTTACATGGTCAAAATCTATTCCTTTTTTTGAAATAAATAATGGTATCATGTTTGCATTCCTCCAATGAGTGCAAATCTCCTGATGAAAACAAATTCTTAAAATTAAACAAATGTCTGTCAGGTACTGGACAGTTCTCAAAGTACCCAGGGATGAATCCAATTTGGTCTATGTCTTTTGTTTTGTCAATTTCCTTACTGAGAGATTTGAACGTATGCACTATTTGTGAGAAGAACCAATGTATTTATACTGGTATAATTACTAGTAGGCTGTTCCGTAAACATATCATTGTATGAGGTTTCTTTGCAGCTGTTAATTCCAGTTCCCCTACCACCATCTACTATCTACTACTATCTTTTCAACCAGCCCCAAAACTGTTTTATCTGAGGGTCGGCTGCAAATCCTGTTTTTATTTCAATGCTCAACGTTATGGAATTTGATTAGCAAAATAACTTAGGGTCTGCAGGTCTTCGGTGTGGTTTATTGCATATCAAAACCATATCTTATACCTGCATACTCATTAAACATCCATCCTAGTTCTAAACTTGCTGTAATTATTCCAGCTCATTAACACAGATTTCAATATTAATGCCTTATGTATTATTCACTATAATTAATTTTGAGACATTAATTATCCATACTATTTTGATTGTTGAAATACTTAATAAAATAAATGTAGTTACTGGGCATGATGCATTGGTGCATTTAAGACACAGACTCTCTAAAATATTTTTTAGCATTCAAATAAATATTTTTCTTTCTGTCTTTCTTTCTTTCAGATTAAAGAAAACATGCTGCATCAAAAAAACATCACACTTTTTGCTTTTTTGTCAAATATAAGCTCAATTTTGAGAACACTACCTCCATCAACAGGACCTCATAATGAAACAGAGTTTTCTCTTGGGAGCTATGACATCACCCAACTCACTGGAAACTCTTCTTATGTCACAGTGGAGATCAATATTTCAACAACTGGAAATGATACCCAAAGGGATTACTTAGGTGGGCACAGTATATGGCAGGTTGTTCTGATAGCATTTTTCAGCGGGACAATTGCCCTTGTGACTATTATAGGTAACATATTAGTGATTTTAGCTTTCAAAGTTAATAAACAGTTGAAAACAGTGAACAACTATTTCTTATTGAGTCTTGCCTTTGCCGATCTTATCATTGGTGTCATTTCCATGAATCTTTTTACAACCTATATAATTATGGATCACTGGGCAATGGGGAGTCTTGCATGTGACCTTTGGCTTATGATTGATTATGTGGCCAGCAACGCATCTGTCATGAATCTTTTGGTAATAAGTTTTGACCGATACTTTTCTGTTACAAGGCCGCTTACTTATAGGACTAAGAGAACCACCAAAAGAGCAGGCATAATGATTGGTTTAGCATGGGCAATATCATTTGTACTTTGGGCCCCTGCTATACTCTTCTGGCAGTACTTTGTGGGAAAGCGCACTGTACCTTCTGATGAGTGTTTTATTCAATTCCTCACAGAACCCATCATTACGTTTGGAACTGCTATAGCTGCATTTTACCTTCCAGTATCCATAATGACAATCCTGTACTGGAGGATCTATAAGGAGACTGAAAAACGGACTAAGGAATTGGCAGGGCTTCAGGCTTCTGGGGGTAAGGGGGAAGTGGCCCAAGGCTCTGGGAAAATACGAAAGTCTAGAGGCAATAGCAATAATAAATTCCAGAAAAATCTTAAGTTCTCTTCCAAGAACAAATACAAATGGAGTGCTTTTCATTCTAAAACAAAGCTCTGCAAACAAGATATAAAGCGGATAGAGCAGGACCAAAGTAGTAATGAGAGTTGGAACCATGTTGATGCTAATGCGTCTCTTGATAATTCAGCCACGTCTGATGAAGAAGACATTCCTGAAAATCCGAGAACAATTTATTCCATTGTGTTAAAGATTCCTGGACATAGCTCAATGCTTAATGCTACGAAACTGCCACCAGCTAAAAGAATAAATATCTCAACAAAACATCAGAAGACAGACACACATCCAAAGGAACTAAAATTTAGAAATATAAACTTACAAAAGAGTCTTGGAAACAAAGAAACACTGTCAAACGAGTCAAATGCATTAGTTTCAAATACCCAAGTGCCACAAACAGTGACATTGGCTGCTCGGACAAACGCACCACACCCGATATCTTTTAAAGAGATCACTCTAGCTAAAAGGTTTGCAGCAAAAACACGAAATCAGATCACAAAACGAAAACGGATGTCTCTTATCAAAGAAAAAAAAGCAGCACAAACCCTTAGTGCAATTTTGTTGGCATTTATTGTAACCTGGGCTCCTTATAACATTATGGTTTTAGTCAATACGTTTTGTGAAAGCTGTATCCCACGAATATACTGGAATCTAGGATATTGGCTTTGTTATATCAATAGTACGATTAATCCAATGTGTTACGCACTTTGCAATAAGACATTTAGAACAACTTTTAAATCATTATTGCTTTGTCAGTGTGGCAAAAGAAAAAGGCGTACGAAGCAATATCAATTGACTAAGCCAATTATGCATAAACACATGCCCAATGAATCAGCTTAATTCATATATTTTATTAGATTGGTTTATAAGAATGCCACTTGCAGAAAAATGAATGAGGCTAAAACCTTCTCCAGGATGAAGAAAAATGCATATTGA
This sequence comes from Spea bombifrons, assembly GCF_027358695.1. Lineage (NCBI taxonomy): Eukaryota > Metazoa > Chordata > Amphibia > Anura > Pelobatidae > Spea > Spea bombifrons. The sequence goes on along the minus strand of NC_071089.1, from coordinate 52,067,756 downwards.
ATATGTGTTATTGTACAAATATGTGTCCTTTATAAATCAGGGTAAACACTTCAAAAAATTAATGAATAGGTTCTGAAATGGTTTTGTAGTACCCCAATCCTGTCTAGTGCTTCCATTAAAACCATTACCATATCTGTTTTTGCTTTAATTAATTTTTTGGCTCCTACCACACCTATTAAACATGTAATATTATCACGACTGATGTCCATAGGGCATACATGCCAGCAATGAAACAATGAACAGATCATGGTATAGTACGTTAACAGCATTAATTACAAATATGATTTTAAAAATATGCCTTACATTGTCGGGGAAGGACTGGCAAGAGATGCAGGGGCAAAACTTGCCCTCCTTAGCCAATCTGATTTTGAAGGTTTTGGGCCACTAACAAACCTTTTTGAACTTTTGCAAATTCAAATCCAACCACCCAGTAAATGTAGGCACCTCTCAAACTCTGTGTATTTTTAGTTTCCTTTGGCTAAGGTATGTTAGGCAGGGTTGGTTAATGTGAACTGTGTGCCATTTTCCATATGTACATTTTGATCACTATATCACTATATTTGTCTCCCAGGCAAATTGCCAGTTCTCCCCTGTACATTGTTGTGTTATACAACCAATATATTGGGTGGTCAAAAGTATAATTGTTAGACTTATTTAGCCCAGTGTTGATTTTTATAATGCTACTTTCTCTTGATTATGTAAAAAGGTTCAAAGAAAGGAACACACCTAGCGTTGAACACTTCACATGGACAGAATATTAAACTAAACCCATGCAGCCCTACTTGAGTGAACTGGCAGCACTACTGGAGCGATCCAGCATTACAGGAACAGTACAATTAATTCAAAATGATATGTTTAGTTGCATGATTTGTGTATTGTAACGGAATTCTGTTTTTCTGTATATATTCCAGTGTTTGCAAGTGCAGCCTTGGCCTATTTATTTATTGATTTATTTGCTAAATAATACAATGGAAATGCTGAATGATATCAACCAATATCCATGTTTTAAATAAGCATGCTATGTTTATGTCAAAATGTTTGACAAAGTAAATTGTGGAAATACATACCATCTACAAGTTCAATTTTCGTAAGTAAACATTAGCTTCCTGTTTGCACACATACATTCTTCAGGTTAACAATGATAATGGTTTAGGTTGTAACAAACAAATATAGTATTTTGCCAAATAAACAAATGTCACTTTTTCTTTTTTATCGTGAAAAGTCTTGGTAAAGCCCTGCTGCCTCCGGCAACTTCTCTTAAGCAGCTGGCAGGTATGCGGTGAAAATATGCATTCAAATTAGGGAAGGGAATATTCCTCTTCTAAACAGTTATGACACCAGTCTCTTGACAATGATGTAAGGGGCACGCGAAAAAGAAAAATGCTTCCTACTGAACCTACTGAAAAATAGTGATGTAATTAGAAATGACTGTCCTGAGCATTTTATCATGTTACATATAGAAGGGACAGACTGGAGATAACCATAAGGCACAGGCTTAGCTAAAGGTCCAGTACAATAGTGTCCCAAAACCATATTTGGCACAAAAATACTTCAGCCAATCAACAATTACTGAATAGTCTTTATTGAAACGCATGAACACTTTTGATCCAACAGGAATCTGGTTAGGTGACTTATTCAGTCTATTGATCTGGCTGTGGACAAATGTGGAATTGTAGAAATAATAGGAATAATATTTTTCACATCGAAAAAATACACTGTGGGCAAAAGCAGTAGACTTGCTAGACTCTTCCTGATTTGTTAAAATGGTAAAATACTTATTTTTTAGATAGTAGCAGTAATAATGATCTTGTAAAATGTGGTTGCAATAACGTCAACAATAAGACATTGGTGTTACACTGAATCTGAAGAATTAGAGGTGGTGGCTCTTGCTAAAAGGGGGAAGACCGGGCTGTCAAAAGACAGCTTGAACTCACTATACAGGGGGGATATTGGATTCAAGAAGCTTTATCCATTCTCTATTTATGTCAACATGTTTGACAAAGTAATTTGTCAAAGATGGGATTTGCAGTGCGCAGGGAAACAAGGGAACAAAAACAGTGCCTAATGCGTTTCACGCTGTGTACAATTATTCATAGGCATACTAGAGGACATAATACACCAGGACATCCCGTGGAGTGAAATGAAAGCTCTACACACACATATTATTATATCTTCCATTGTTAAAGGGTTGAACGTCATTAGTAACAGTAATATAATATTATCTTATTCTCGTGTTTATTTCACAGTATGTTGTTACTCAACATAAGTTTACAAGTTAATTGTTTTGCTAACGCCATTTGGGATTGTTTCTTAATATGCTGTAATCCTATGTTGTCCAATATAACACGATATAACCATATCATTACATGATGATAAATTTCAGGATTGTACTGTATTTTTATGGAACATTGTATAAATAACGTACTTTGTCCTGTACTGTACTTTTAAAGTATTGACCAAAATATTGTGAAATAGTATTTTGTATGGATCTTTTAACAATACTTAGCAATCAAATGATTCAGAATCAAATCATTTTCTTGCAATATTTGTTATTTTTTATAAGACGTGTGATTCATTTGATGAGCAGGTAGCAACTTCTATTATTTAATTTCAAGTGGAGAATGCATATTATGTTGTACAATTGGAAATTCTAATGAATTGTAGTTGTGTATGCAACTCATTTAATTTGTGATTTATAGACAAGTCAGAAATGTTATTTATGTATCGTGCTTTTGAAGGAAATTATGTTGTGTTAATAATATGTTGCAGTGGTATGTGCTGCTTTTATTGCTTGTATATAATTGTTGGGAAGAAAAACAATGTTTTTAATATAAAAGCATAAGCATATTTTAAACCCGTGTAATAGTTTTATTCATTTATTTGTGCTCTTCAACCTTCTTGGTGCTCCATGTGGTCTACATTACAAGGTATACTATACTAACTTTATTATTTGCAGAAATCATCATCCATACCTTCTACACCTAGATGTTCTACTACATGTCCTACTTCTTCCTCTTTTCCTCGTTACCAGTGTATGCTTTGTCAAACTATAACAAAAGTGAGGTTTTTAATGAATCATATGACTATTTCATTGCAGTCAGCAACACTAAGTATACAGAGGCTTGGGAGTGAACCCTACAAAATTATGGCCTGTGAGTAAAAACTAGCATTTACTCAGTTGTATACTACGACTGCTGGCCTTAACAGAAAAAATATAGGCTTTTGGCCAATTTATATAATTTAAGATACTGAACAGTTGGTTAGTGTATACAGTATGACATGGTTTTTTTTACACGTGTTGTGGGTATTGTAAACATCATAGTGAATCATGCTTGTAGTGTCTGTGCTTTTACTGAACTAGAAAGGATTCTTTTCAACCAATGTTTGTTTTCTAACAATTACAAAGAGCACCTTGTGAAGGACAGTACATTTTGGTCTTTCTGCTATATTGACCCATTCAAGTTTTCTGGGAGCCAAGCTCACGTAGGAGTATCCAAGGTTTGTTAGTGAACCTGTACTCTGCACTGAGTTGCAGTACTTTATCTTTTGATTAATGTATGCTGTGATACACATTTCTGTAAACCTTTTTCTTCAGTTATTAAATAAAATGGGATGTAGGAATGTACCCAATTTAAGCTCACTAGAGAAGATTGAAGTCTTATTATTTTTAAATCTTTCCAAGCTACCTATTGTAGACCCCTGATTTACAGACTCTCAAGAAAGAGAGCCAAACTAACAGTGTAAATGATGGAGCAACACAGGGAAAAGAGAGGTATTTACTTCAGGTGCTGTCCTACGCCTACACAGGGCAAAGCTCAGGGCCGATCCTAGGGTCACTGATGCCTGGGTGCAAAAATGTTTGCACCCAGGCGGCAGTAACCCTAGGCTTGGCCCTGTTGCCAAGCATTGAAAGTGAGTATATAGCCTTATATATATAACTCATCTCAATTCTGCTTTATGATTTAATATCTATAACAACAGTGCAGTTTAGGAAAGCTTTCTATGTCATGTCACTTCCTCTTATTTCCATATAATGTGGATTTATTTAGTTGTTAGGATTCTTTTGGAAAGCTTTTACCAGGGTAAACATTTAGGAGCTATGAGCTGGGTTATCACTGCAAGGTGCTCCTAAACAAAAACAAAACATTAATTATACTCTCTAGTATATTAGGGAAATAAACCTCAGTGGATCTGTCATTTTTTTCTGGGATATCTGGTCATTGAAAAGTACTTGGAATGATGTTTGTGATTATGTATTTATTTAAAAAAAAAAAACAAAAAAACGTAACACTAAGTTTAATAAGAGATGACAACTATTTTAAAAACATTGTATTTCTAAACAATCTTCATGGCCTGCCACAGGTTAGGTGCCCTGGTAATTTATGTAGGATTTGCTATCTAATTGGTTAAAGCAGGATGTATTGTGAAATCCTATTGTCAACTTTTCTCTAAAAACCAATAAATTATAAACACTGACAAAGTATTTTTTTAGCTTGCACATTAATTTACATTAACAAAAAACAAAACCTGTACTATTTAAAAATAACTGAAAATAAAGTACGTACGTACAAATTAGGAAAATGTTTATAGTATAAAATGCAAAAATATAGCGGGAGCAAAAAGTATATTAAGCATTTTTGGAATGTGGAAGAACCCATTAATGTGTTTAATCAAAATTCTTTATGGCAAGGCTTCTTTAATGATATGTCAACAACAATCATTGTTATAACATGCTAAGTAAAAAGGAATAACCTTCTTTGACCTTTGACACATGGTAGCATCAAAGCCATTATGCTGGCCTGATAGTATCAGGCACATAATTTATGGAACACTGTAACTAGGTAACAGGAACCATGGAGATTCAGCATAGATGAACCTCAAAGCATTAGGCTCTAAAAGCCAATATAAACATGCACACCACTGAATGCAGAAGGTGCATCTGAGTTAACATGCACACTGCATACAGAGAAAACATCTCACAACAGAAGGACACATTAGAATGTTTCCAGAATTTCCAAAGAGATGAACCAGTCAGTGTGTGTCCATTATTATTTGCCCTAGTTTAAGAGCCATACTTTGTGCTTATATGAGGAGAAAGAAAACTGCACTGCTGAGGTTGTTCCTTCAGAGAATAAATTCAACATTAATAAAGTGTGGATAAATTTGTATTGTAAAAATCAACCACATTTTAGGAAATGTAGTCATTTTACAATGCCGGTTGTACTTGTAAGCCAGTGTGTGCACAAGAACTTTCAAGGGCCAGCACTCTGGAGCTCTCCCTCCCCTGCTCCTATTAGGACAGGAAATTAGGCTGTCGACATTTAGAGTTGGGTTAGCCATGCATATGGGTTGAGCTAGCCAGTTATAGGGAAAGGGAAAGGAAAGGGGGAGTGGTTATTGCCTGTGGCCCTTAGCATAGCCAGAGATTAAACTGTGACATTGAGTCCCAGTAAACAGATATCATCTCCAAGGCCTCTAAGTCATCTCTGAAGGTGTCATAGTATGGACACTTGAAATGTTAGGGATGCAGCATAGCTCAAATTGCTATTTATTACATGGCGCCATAATATTCTGCAGAACTGTATAGTGGGCAAACACATAGTCTATTACGTAGCAATTTGGACTCACAAAAAACAATAGGTTACAAAGATCCTGCTCAAAACAAGGTTACAATCTAGAAGGAAGTATCAGATTGTCAACATTGCAGGATTCAAGAGCCAAGTTGCGTATAAGAGAACAAGAGGCCCCAGATTCAGGAGAATTTCAAAGGTGTGTTATTAAAGTAAGTTATCTACCTCATTAATAGAAAGTACAAAATTTTTTAACAATCCTACTGACCGCAAATTAAAGCAGGTTTTTATTCTATAGAAAAGGAGCCATACATCTATGCTTTTTGCCCTGCAGGCGTCATTTTTATAATTACAGCCTAGGGTATCCCCTGTTGTGCTGACAGATCTGGCATATTAGTGCCCAGCACAAGTGCCGGTTAAACATACATTTGATCTAAGTAAAAAAGTTCCCAGAAGGTTTATGGAGATGAGCCCCCTGTAGGCGGATCAAAAACACTGAGGTCTTTATGGCCCCAAAGAAAATTATAATATACAGTAAAACATTTAAAAGTTCAAAAATAACAAAAAAAAAGTGTAGTATGTAAGGGAGCATTTTGCAAAAACATATGCATGCAAGGTATTGTTCTACTATGTTGCTGAACATTAACTAGGCTTTTTCATCGGTAGCACCTACGTAATGAAAAATTGCAAAAATGTGTTTACACTTTTCCTTATGGTGGGTACATGAAATATAAAACATGTTAACAATAAAAAAACATGCTAAGAAGTGCAAAGCATATGCATTATAGGGAAATATTTTTTGCATTCCATGCCTATATTAATGTACTTCTAGTGCCCTTATCTTGCTTCTCATATGCAAATACAAAGTTCTGAACAAGCTTAATATGTAAATAAAAATGCCACCTCCAGTCTACATACATAAATATAACTCCCAGAGGGATTACATTAATCCACTAGTTGACAATTTCCAGCAGAGAATGAGTTAATTCTGAATCAAACAGCTGCTAAATAATATATTTGTAGAGGGAAATAAATAATTCTGATGAACATGAAAGCTTTAAAACAAACAGAATTATTGTGTTTATTAACAGTCGAAATAAAGAAGGGAAGTGTTAAGAAAAACATTAGTTAGCAAAGGCAGTACAAGACATTTGCATCTCCTCAATCTTACTTCAAAAATACTGTCTACAACTATAATATTAGTGGTTGACCACTAAAGAAATTTACAAGGGCACCATGCGTGGAAATACTTTAAATGAATTTTGCCCTGCTCATCAATGTACAATGTTGTTCGCATCTATGTTCTCTTCAATCTCATGCCACTGAAATCAGTAATATTATTGGTTTTAATGCAGTGTAGAACACCTCCATGGCTTTGGTAATTAGGGATGCATGATGTAAACCCTGCGATAACCATCAGCTGAATTAACCAATTTCTTCTTGTCTCTAGTGTTCATTTTATCTGATTTTTTTCTTTTTGCTGGGCCAGTATGAAGTAACAGAACTTTCCAAACAAATTGCCAATGTACAGTACAATTACCTTTACTATGATGTAGTAGCGATCGGAATTGTCATTATATCAATGAATATAATTTACTTGTTTACGTCTTAGAAAGATAAAGAAACATTCTTAGAATTGATAACTGAAAGTAAAAATACTTGATCGATTAAAGATGGTCCTTTCAGTCTTTTGCCCAGACCTAGATATTTCTTATGAACGATACAAAAGGATTAGAAGAAGAAGATTTTCAAAATCAAGGTCAAGGTCCTGAATAGTAGATTTATAGAGGGGAAAGAATAATCCTGGTAAACATTAGCACTGAAAGCTTTTCACAAGCAGAAGGCTTAGTTTTATTAATGGACACAATAAAAATACAGTGATTTGAACGATGTTACGGGTTCACATAATTATATCGCAAAGGTGCTAAAGGACTCCATTCTTCATTCTAGACATTGTATTTTAGGATTCTGAGTTTCCTATTATTAAAAACAAATCCCTTTCCAAAATTAGGAATGCAGAAATAAATTTAGCATTCAAAAAGAGAAAATATGAATGCATGTTGCTTATAATGTACATATCAGGAACATTTGAGTGCAAAGTGACAATGTTTCCTGTATCATCATCTTGGAACGGTGGCCGGTTACATGTTTTCCTGATATGCCCTGCATACTTAGGGTTGAAGTTTAATCAAGTCATCAAATTGGGCCCTTTATGTCTGACCATAGTACATTGCTAGAGAATATGAACAAAAAATAACATCTGTTGACTTATGAACTTCTATTCAAACTTAAATACAAATCTTCACATAAAATCTTCACATCACATAAAACAATAGCTCCAACATCTGACCCCAAGTAATTCAGTTTAAACATTAAACAATTTAGACGTATCAGTATCTTTACCACCTTGCAGGTAATTGTATGTTTTTGGACAGTTATCAAGAGTAATAGTTTCATTAGTCTACTTGGGTGTATATGTACCTAAAGCATATGATGGTTCCCAATTACAGTGGAAATGAGAGGAAAAAGTGATAATGTAGTATACACAAAGTCAGAGCAGATGGGTGAACATTTGCTTAAGTTTACAGTTACAAATTTCTTCACAGGGTATAAAAGGGACACAATAACCAAAGTTGTATTATGTATTTTAATTTACTTGGATACCAACAAGATTTATGACAAGAAAGGTTTAAAAACAGAGTGCAATATGTTTTATATAAAGAGCAGATGATAGACTATTTTGCTATTAAACATATGCTTTGACAAAGATTGAAATGAGGTCAAAATTAAATTATTTTTGATTCTTTGCATGGTAATTTGTCCTAGAAACGTGAGAAAAAACTCTGTAACTTACTGGACCAACAGTTATTTACATAGTAGATATGTTTAAACATATCTTATATTTACTTTAAAGGAGCATTAATCAATTAGTTTATGTGATTGTTTCAGTGACGTAAATGATAATATATCATTTGGCACACCAAGCTAATTCCTGGTGGGCCACTGGCTGGCAGTGCCCCATACTCAAGCTATCAGCTGGACATGTCTTGCTGCATGCTACTTATTCAGCCAGGGGCCACAGTTACATCATCAGGTGGACCCTGGCCTTAAAGTGCTCATTGTTGTCCTATTGGAAAAATTAGACTTTTGCTTCAGCTTTAACCCCTTTAATTTTTGTGAATGAAGGCTGTTTTAATATTTCTGCAGTATTTGTGTTTTGTTGTATGTCACGGAACCTTACCATTATTATCATCATATCATCTAATTTACTTTCATAAAATATATAAAATATGGTGAAAATTTTGATTTTTAATTAAAAAATCTTCTACTCATCTACAAAAACTAATTAAAAACCTGCAAACCATATTCTAATATTTGTCCTGAGTTTAGAAATACCTAATGTTTTTATGAGTTTCTTTTTGCAAGTTATAGGAAAATAAATACGAGTAGCGTATTGCTATTTCAAAAACATTTTTTTTCTAATCTGGCCATGTCTTATTAGGGACATCTTAGAAGCCAACCAATACAATCTACCCCATCAAACCATATATTTTTGAAAAACATAGTTTTAAATGGTAGTATTTTAACTATTTCTATGCATTAATTCTATCAAAAGCCTTTGTCAAAGTTTGTGGTAATATATTTTTTGTGTGGGGGGGGTTCCACACACTTTGTACTTCAGGTATGAACTTACAACTCCTGGTATATGTTACTGCCAAACAACATTACAATATGTCTTCAGCAACATCCCTTGAATACTCTGATAACACCCACCCATACATGGCCATGCACATTTAAGGTTTTCCATTTAGAATTTTGACATCTGTTAATCTTGTGCCAATCTCCTGTTTGGGACATCTTTCAAGAAGGTAAATTCCATTTACCAAGATGTTCTGGGCAACCTGGAGAGTCAAGGTGGCTATCCTTTCCCTCATATACCTAGACTTACCCTCACAGTGCTTATACACCTTCACTCTATACCTGAATCACTTTGAAGGAATATACTGCTTGAATCCCAATTCCCTTGTACTTTATCAAGGATTCATCCACATGGATATTGCTTCCAGGTGTACAAGCCTCTGCAAACCTGGCAGGGAGATGAATTATCAGGGGTGGATTTTTTACAGCCTGTCAGCCTGGGTTTGCTCTCTTGTGGGGCATGGGCTGCTGTAACTAAAATGCACTAAAAGAAGGACTTTTTAGTGATGCTCATTAACATTGAGTGCGCCTAGATTTTAAGAAATTCTGGCATTTCAATGAGGGTCCATTGCTGCTCTGCCCCAAAAAAGGGGGGTGAAGGAATTTTGCCTGATATTAGTATAATTCAAGCTGTCTCAGAGATGAACAGCCCCTCCAATGTGGGCTAACGCGTTTTGGTCCTAATCAACCACCTGGGCAAATCAATTTTACACCTAGTCACAGACTTAATGACAAAACCATTTATCCTGGGCCTGGGGAAGGGCTCAGGAAATAGTTTTTGTCCAAAATAAGAAAATGTTGGTGTCACCTCTGGCCCTAGGGTTCTATGCCTCCATGAAAAAGACTGCTGTAAGTGGTGATGCAAGTAGTAATGGGCTGGGAGCAGCATTACTGCAAGAGTGGTATGGTGAACTGGACACAGTTTTTATCTACAGCACTTGACAGAAATGGAAAAATTGTATACTCAAAAAGAAAAGGAATGTATGGGTGGAATGTGAATGGTTCCAGCATCGCTTACTCAATCTAGAAAGTTTCAGCTCGGAGTGACACCGCCTTTACCACTAATCAATACCTATGATTTGGATAGAGCTCTCCTGAGGTTTATGTTAGAGCATTCTATGTGCCCCAGAAACAGTTAGTTGTGGCTGACACACTTTAACAGCTTCCCATGGAGGCATGCAAAGTGTCAAAGAATGAAGACGATGGAAGGTGATGCTGCACTTAGGCAGAATCTTTTTACAGGTGTAAATTCCGAAGTTCAACTCAGGCACGTCCCCAGATGGAAGTATGTATATATATATATATATATATATATATATATATATATATATATATATATATATATATATATATATATATATATATATATAATGGGCATAAACCTGAACTCTAGCTCCTTTTTCATGCTTGTCCCCAGCTTGTTGTGTCAACAAATTAAGTCTGTCTCAGACAGGACCTCACTACAGAACTGTTTAACATCCAAATACTGAACATAATATATTATACACTTGGTGTTTTTACTGAATCCCATACATCTTTTCTAACATTTGTGTGTGTTTCACTTTATCTTATAACCAACACCTTGAATCGATTTATCCGTTAAAGATGCTGCTAATATTTCCACGTACCATCTCAGGATTTCCATGCATTTAACACAATTTTGCTCTCCTAATAGTAATTATTTTTTATCATCTTATTTTTCTGTATAGTTATAAATCTTGGTTCAAAGCTGTGAATATCACTGCAATAATCTTAAAGAGATCAGCACTTTATGGATAAAATGGATAAAGCTGAAGATAGGCCATCAGACTATTCATTTTCATGATTATCAAAGATTAGATAAGGAACATTAAAGACATGAAAGGGAAATCATCACCAAAAAGACTATCTATATTAATTCATGGAAATATCAGATTTTTTTGTTAACCCCTTCTTTACTGAAGATATTTTGAAAAGAAAACCTAGAGCTCTTTTTTTCATATTATGTTTTTTTAACCATGATTCTCCCTTTTCATTTTTGTGCACTGTCACGGTAGCCCCCTGAGGCTGAGGACACATGGGGGTGTATTTGAGTTTGGGAGGGGCACTTGTGGATTCCTGGGGAGACTTCTTACCTGCCTGCCCAGTCCCCTCTAAGTCACCTTGTGCTCATTGGGGGATATTTGATAACTGGTTACTAGTGTAGCTGCCAAGGTCGATTTTCTTGTCATTCCTTTTCGTGGTATGAATCACTTTAAGCACTTGTTTAACGCTTTGGAAATTGGAAAAAAGAAGTAATCGGGACAGTTATTGAAGCGCATCTTGCTTAACACTGCCATTGAACTGTTTAGTTATTTCACTACTGCAAATAAGAGCCAAACCATTAGCTGAGTTTCTGTAAGGAGTCAAATAAAAATGAATGGCTTTCCAGTGCTCCAGTGTCAACCCGTCTGGGGTCTCCTCAGGGGAGGGCTGGGAGCCTAAGGCCTGGGAGGCAAGTCTAGTCAAGTGGCCCATTGTGCCACCAAATCAGCCCACCTTCCATTCCCATTTTTTGTGATTCTCTAACGCATATTGATGTAATGTGATGGGACTGGAAGTAAATCAGTAAATTTAGAGCCACTTATCCTTTTTAATAAGATATGCAGATTGAAATAGAGTAAATAACACAAAACCTTTAATTTTCCTCTCACTGATTTCTGGGCCTAGAAAGTTTTGTCCTCTGAAGTGACTACAAATTCAAGAGGGCGTTTTAGCTCTGGATAAGTAAAAATTAAATAGTTCAATTTATTCCTGCAGTAAGTAAAGTACCAGGAAACAGATGATGAAACACACACACACCAGGACAGGCTCTGCCACACTGACACCCAAACACACACACCAGGACAGGCTCTGCCACACCGACACACACACCAGGACAGGCTCTGGCACACTGACACCCAAACACACACACCAGGACAGGCTCTGCCACATTGATACCCAAACACACACACCAGGACAGGCAATGCCATGGCAACACCCAAACACACACACACCAGGACAGGCTCTGCCACCCCAATACCCACATCAGTACGGGTTAAGCTACACAAAGCATAAAAAAGATGCTTTCGACAATGGTTATTGTTTGTGTTTTCCCCCTTGTGTATTAATGGCCCAGCCACCCCTTCTCTAGTTTTAATACATTCCCCCCACACCCTTGTATATTGCCCCATGTGTATTTTTGCCCCCAGCCAGTCCTACCTTTGTGCGTTTATGCCCCCACACCTTTGTGTATTGATTTATGTGATGTCCCCCAGCCCCCCTCCCTTGTGTATTGATGCCCTCTTTAGTACTGGTTAATGTAAACATGTGTATTGCCCTCAGCCACCCACCCCCTTTGTGTACTGATTTATGTGATGCCCCAACCACTCTATTGTGTACTTATACCCCCCAGCCACCCCCTTCTTGTATTATTTAATTGTTGTCCCAAATCAAAGTTAAATACTTACTTTTCTCCCTGGCTTCCTTCCCTGCAGACTGCTCTGCTCCGACGTGATTATGCTCTCCCCGTCACAAGGAACTGTTCCGTGTGAGCCGCCCCCTTGAGCGGCACATCATGTCTTCAAAGGGGTGGGACGGAGAGCCTCACTGAGGCACTGGGCAGCAGAGACAGTCTTATGGCTGCTTTAAAACCCTCACGGCCGTTTATGTTAGATTTAGGGCAGCCCGGGGGAATTGCCCCCCTGCCCCTGGCCCAGCCCGCTCCGGGTCTTCTCCTGTGTTAGTCTCCTTGCGAAGAGGGAGAAATGTCACGGTAAACCCCTGAGGCTGAGGACACATGAGGGTATGTTGAAGTTTGGGAGGGGGCACTGGTGGATTCCTTGAGAGACTGCCCAGTTACCTCTTATGTCTAAGTCACCCTGTGCAAAGGGTGAACAGGAAACCCCATCAGGTCTGCGGTAACCAGACTCCCATGAACTAGCCGGCTATGGGGGCTCTACAAGTCAGGAAACGCTCGATGTGCCTGACCTGGACCTAGCTGCAAATTCATTGAACTGTACGGCAGCTAGGAACCTCAGCAATGCCCGCCAACAATTGGAACAACATTGCTACGAACACCCTTTGTCCCACCACATCACTTTATTGAGGCTGCATTAAGCTTGTGGTGGGCAACACTCAGTGGTGGTTACGGAGAGGGAGCTAATTTGTAAATCCTGGTTTTATTACCAGTCTTTAGGACCGGGGTTTACCAAGCCACGGCTCTGGAACTCTGGCCCGGCAACCGCGCAGACTAATCTCGAGGAAGTTTCCGATGCTGTCGCTCAAGGTCCCGACGTGAACTCACCATTGGAACCCAAGGATTGATGCAGCTCCCTCGAGATCACCCTGAAATAGTGAATCTTTGTCGGCTGTGGCGCTGGGTTAATCCCTTGAGCAACTGAGCTTTCAGCGGCAAGGAATATCTCTACAGTGGGGCTACTCAGATATACTATTTTTTCAGGGACAGATAGAGCTTTCTTCTGGTACTATATGTATAGCCCAACATGTAGTATAAATAAAACATTAAAATAATGAGGCATAATCCTGAATCCGGTATTTAGAATATTTAAATTGTGCAGAGTATTATCTGAAGGCTGTTGATATCTTACTAAGGCAACCTTAGCTATGTTGATTAAGATGCATTGGGCTCAACCAGCTTGTCAGAATTTTTGTATATATTTTAATATTAGGTAAAGAAACTGTTTTCTAGTTGTGGCATACAGACATTGTCTTGCCAGGATTGGGGATCTTACATGTGGTTGTCTATTGTCTGATATTATAATATAGAGCAAAAGCTTTCACAAGATGCACAGATAAGATATCTTTGAACTACTTGATAACAAAATTGATATAGTCATATTAACACAAGAGAAAATTGTGTCCTTGGTTGAAAGGCCCAATAAATGGTTAAAACCTTTTATTTGGCCAACATATTAAAAATGATTAAGTTAGGAAGAGGAAATATGAGGTGAGTAAAAAAAATGAATAAATAACAAATATTTTCATTGTCTTTCATTTATTTTGTTGGGGGACCTTCTTTCGTTTTGGAGATTGGTATGAATGCACAAATGAGGCAGAATTCATAAAAAATTAAGTTTGTATGGATCTGGTGTTTTTTTGTGAGTCAGATGGAGAGATAGTTCATGGTATAATGTTGCCATCTAGTGATATTTCAGGAAAATGCTATTCCGTTTAATATTAGTATGATGCTAAAATATTTCTACAATTTCTAAGGAACGATAGAAACTAAAATAAAACATTTTACACATATTTGTGAATCTACTCATATCCACCTTATTATAGAGCAGCACACTTTATTTGAACAAGCACAAATATAGATGGATTTGAAACTGCAATGAGAAGCTAATTTACCCATCTTTGCCCCAGTGATCCTTTCCTCCTTTCAATCACCTGTATAACTATGCCTTTACGCTTGTCACCTGGTACCACTATTTGCCTGTTTCTCCAGTCTTTACATTTATTGTTGATATTCACAGATGTCTGTGCCATCATTGTCCCCACAAAACTGGTCTGTGCCACACTTACACAAGTACACATGCATGCTCACACACACATGCATGCTCACACACACACATGCATGCTCACACCCACGCATGCATGCTCTCACACACACACACGCATGCTTATATACATATATCCAACCTCCCACCCCCGCTTACCTCTCACCACTCCTGGCTGTTCGTGCACAGTGTGCAAGCGGCCTCGGTTCCCCACGAGTTCCTGTCTCCCTGTGCCGGTTCAAAATAGTTAAGAAAGGGCCCTTCCAACCTTGAGCGGTGCCCTTCCAACCTTGAGCAACCATGTTAGAAGGGCCTATTCTAAACTATTTTGAACCAGTACTAGGAGAAAGGAAGAAGGGGTCGCAGGGATCGCACCAGGCCGCCTAGAGGCACGGGGCAGGTCACAGCTGTGATTGCTGTGACCCCTGTAGTTACGCCAGTGACAGATGTGTAAATTAACTTGAAGGCATGGGAGCATTATGCCCTTCAGGTAACAGCACCATGTATTCTTGCTTAAGAAGTCATTGCTGCTGCACCCAGACGCTACACACTAAAACAGTTAATGGATACTTTAGTCAGTATAGCCTGGAACGCAGGAATCTGGATTCTGTATGTTTACACCACCATACCGGATTAATAGCACTGAGGCGAAGAGGATCTGCACAGCACGCCTGCTGTGTTCTACATCCACCGCTAGGGGCCAAACATCTCAGGGTGATCATTCTGTTCCTTTGTTTTCTCACCTTGCATCATACTCTACACCTGTTGGTGGGTTGGCTGGGAGTAGTGGGAGTTTGCTGATTAACACTTCGATGGGTTCTGGGGATAGTTCGGCGATGGCGCTTCAATTGCTCTCTGTGGCTCTTGGGGACTTGGTGGCTACGTGTGGTTTGGGGGGTCAGGGTGCTTCACCGGCCCAAGTTTGGGGGTCGTGTGGTGTGCCTGGTGCTAGCGATCTGGGTGCTATGGGCCACTCTGGCATCTCATCTGGACCTGCATGTGTTCCGTTGGGGTCCGGGGGGACAGGAGGCGCCAGTGCCTGCTACTGCTAGCTCTAGTGGGGTGGTTGCTGAGCCAACTGCAGGGGGTTCACGTGTGGAGGTGGAGTCTGTTCGGTTGGCTGACACGGCCTGGGAGGCAGTACCGGTTGATTCTGTGTACTTTTTCAAATTGGCTGCAAGCTTTTGCTATCTTGGCCAGTGTGATTGGGCAGAAGGCATAGGAGCATTTCTCTGGTTTGTTTTGTTACCTTGATTCCATTGGCGAAGCATATCGGGTGTACGGTGGTCAGGCTTGGCTGCGCTACGATGAACAATGCGGTGGGTTTCGGTACATATTTTCAGGGTAGTTGGTGTGTTGGGAGTTGGCCGGATGACTGGACTCGGGTTGGTTTGACTAAAAATTTTACTTTCTTGGAGTTATTTGCCATTTTGGTTCGCTTTTTGTGCGATAACCTGGCGGTGGTACAGGCGGTTAATAATCTTACTTCCTCGGTTCCAGTGTTGCGGCTGTTACGGAGGTTGGTTTTACGTTGTCTGCAACTCAATATGTGTTTTAAGGCTTCTTATATTCTGGGTGTGGATAATAGTTTAGCTGACCAGAAATTGGACGCTACTTCATTCTTTTATTTTTTTGGTGGAGTAGCTTTCCTGCAGTGTATGTGAATTTGCTATGTTTACTACAGGGCTCTTTGGGTGCTGCATTCCAATAATCAAAGCAATCATGAGATGTTGTGGATGTTGATAAATTAAATATCCTGCTCTATTAACCACTTCCAGTAGAAGTTTACAGATTTAACTGTCCTCATTGGATCCATTTATAGAACAGCCTCCTAGCAGAAGGACCTTGAGGTCCACAGGGCCCCTGGGATTTGTATCTTTATTTAATGTGATAAAGTCTTACTTAATGTATGCAACATTTACTTTACTGTGAGGGTAGTGGATATGTGGAACAGCCTCCCAGTAGAAGTAATTTGAACCCCTGAGATCTTTGCATCTCGCTAATATAAATTGGTGCCTTGGTTGAGATTTTTAAAGATTAAAAATTTAATTTTCAAGTGATCTGAGATAAGACTTTTTCAGTATAGATGTCTTTGGCATTGCAATGCTTTTCTTTTGCTGTAGGTAACCTTTTGTACTCTGAATGCTTAACACATGTACCTACTTTGAACCAAACCACGCTTTCTGGGAATGCTGCCAAAAAAAGCTAATCATAGCTTGTTTAAGATAACTCATCTATAGCAGACAAAGGAATTAGCCAGTTTAACAAGATTTCAGTGGTTTTCATATTCGTTCGGGATCACTCTTGTTTACGAAGATTCGTACAAATGTATAAAACAGTAAAAAAAAGTTTGTACGAATCCAAATGCACAAGTATAATAGTCAGTAGCAGGGAAGAACTGGCACCATCTGGCCTGAGAGGCAGGTAAAGCCAAGTCATTGCTTTTCTGCTTTTCTTATAGATCATTAAAAGTGTATTGTGTTTGTATTCCCCTTCAAGGATGATGGGAGATGCAGAATCAGAACCGGAAAAGGAAGGGCGTTAACACATCAACCATGTTTTCCCAAGAGATGTTGTGCAAATGGCAAACAAAATAATATTTGACAGGGAACCTGGATCGTCCTATCTGGCTGCCGGCGGATGTCTGTGCGATGCGGGCAGATCGCTTTTGGGATTTTTTAACTCATTCATACAATTCATCTACACATTAATTCGTACTTTCATTTATTCAGCTAATTCATCCACACATTAATTCATTCATTCTCTTACTCATTCACACAATTCTTCCACACACAAATTCATACTCACTCATTCTCACAATGCATCCACATATTAATTCATTGTCTCACTCATTCTTACTACCCCCTTTCTCCCTAGCTACTTCTCTTCCATTTTTTTCACTATCTACCCTCTCTCCCCCTTCTTCTCACTATCTACCCTCTCCCCACTTTGTAGTTCACTTACTTTGCAGAAGTCTTATGGTGGGAGCACAAGGCCTCTGTCTCTCTGCTGTGCCGCAGTGTGTTCTGCTTCACTGAACGGCTAACATCTTTCTTGACCACTTCTTTTCATGGGTTCCTTCTGTGATCCTTGGGGACTTCAACATCCCAGTGGACACCACTTTGACTCTCATGGCTTCGAAAATGTATTTCTATGACCTCCTCTTATGGTCTTACACAACATATTAACTCCCCTTAACTCTACTACCGCTCTCTATCCTTGTGTCCTTCTCGCTGCCTTGCACCCCAACCTCGCCTAACCAGAGACCTCACCTTCAGAAATTCTCAACTGATTTACTCCCTCTACTCTCCCTCTACGCTACCTCTTTCCATAACTCCACCCTCACAACTGCACTTGAGGATGTATCCCCAGCTACTACTTGCTCTCCATGACGTGGGCGTTTCCAACCCTGGCTCATGACTGTAACTTGACACCTATGACATTGTTCCCGCATTGCTGAACATAGTTGGCGGAAGTCTCATTCCATGTTTGACTTTCTGCACTATAAATTAATGCTACATTCCTACTACTTTGCTCTCAACCTTGCTAAAAAAAAACCTACTTCACCTCCCTCATCTCCTCCCTGTCTCAACCCTAAACAACTCTTTAATACTTTAAATTCCCTGCTTCAAATGATCCATACTACTCCTTCCACTAACCTAAATGTATCTGACTTTGCCACATTCTTCAACAATAAAATTCTAACTATCAGAGATGACATATCTGCACACCCTGCCCTCACCCCCTCTGACTATGCACCCTCCTACCCTCTGACCTCTTCTTCCTTCACTACATTAAAGCATGTCCTGATGAAAGTCAGCAATAACTGAAACGTCGACTTTGTTTGAATAAAGAGAAGTTGCTAACTTAAAGACCTGGAGTGCTGGCCATCCTTTGAGAGTGCTTTGTATGGAAACTGCTGGTTACTAGCACCAGGCTTGGAATATTTGGAATTGTGTGCAATGGACCTTGTGAGTAAATATATATATATATATATGCATATATGCATTTTAACCACATAATATGTACTCTTTGAAATAAAGACCGTGATAGAAATATGATTTCAAAACAACAACTGAACTAGCAGTTAGTTTTCATTCTTTGATATTAGACCCTGCTGCCAATATATATCAATATTAGACACTGCTGCCAAAATATATTAATATTAGCGCCTGCTGCCATATATACCGTATTGGCTCGGATATAGGCCGCCCCCATATATAGGCCGCACCCTAAAAGTTTGGTGCTTTTTTAAAGAAAAAGTTTTTTTCTTTAAAAATGCACCAAAAAAAAAAAACATGCTGCCACTCTCTCTCCCCCCCGAGATATGCTGCCTCTGTCCTCTCCCCCCGAGATATGCTCCCACTGTCCTCTCCCCCCGAGATATGCTGCCACTGTCTTCTCCCCCGAGATGTGCTACCACTGTCCTCCCCCCCCGAGATATGCTGCCACTGTCACCCCCCCGAGATATGCTGCCACTGTCCTCCTCCTCCCCCCCAAGATATGCTGCCACTCTGCCCACCCCGACTTACCGGAGCAGACTCCCGGGTGTCTTGCGGGGCCGGCGGGGGGCATCTACGTAATGCGCGTATACATCCGTAATCAATTATACATCTATGATACACAAACACTTTTACAGTCACTCACTAATTCACACTTTCATTCACACAATCATTTATTCTCTCACTCATTCAGACAAATCATTTACACATATTCATTAATGCATTCTCATCCCCCCCTTTATAGTTTGTTTACCCTGCTGAAGTTCTGTGGTGGGTGCGCAAAGCCTCTGTGTCGCTGCTCTGTCGCAGCATATGATGGCATATTCTGGTGCTTACCATGAAGCACTGGCACAGACACAGAGGCCTCGCAGAGGCAACTGAGGGGCGCCGAGCAGGTGTTGAAAACGTATCCATGAGCGACCACTTGGTGCCTCTCTCTCTCCTCTACTTCCTGCTGCTTGGGTGCCATGCACATTGTGCACCTGCCTCGTCGTGGCCCTGGCCTCAGTGACGCCTGACGCCCCTGCTGCCATGGCGCCCTGTGTAGCTGCACAGGTCGCACACCCCAAAGACCACTTTCATTCACACGATCATTTATTCTCACTCATTCACGCATATTCATTAATGCATTCTCACAAATCCATTAATTCTCTCACTCATTCAGGTAATTTATCCACATATTAATTCATTCTCTCACTCATTCACATAATTCATCCACACATTAATTATTTCATTCGCTCACACATCCACACCATGCAGCCACACATTATTTAATTATTTTTTGACTCTTTATTTCAACTTACTACCCATTTTCTCACTAGCTACCTCTCCTTACATTTTCTAACTATCTACCATCTCCCTACCTTCTCACTATCTACTCTCGCCGCCCTTTATAGTTCACTTACCTTGCAGAAGTCCTGCTGTCTTGCTGCTCTGTACGCTGCTTAACTGCTGAGCGCCAGTATATGACATAATATTCCGGCACTCAGCATGAAATGCCGGCACCGCAACTGAGCTAGAGGCCTCGCAGATGAGAGCGTCCGCGTCAATCAGTGCTCCCTCGGCTGCACTAAAAAAAAAAAAAAAAGCACAGAGTTTCAATTGGGGGGCACACCATGATGTAGGGGGGCCATGGAGTATTGGAAGGTTCAAACTGTGCCACCTGACTAGCAGTAACAGGGTTGTGATATTAAATATTAATTGCAGCAGCTGCATACGAAGGAGGACAGAAAGACCAGTGTATATTTTTAAACCCTATAACACAATATGTATATTGCATAACCACTATTTGCCGGCTAAAAAAGTAGGGAGGATATAGGTCAAAAAGGGTAAAAGGACTTATTGGTTCTTTTGTTTTTTTACCTTATGGGCATGAACAATATAGAAAGGCATGGGAAAAAGAGCAAGGCAAAGTTGTTTCAGAGCAGCTTTTTAAACTTATTGGCAGCAGTAAAGTTTAATTTTTTGGCCACTATACAAAGTAGCCAAAGGGGAGAAAGAGCATGTGCCAAAGCAAACTAAAGTGTGTTGGACACACTTGTCTGGTGTATTATGCACAGGCAAATTAATCTCATAAAATCCCTAATTAAAATCAAACTTTATAACAAGGTGTCCAAAATGTAATTAGTTTGTGTGTATCCTAAGCAGAGTCATTGTTTTTCATCTTCTTCTAGAAAGACTTATAATTCAGTGACATCAGTGAACTGACACATTCCAAAGGATTCTGGTAACCAAACTGCTAAGAGAACCAAAGAAGTGCCAATCCAAAGTTCCACAAAACACAGATATGTCTCTGTGGTTTTATTCCGTTTATTTAATTAATTAACTTTTATTTTATAAATTAGATGCATTTAATTAAGAAGTAGATTAACTGTTAATGAATATAAATATTCTTTTCACGTAAATTTATTGAAAGATTGATTTAAATATTAAACTTCATCTCAAAGTATTGAGATTCTGTCTTATCACATATGCTGTCCTAGTTTAAATTTTAATGAAGAGTATGCTAGGAAAAAAAACAATTCAGTAAGATAGGGAAGTCACAGATAATAGATATAGACTTATATAACAGTTTTACTTCTACAACGAGAATCATGTGGTATTGTGTTCAGATAGATGAATGTTACAAGGGAATATAATTCTCAGGAGAGATGTGTGGGTATTGGCCTACATCTTAAATTCAAAACATAGTTTTGTGACACCAAAAAGGTTAGCTAGCCATACCAGACTTTAACACAAGAAGATGCTCAACTGTTGATATATGTGTGTACATTAGAGCTGCAACTAACAACTATTTTCATAATGATTTGTTTTTTGATTAATCGATTAATTGATTAAAACAATATGCAAATTTTGGGTTTATTTAAAATAATTTAATGAACAAACTGGGTGTTAAAATAAACTGCAGAATAAAAAAAACTTAAAATTTACATTAACATGTGTCATTGCATTCTGTGCACACAACACTTTCATCTCTTTATCACAATGGCATTTCTCTAATCACATTCTTATTTTACTGACATAATAATAAAAGCCACAAGAACCCAAACACAATATTTCTCAAGCTAGGTTTCAATTAGACTTGTGCATTCGTCTTCGGGTGAACATGAAAACGAACACCCTATGCTTATCCTTGACAAACCAACACCATGCACTTGACCCCTGCACTGCCCACATTGAGTCAATGTACCCCCCCCCAAAACATCATGATCCATAAAATGAGAAAGCTACAAAGATACAATGAACCAAATTGGATTTTAATTTGGCCGTGGCTTTATTAAATATATTCACAAATGTAAAACACCCTTTACTTGTTTAAACATCAACATTATATTAACAGCAGTTTTCCCTGCAGTTTCAGGGTCCTCAAGCCTACCACCAGAATAGGTTCAGGACGCAGACCGTTAACTCATTGTAAAATCACCAGTCATTCACTTAAACACATTGGCCTGATTTAACCTCAGCACCAGTACCACATTTCAGTACTGCATTATTTATTGCTTGACATTCTGAAAAACCCTGTCTTATAATCAGACAAATACGGTATAAATTTTAACCAACTGTTAAGTAACAACAACAGCCCACTCCCTCCCTCACAGGGAACAAGACATGTGACGGTGCACAAAACTTCAAAAATACAGTGATTCCCATCTGCCAATCTTCATAATGACATCATCCCCCAAATCCGATCTGGAGGCCTGTGTAGCAGCTCCAATATGGAATGAGTGCGACCCATACTTCTTTGGTGACAAACCTATTGCCAGTAAGCATTTACGAAAAACAGTGATGAACCGCTATGATAGCGTAGTGCCATCCTCATGTAACAACAATGGGCCCCAAACCTGAGGGTGAATCTGTAAAAACTAATTCAAACACAAGCAATGGCCTGGTAATGGAAAAGGATGGGCCCTTAAACCCTTACCCACTTTGTCTGCCTTTGAATTTCCAGACCAAAAGGACAACTGACTCGCCCTCAAGACTCATATGACCCAATTGTAAACCCTCGGAAAAATGCATGTTGGCCCCACTAACACGCCAAAGCGTAAAGCCCCAAAGAATTGCAAAACTAAGTTGAAACAAAACAATCTCAAATGAAGACCTACACTCTTCAATCAACTTGGCATACAAACGGTTTAACAGACCAAAAGTAATTGGACATCTGCAAAGACACCTGTATGTGTGTCCTCCTGTAACTCTGCTCAACCTCACTCAGCAATACCTTCCATTTGGACCTCATCTTCCTATAGGCTGCCGCCATAGAGGGAACCACAAACTGCAGGCTGTGTGTGAGGGACTACATCTGACTCTGGACTCAAACGTGATGGCGGACGTCGCTGTACGTTGCTTGAATGAACAGACGCATTTCAGCCAGCAAGTTCTCGACCACGATGACAGCAATCAATCTTCACCAATCGGTAAGTAATCACTTACTATATATATTATTTCAACAAGATTATGCCTTACTATAAATGTCATCATCAGTCACATCTCTTTTCATTTAAATATATATAAATCAATAATTATCAATAACAATCTTCCTCAATACCTATCGCATCTTAAGTCAAAGAAATCAATATTATCCCCTTCAGGACCAGGGGTTTTGTTTACCATGTTTGCACTAAATACCAGATATAATAATATCCAGAGCAGTTTTTGCTATGTCTTTATTCAACTGTGATTGCCCAACTCATTTAGTGCATTCCTACAAGTTATATAGTGTTTTTTCAGGACAAGTAGGGTTTCTTTTGAAATTATTATCATTATTTTCCCCCACATTTTTATTATTTTTTGTACTAGATGATGATTATATATATATATATATATATATATATATATATATATATATATATATATATATATATATATAAATCATCATCTAGTACAAAAAATAATAAAAATGTGGGGGAAAATTAGGGGGGGAAAGGCACAGTTTCACCTATAAAAACAATATATAACCAGTGCAAATGGGGGGAAAAAACCCAAAAAATTTATTTAGGTATTTGTCCTGTTTTTGGAAACACCTCATACACCTGGTGTTTTCATTTATTTTGGCAGTTACAGGGTTAAATATGAATGACAGGCATCGCTGTTTCTAAACAAGATTTGTTAAAAATGTGGTATGCTAGGAGTTGGGCCCCAACCAATAGCAGCCAGAAAAAGAAAAACTGCTAAACAAAATGATATTTTTTGAAAGCTGACATCCTGAAGTATTTCACTAAGGGCATTTTAAAACTTTTTACATAACATTTTTAGTGCCAATCTGTCCTAAACATTGCAGCAAAATTATATTTTTCCATTTTTAACAAACCCATTCTATCTAAACACACCATTTTCGTACATGTATGTGAAATTAATTAACTTGTGATTTGTATTCAGAAACACCCCCCCCCCCCAAGTACAGGAATACCCCATATACATGGGTACTTCTGGGACGCGGCCAGGACTGCACGGTGCACGTTGGGCGGTCCCGCTGAGGTCGGTGGGCGGTCCCGCTGAGGTCGGGGGAGTTCCCGCTGACGGCAGCAGGAAACACCCCCATTTAAAGTAAAAATGGGTGGGGAGCGGAGCGTGTCAAGACCCCGATCCCACGACCCAGAGGATTCACCCGGTCAAACTCGGAGAGTTTCCAGGTATGGGTATGTCTCTTTGGCACTGCGGGTTGAAAATTGGAACATCACATTACAGTTTTGAAATTTGACAAATCAGTTTTCTAGGTCTAATGTCTAATTTGTGACACAGCAGAGGTCCTATAGTTCAATTTAACCCCATAAAACTATATTTTTTCAAAAACTATATTTTTTAGAAAACTAGTAGGGAATCTGAATAGAGACATATTGACCTGTCACATGCAACTGATTCCACACCAGCACCTTTGGTGTAACAAAAAAAGGAAAATATTTTTCACATCCACTTTGCAGCTGCACCTTGTTTTTTTCTGAGTGGATATGTGATAGAACAAAAAACATATTGATTTGTGTTCTGAAACAACCCCTGAGTACAGCAATACCTCACATGCATGAGTAAGTAATGCCCTGATAATCTGCCCCTCTACCCCAAGATTGCAATGAAAACCCTGAGACTAATTTTCAAACCCTGAGAGCAAGGTATGGCCCCTAGTTCCCTCCATCTCCATGGTAGGCTTCTCCAGCACAATAAAAGGTGCTGCTCACCTTTAAAAAAACCCGGAGTGCTGGAATATGATGTCATATCGCCGCATGCTGTATCTTAAAGGCATGTAGTACTGTTACCTCCTCCGTGGTTCTGTCTCCTCAGCGAGCAGGGGTGGCGAGATGCAGCCCGCACGTTCAGCCCCCTGCTCATTCCGTCGACGGGAGCTGCCGCCGGGTCCGTCCTGCTTCTAGACGCACATCCCCACAGTGATCAAGGGATCTTGACTGAGTGCGCGTCTCGACGTCGCGCGCGAACGGCTAACACATGAATGTTCATGCCACTTCTTAAAGCGAAATGTATCTTTTTTCTAAAAAAAATAGGTGGGTAGGAGGATCCAGTTTGGTGGAGGGATATTTAAACCCTCATTTTGCACTACACCTTTGCCTGTGATAGTGCCTAATAGCCTACACTAGCGTTTGACCTGCTTTATCTATTTGGTCATTGATTCCGGCTTGTTCCTGACCTTCGTAGTTTGCTGCCTGCCCTGACCTATGCTTGTGACCCCAACTACTACGCTTTTGCCTGGCACCTGGAATTTATTATTTTTGTTCTTGAATTATTTAAAACCAACTACGTTGCTGATTCTGTTGTTCTTTGCTCACGTCTCCGTTGCGCTGGTTGCCGATCTCTCCATCTCCGCTAGGAGGCGCCTTTTCCAATTTCTGCAGTGCGGATCCACAGCCAGTACTGACGCAGTGACAAGTACCTTTTAATGGAGTCTATGAAGGCTGTGCTGAGCCGGCACAGCATCCATAGCATCAAAGCTCTCATCAAAGTAATATTCAGTAATCAAAGTTCTCACCTGAAGTTCTCTTTCTTCTCATCTCTACAAAAATGCCTGACCCAATCAACCACAGTCAGCAGTTAACTGAATGGATGAATAACCATACAGATCTAGACAAACTTAATTTACCTTTCCAAATTGCATACTCTAAAATTACATACATAATACATCTGGAGTGTCTCTTAACGGAATTCAGTTATTGAAACTAAAACAACTCTCTGATGACCTGTTCATTAATAGGACTATAAAAAGACACACTAAAACTAATTACCTCTCACTCATTCTAGCCATCCTTCTTAGCTTAGTAATTCCTAGTGACCCTTCCTAATAAGAATGTAATGAACTGTAAATAGAATTAACGAATACTATTCTTTTAAAATACAACATTAAACATTAAGTTTTAACTTTTTTAGTTACCTTCGTTATTAGTATCTTAGTGTATGGTTGGGGATACTCCCTCACTAAGCCTAAAGTAAGAAGAATAGGGACTTTATTTTCAACCAATGTTATTGCTTAGAAGGTATTTTCTTTAACCCCTTCGCGACCTTTGCCGGTTCAGGACCGTCATGACATGAAGGTCGCTAAATGACCTTTGACGGTCCTGAACCGTCATAAAATTAAATAAGCTTAGAAAGTGATCAACGATCACTTTCTTCGCTTAAACGGCGTTACTGTAATGCCTCGATGTCGAGGCATTCAGTAACGCCGAGATCGGCATCGGGGGCCATGTCTGGCCCCTCCCCGGGGCATCAACAGCCGCCATACATTGTATGGCGGCGGACGCCCGTTTTAAAAGCGTTTAGGAGGCGATCGACGATCGCCTCCTAAACTTAAATGGTGTTGCTGGAATGCCTCGATCAGGAGGCATCCAGCGACACCACTTACCTTTGGATGGGCTGTGACCGCTCCGGAGAGCGGTCACAGCCGCAGCTGCCGGTGATCTTCGCCATCAAGCAAGATGGCGGCGGCCCGGGAAAATAAACAATAAAGATGATAGAGTTAGCTAGACGGTCTCCAGACCCTCTAGAGAACTCTGGCTCCACTTGCAGGTTGAATACAGGTACTGCATTCAACCATGCAAGTCAATGGAACCCAGCTTTCTAATCACTATGTGATTAGTAAAATATTCAAAAAAAAATAAAAAAATAAAAAATGGAAAAAAAAATAAAAAAAAAAAATGTGCTAACATTTAAAAATAATTATGCAGTGATGTCACTAGATGAACCATCCAGTACATTGCAAAATGTGTAAAAAAAATATTAAAAAAGTATTAAAAAAATAAAATAAAAAAATAAAGTTTATTATTTTGAGCAAGTGCTAAAATTTCTCAAAAATCTCAACAAAGAGTTAAAATAAAAGCACTTCAAATACCCAAGGGGTGTCTAATATATTAAAAAAATGGCTGATGGGGTAAATTGGAGTGGCCAAGCTCAAAGATAGGGCATAGGTACAGACTGACCAAAATGGAGAAAAAAAGCGCACTTCCCAAATGTGGCATTTTAAATCTCAAACAACCCGACAAACCCATGCATGTCGGGTATCACTGCACTCAGGAGATGTTCCTGAACACACATTGGGGTGTTGTTTGACAGTGGCATATACCAGAACCTGTATATCTATAACTAAAGTACAATTTGTGTGGAAAAAAAATAAAAATTACAAAGTTTGACAAAGTGTAGTTCTATAATTGGTGCATGGAAAGGGTTAAAATAACAGCATTTGGAATACCCTGGGGTGTCTAGTTTTCAAAAATATATGGTTTGAATGGGTTAAATTGAGTTAACCGGCTTCAAAGATGTTCCAAAGAGGAGATGTAGGCAGACTGACCAGATTTGTTAAAAAAGATTTGGAAATCATAAAACGCAGCTTGTACTTATTGCCCTATAACGTACAAAAAACAGCAAAAAAACATAAAAACATTGGGTATCTCTAAACTCAGGACAAGTAGTAGAATCTATTTAGCTAGTTTTTTTACTTGCTTATTTAGGTGAGTAAAAGATTTTTCAAATAAAAGTCATAAAATGTGTTTTTTTCAATTTTTCACCATGTTTTTTTTATTTTTTTTATAGTAAATAAGATGATACGATCAAAATAATGGTATCTGAAGAAAGCCCATCTTGTCCTGAAAAAGCAATATATAACTTATGTGGGTACACTAAATGGGTGAGGAGAAAATTACACCTGAACACAAGCACCACAAAAGTGTCAAAACAGCCTCGGTCCCACAGGGTAGAAAACGAAAAATGAGCCCGGTCCTTAAGGGGTTAAAGTTCTGTCCTGAATTTGTTTTCTTCTCCTCACACTACCCTTACAAAGGAAATGACCTTACCTTTCCAAATAGAACACTCTAAAAGTAGCTCCCTAATACACACATGAAGATATCTGGGGTGTCTATAACTGAAACAACTGAATTTACTGTTTGTTAATTGGAGTATACAATGAACAAGAGTCTATCCATTGACTTGAACCTCCTACTTTCCACTGTGCCTGTACACTATAGTCACCAACTTCAAGCTGTAGAACTCCCTGCATTTATAGAAGGTGCACTTATTGATTTTATGGAAGCACTTGCCACTTATAGGGTGCTTTACGCAGCCAAAAGTGGTCTGAAAACTGGACCTTGGTGGACACTTGTGCTGCAGTTTCTCCAGATAAAAAAATACTTTGTATTATTGATCATTTTTCTTATTATTTTTATTATTTGCCTGTGTTTTACACTGCCCTTCCATCTGATAGTGTGTATGATCATGGGCCATTTGCCATGCAAGGCCTCCACTGAGCTTGGATCTTTACCTCTCAAAGTCATTTTTAATACTAAATTTAGAAGGTATGTTGGGTCCGGACATTGCAAAAATAACTCCAAAAGTTCACCATTTGGTCTTTATTATTCATGCCTCCAACAAGCTTGGGAACTTCCTCTGGAAGCGTTGGGTAAGGACGTAGCAAAATTAATCCCAAAAGAGGGATTCCACTGACCCATGAAGAGTTTTTGAGTAATGTGCTGAATTAAGAAACTGCTCTCTAATATGCATCAAAAGTATACTGTATGTCAACAAAGATAAAATGCACAACATACATTTATTTTTTGTTTAATGACTCAAAAATGTATTCTCAAATCCGACATAAAGAAGGGATATTGGTATGAGGTGGTATAGATTTGCATAAATGCCAAATTCTTGTTTATTCAATTCTTTACTAAGTCAAATTTTTCTCTTGTACAGGATAAACAATGGTGTTCTGCCCTCATGATGTGTTGCTAGTACAAGGTTTGGCAGACAGCGAACAACTTCTCAATAAAAACCCAGGAAGCAAGGGTACTGTTTGGATTCTTACTGACTTTTTATTTGATTTTATTTTTGTAAAACTGCAAAATATACAGAATTAGGAACATATATTAGAACATTGTTTGTACACATTTTCAAACTACAATACATACAAGTGACAGGCATACATGGCTATCTGAATGTCAACTGTCAGAAAACAAAGGCCTAGCTAGCCAAGCTCACCTTACTGACATGAAAATAATATATACCAACATGAAACAGTACTTAAATAAGTGAAAGTATATACTATCATTTAAAACAATTACTTACAGACTTATATTTCCAAGGCCTGTGTGTAAGAAAAAGGGAGAGCTCATAACTATTCTAACTTTCTTCTCCTCAGACTTGCTTACAGTGAAATAACCTGGAACAGGAAGTTGACAGAAACACGGCCAAAGTTCACCGATAGGTGGCAGTGTAAGGCACCAACTTTATTTATACTTAGCACAGACATATATACAGATGTCAGAATAAATGGTGTGCCTTGTGCTTTTTCTTCAGACTCCATCATGCGTTCGCCCTTTGTCCATCAAACTGTGCGACTCTCTCTTCTTCTTCACAGGTTGGCAAACCTGTGTGATGTTCTTTAGAGATCTTGCACTTATTTTTAGTTGTTGTCCTTCAGTGCAGAAATGTTATGACCTCTGGGTTTTCTGCTGTAAGAGGTGCACAAAAGTCTACAAAGATGTTAACCCCTTAATGACAAAGCCCATACA
This sequence comes from Spea bombifrons, assembly GCF_027358695.1. Taxonomy (NCBI): domain Eukaryota; kingdom Metazoa; phylum Chordata; class Amphibia; order Anura; family Pelobatidae; genus Spea; species Spea bombifrons. The sequence continues at coordinate 52,037,973 of NC_071089.1, read as the reverse complement.
TGTACGGGCTCAAAATGCATTGTTTTCAATGGGTTTAGGGACCGCCCATTGTCCTTAAGGGGTTAAACAGCTCAGTATTAGAGACACCCAGTGTATCATCCTCCCTCTCGCTATTGATAGATAGATATATATATATATATATATATATATATATATATATATCTATCTATATAGAGGGCTCGAAGACTTGAATGCGACTTCACTTTTTCTTATTGTCATCATCTGCGGCTATGTCATCCCTGTGATTGGTCACAGACATACTCTTTGTGTTGTCTGTTACCATGTTACCAATAAAAATCTATATACATAAATGTTACACAACCAATCTTATTTATGCTTTTTTATCATTACCATAATGCCTATTTCACTTTTCTTATTTCTATACATTATTTAATAAAGCATTTTTTCTGTATGGCAAACCAATATTTTGTGGTAGCATTTTCTAATTTTTTGTGCGCACCTCCTACAATTACATTGTGTATTCTGCTACCTGTTGGGCGCCGGTTAGGAGATGTTTTGCACCTCATATATGTATTATTTCAATATTGACTTATTTTGCGTGCCACCTCTCATACCTATATTCACTCTGTATACATTAGTATAGAGTTCCCTCTTCCTTTGCACCTATAACAGCCTCTACTGATCTGGGAAGGCTTTCCACCAGATTTTGGAGTATCCAGGAGTTTTGTCAGGAAACAATGACGAGAAGGCCTGCCTCACAGAAAGATTAGACTAAGAGATCACAGTCTAAAATTTTAGAATGTAACATGAAGAAGAATCACTTCAAGTAAGGTGGTAATAAAAAAGTGACAAAACCTTCCAGCAGAAGTGGTAAAGGTTTAAACAGTGGCGCATATACATATATATAAGCTAGTTGCTAGTACTGGCCATTTAGAATGAATAGTGCAGTAAAGGAGATAAAGGCTTAGTGAATTAACCCCTTAGCAGTATGACACAGTTGCTTCTACAGGGGCCTTGGATACATTATCCACACAATTTAAAATAACACCCGTAGCAGGGTCACCTGTGGGGAATCAGAGGAAGAGATTTGCAAAACACTGAAAATATACCAATACCAGACTAGGAATGGAAATCAACCATGGAGCCACCAACCTTGGATACGTGTTGCTGACCTCTAAACTCTTACACGATCCTTATTGACTAGTGACATTACATACTAAAGCCATTCAACCATTTTTTTACCAGTATTCATTAAGAATCATCATATTTCAGCAGTGTCCTCTATACATCCATATTTGGTAGCCAGTTTCCCTAGTCCATCGTCCAACCTTTCATATTTCACAATGTACGTAATAATGAACAGAAGAAAAGTACACATTTCTCATGCTACAAGACAGCAGTTGGAAAAGGCTACCCTTGATTATGGAAGCGTACAACCGAATAATAGATTCCCTCCTGTGAGTTTGTACATACCGCGTACTACAGGGCATTACTTAAGATGCCCTTCGGCCATACTTTTCTGGACTCATCATGTGTATCCAGGTAGAAACTGGAAGCATGTGGCTTGGTGCTAGCCATCTGTAGTAAAATAGTCAAATTCATTTGGTAAAAACTCCTCTGTTTGAGTGTTGCCACACCCTCTCAAAATCAACACCTCCCTAGTAATTTAAGTCAGACAAAAGAGTAATCTAAACAGCTGTGAGTGGTTTCAGGTATGTCTAGTTTGGAAAGGGTGTTTTGCACAGTCCCATAGAAGTACAGCACAAATATCTCTTTTGTTAACATGGTTTAAAATGATTTCAGCACACCCAAAAGAACCAGGTATTTAAATTGAGTGAATTCGGTAAGTCATCTGCATTAATAGTATTTTGTCTGCTAAATGCAGTCAGGATATTATTAGTATTGTGTTTCACTGATTGCTGTAGCCCTCTGAGCGCCAGAAAGATATACTGAATAGTTTAAAGCTAAACTTGTAGTTTGTTTCTATGCTGCCATAGAGTATTATGGCATATTAAAAGGGGCAGACACCCCAAGACATTGATATACCTGCATGTCAAACTTGTGCGCAAATATATTTTATTTATATATTTTTAATTTATACTGAGTTTTTATGTATTAAGTGCAGCTTTAAAGGGATAGCGAAGTGTCTGATACAATTCCACCAATGAATAATGCATATTCAAAGTATTTTGTAGCGCTCGCCTTTCGGAGAAGTGGTCCCAATCAGTGTCAGGAAAGTCCTCCATTTAGAATCAATGGGATTAATTCCTGCACTGTGAGTATGTGTGTGTTTGGGAGGGGGTTAAAACCAATGCAAATAATGCTTAGCACTAATCGGTAAGTTCTAGGTGAGGGGTGATTTAAAAAAACAAACAAATAAGAGAGATACAGCTGAGTTGGCCATGTTGGATGCATAGTTAATATATTGGGAGATTATGCACTACCTGGATCAATGCTTTAAGATGCCTCACTGCACTTATTCACCATTATCCAGGACTATATTGGCTGTCTGGTGTTGGCACCTCAAATGTTTAATTGGTACAATGAGATGTACAACACAAGCTTAAATAAATCGTACAGATGGAAGGCGATGGATATTTAGTTTTTCTTTGCTTACGACGTCAGGGAAACCGTTACTTTATTCTGACAAGTAGTTTTAAAATGCAATTGGCATTCCTACATTCGGTGACATATTTATACACACATGTATAGCTGAGTGACCAAAAGTTGCCAAGGATTGTTATGAATAATGTACACTGTTGGGCTTATTAACCATTATATTGGCAATGCGTAAATAAGGGCACCCTCCGAGTCCATGAAAATTAGAGACATGCCTGCTGTCCCTCCTCTCTCCGATTAGCAGCCAGTGGTATATGATGTTTTAAAGGGGTTTATTCATCCTAGGTAGTCAACAGGCTACCATTTCTGTAGCTGTTGTGGCACACTCAGTTACTAAACCTGCTTCAGGAGTTACAGACTGGACAAGGCAGCTCTCCAGTTTTATAAAGCATTGTTTGGGCATATTTGTAAACCGGGTGGTTTATTGTACCTACTGGCATAGTTTTGGGGGAAAGGCCAAGTGGTAGAATTAAATGATACATGTTCACAGGTATTTTCCAAGGGTTGTTTTAAGGTTGGAAGGTGGTAAGTTTCCAACCTTAAGTAAGTCCATAGTTAAATGTGACTCAGGACTGTTGTGTAGCAGAAGTAAGCCACAGGTCGAGACTGGGGATGTTTTTATTGCTGTACATACTTGACAAGCAGCCACATAATTGGTAAAATCAGAAGGTCTTGGGAATTAAAGCTACATTCAAAGCAACACCAATGCCACATTAACCCCCCGAAGCTGAGGACACATGGGGGTAGATATGTTTGGGAGAGGGCACTGATGGATTCCTGCAGAGACTCCCGCCTGCCCAGTCCTCTCTTACGTCTAAGTCACCCTGTGCTCATTGAGGGGGCACAGGGTGACCCAAAAACCCCGTCTGGTCTTCCCTAACCAGACTCCCCCAGCTAAGGGGACTCCATGTGCCCAGAAACGGTCAATGTACCTGACCAGGACCTAGCCGCAAATTAATGGAACTATACAGAGGCTAGGAACCACGTGATGACTGCCGACAATTGGAGCTGTGTTGCTATTGACACCCGTTATCCCACCATGTCGCTCTTTTGGGTTTACACTATACTGGTGGTAGGCGACACTTGGAGGTGGTTATGGAGAGGGAGCTCATTTGGGAACCCTGGTTTTATTGTCCATCTTTTGGACTGGGGTTTACCCAGCCGCAGCTATGGAACTCTGGCCCAGTTACCGCACATACTATTCCCGGGGACGTTTCTGACTCCGTTGTTCAGGGTCCTGATGTTGAATCAAGTCACTTTTTGGAACATAGCATCCTCGGACCCTGAGCTCTCCATTGGTATTGCTGGCCGTAGAACTGTATGGAGGTGACGGGCTGTCATTTAATTGATGGGATTATACTCCTGATCCCATTATGTTGTGTGTGAATATCTATGCTGTTCCCAATAAAGTCAGCTCTTGTTTAACCTCAATAAGAGTTCTGTCTTGTTTTTGGTGTTAGTATTGGTGCTGTCCTTGTCAGGACAGTAAAACACTATATTGCTATGCTACAGTGCCACTGAGGTTCCTGACGAGTGGTATTTCCTGCTGTCTTCGATGCTAGCTTCTCATGGAGATTTAAGTCTTGTATTCCTGGTGGCTATGGAGAGAAGAAAGCAGCTTCTGGCGGGTGTACCCAGTCAGAGTACGGATTATTCCAGTCACAACCTAGATGACCGGTGGCCTTAGAGATGATCCTTGCTTTTAAAGGATGTTTCTGTCAGCCAGATGGAATATAACTGGGGATGGTAGCCTGTGCCAGTCATATGCTGTCCATGATGAGCACTAGTGACTGATTCCACAATGCATTCTGTGGGGACTGTTTAATATGTACTCTTTTGTCTCTGTGATTGAAATCTTGTGAAAGGAGGGAATCTGCTTTTAAACTTTTGATGCCAGAATGGTTGAGATGATGCAAACATAGCAAAAAGAGAGTCTATCTAGCCTGTAGCAGGTTTAGTCACTTGGTACTGCTTAAATATTGGTGATTCTTATGATTAGTCAGAATGCTAGCATGTGTAAGTATTTGAGTTAATGTCTCCACTCCCCTGGTGTGAGGACAACTGCCAATAGTTCATGATACACAGTGTCATAGTTCCTCTCAGGTGTTGACTTTCTTCAAGAACCCACAGGGATAAGTGCCATTATATGTTCCTCCTTCTTGGAGGTATCAAACCTCCAAAATAAATGACTGGGTTGGATCTGGATGGATGAGAACAGTAGCTACAAAGAAGACCCATTTTAATTTGGGAACAGCCTATACAACAGCAGGAGCCCAGCTGTGGCAATTGGCACCCTTTTTAGTGCAGTCTTTGAAGCAATCACTTTGGAGAAGTCCTGGATATTGCAGTATTGAAACATGGCAATCTCTGCAGATTTTTCAGACCCTGTGGTTGAGCTCCCTGTTTGGAGGGGTCCCCTAGTTTGGAGGGGTTATCTCGAACCCAGTGGGATTAATGTAAGAATGCTATTTTGGAATCATCAAAGATTTCTGAAATCATCAAGCTTGTTTCTGATTTGGCATTAAGATTGTACTCGTCATAGAAGCCATTTTCTGAACTGTTCTCGATGGCTTATGAGGTCAGGAGAGTGGACCATCAAGATATACGACAAACTAGTAGGAATAAACCCTTAAGTAATTTTTAAACATAGCAGAGACTGAATGTCATGATATATTTATAATGGCTCTGGTAGCTCAGTGATGGTGGTGGAAACTATAGTTCATAGTTCATAAGGTTGAAAAAAGACCAAAGTCCATCAAGTTCAACCTATATACATATTGTGTCCCTACCGTGTTGATCCAGAGGAAGGCAAAAAACCCTTATGAAGCAGATGCCAATTGCCCCATACCAGGGGGAAAATTCCTTCCCGACTCCAAATATGGCAATCAGAATAAATCCCTGGATCAACGTTCTGTCCCTATTAATCTACTATCCATAACTTGTAATATTATTGCTTTCAAGAAACACGTCCAGGCTCCTTTTAAACTCTTTTATTGAGTTTACCATTACCACTTCCTCTGGCAGAGAGTTCCATAGTCTCACCGCTCTTACTGTAAAGAACCCCCGTCTGTGCTGGTGTAGAAACCTTCTTTCCTCCAGCCGTAGAGGATGTCCCCTTGTTATAGATACAGTCCTGGGTATAAATAGGTCCTGGGAGTGATCTCTGTACTGCCCCCTTATGTATTTATACATAGTTATTAAGTCCCCCCTAAGCCGTCTTTTTTCCAAACTAAATAACCCTAATTCTGATAATCTTTCTGAGTACTGTAGTCCTTACATTCCCTTTATTACTCTGGTTGCCCGTCTTTGAACCCTCTCCAGCTCCACTATATCTTTCTTGTACACTGGTGCCCAGTACTGTACACAGTATTCCATGTGTGGTCTGACTAGTGACTTGTACAATGGTAGAATTATTTCCTTGTCGTGGGCATCCATGCCCCTTTTGATGCACCCCATGATTTTATATCAGTCTACAGAGGAAGCATGACAGGGAGACAGTGTTTGGTGCACCAGTCTAAGTAAAAAAAAAAAATGCATGCACCTGAAAGTATCCCAGTTTGTCTTTAGCATGAAACATGTTTTGAAAATGTCCAAGCTTGTCCTAAAAATGAAAAAAGTGGTATAGTTCTATTGAATAAGGGAAGGGGGAATCATACATATGCTAAAAACTGCACTATTTTAACCTACTGATGGGAGGCCATTTTTGGAGGCAAATAGTGAAGCTCTTTGCAGGTGGAGTCCTCCCGTAGATATGCTTATTGTTCATGTTAATCTCTATTCAGTTCTTTAAATATTACTGGTCTAAAATCGGCATCATTCAGTCTTTCTAAAATTAAACTTTGACGACGAAACACTGGCAATGCAGTAGGCTACTTTTTTTTCGCTAGGCACACAAAAAAAAAAAGTTCATCCATGTAGTTAAACTATTAAAGATCTTCTCGCCCTTCTGTTGGATTTCGCTTCTGCTTATGTGCAATCCTCTTATGGTCTACCAGGGTTACTGCTAAAATTGTTCTATTGTGTTTTATGTAAGAATACGTGATGACCACTTACAAGATAAAGTAACTTCACATTAAAGATGTCATTTTTAATTTACTATACATAGCTTTTATGTATATTAGAAAAACTACTTTTTACATACTAGTTCCCAATGAATGTTTTATTAACCATGGGGTAAGGGTATTATGCATCTATGTCTGTGTTTTAAAATGTTTATATTTGATTTTATAGGAGATCAAGCTGTGGGATTCTCTCTGATGCACAATGCAATCTATTCATACATTTGAAATCCTGACCCCTGCAATTACAGAAATCAGTTTCACTGCACCCGGCCCCAGCTTTAGCTTTCCAGCAGGAGGCTGCCTGTGCAGTATGAGGCTGCAGCTGAGCCAGAAGCAGCCTATGGAAGGAGCTGTCTGCAAAGTGCAGAGCCGTACTGAGCATGTCTCTTTAGAGGACCCTGAAAGCAGCTCATTATGCACACAGGCAGCAGATGGAAGAGAAGCGCAGCAAACGTTCGCACCTCGCTCTGCACACAAAAAGAAATACAGCTTTCTACCCAGCCTCTGTTCTGCAGCACTCCGGCATTGTAATGACTTGTGCTCTAGGAACTGCAGATTACTGAGGAAGATGGGAAATCAGGATGGAAAGCTTAAAAAAGCCTCAGGTGATGTCCAGGAAGGATCAGAGGCTGGGCCCAAAGATGGAGAAAATACAAAGAAAGGAGGCAAGAGGACACTGGGGAAACGCGGTGAGCAGCCCGGTAAGAAAAAGAGCAAGTCTGATTCTAGAGCATCTGTCTTCTCCAATTTGAGGATTCGGAAAACGCTGTCCAGGGCCAAAGATGGCACATGTGGTTCCAAGGAGGATGTGCTGGGGAGTCAGGCTCTGCACACAGGAGAGCTGGACAGTGCCTATTCAGTAGCGACAAAAACCCCCGACATCAGCATATCGGCAGATGAAGGGGGGCTGTCTGATACCGATGGGGATCATTTTGACATCCCCCGTGACATCCAGGTTGCTGCTGCTGTGACTGGCGAAGCACAGGAAGGACAAAGGGCCAGCTCGGGCTCTGACACTGATATTTATAGCTTCCATTCCGCCACAGAGCAAGACGATTTGCTTTCTGACATCCAGCAGGCCATCAAGCTTCAGCACTCGCAGCCAGGGGCTTGGGAAAATGACGCAGATCAGCTCCTGTCTAAAATCATGGGAGGGCCTCTTGCCACTTCGCGAACATTGTTTTTGGATGCTGCTGAACAGCTCCCGGCGGATCAGGGCGCAGCGGAGGCACGGGAAAAGCACCGGGATGGGGAGACTGCCGGACTTGAAAGGGATGACCGGGTCACGTGTGAACCTACACCAGAAGCCATTCGAAAAGAGGCATCTCAAAGTCCTGCAGGGGAGATACAGGTACCCGCAAGTGAGGTAGATGTCCCCTCTGCGTCAGCCAATAGGGAGGCAGAGAGCGAGGAGGCATGTCCTCCTACAGCTGGTCCAGAGGCCTGCCCTGTGTTTGTGGAGGATACGGGAGTGCCGAGTACCAATGGAGATGCCGTATCCACTGACGATGCTGGTGAGAGTGATCCGGTCCATCAGGCCTCGGTATCCGATGAGACAGATGGCTTATTCTCTGCAAGCGAAAATCACAAGTTGTCAGCAGATGTGCCTGAGAGCGCTGCGTTCGCGACTCACAGCCGGCATCGAGCTTTCTCAAACAGTAATGGAGTTAAACCGTACCCCACAATTAAGCCGTGTTACATCAAAACCACCACCAGGCAATTAAGCTCCCCTAATCATTCTCCTTTTGGATCGCCCTCCCACAGCCCCCAGTTAAATCGCAAACAGGGCCAGTTCCTTAAGCGTGATAGTTTGATGAGCAGTAAGAAGAGGTCTTGTAGCTTGGCAGGAAATATTAGCAGATCTGCCGACTGGACGGAGGAATTGATCGGGGACCAAAATAAAGATTTAAGGAAAGGGAGTTCAACTGATTTCCTAGTTTATGGACCAAATGGCAAGAGAAAGTGTACAGAAAGCCTGCCAAGTGTTTCGAGGAAGTCATCAAGTGGCTTTGTCCCCGCTCCAACCCTTCCAAATGTCTTCACAGGTAAGAAACGTTTGCTTTCTAGATTGTTGGTATTCATGTATGATTGCGAATGTGCTGGTCTTTTTGTTGTGCAGAGTTTACATACTGTGATTTGATGTGGAAAACTGCTGTATGTGGCAGCTGTAAGTTGCTGTTGTGACCTCCAATACCTTGTTACTTTGGAGAAAGCAAAATTTTAGTCCCAGAGGCTTATGTCTTAATACTTGCAAAGTACAGAGTCCTGCTTGTGTTGATCATCCCTGGGGACCAAGGGAAATGTAGTGTACATTTGCATAAAATGTTCAGCCTGCAGCATTGAATGGGGGGGGCAGATGTGATGTCACTGTAAAATCTAAATTCCCACTATGGGTAAGTATGACATGGTATCTAAAATTCCTATCCGATTTCTACATGTAAACTGCAGGCTTAGTGCTGTGAGGGCTGTGCCCCTTCAGTCCCAGTTCTCTGTTCTGTCATGTGCTTGCCTAACAAGAGTAGATACTGACTAATTATGCCTCTGTAAAGTGTTATGAAACACACACGTTTGCCTGCCTAATGCATTAAAAAAAAAATTTTCTTTTGGGCCCCAGTGCTTTTCTTTCTATCTCCGAAATATTGACAAAACAGTAGGAAATATTTTACACCATCCGGTTTCCTCTGTTTTGGATAAGCTCCCCATTCTTGAAATCACTCGAACCTATCCTTGATCCTCAATTTTTGTAGGACCCGTGAGTGTGATGTGTTAATTTATTGCAGTGTGCCACGCTTTACTGTTTGTGTGTAAATTGCGTATAGTTCTTGTTAGCGTACACTTTTGTCATTAAAATGCAACATTATCCATAAGTACTGTTCAAAGTTACCCTTACTCTAGATCAGGGGTGGGCAATTAATTTTCCCATGGGGCCACATGAGAAATTGGAATGGTTTTAGAGGGCCAGACCTCTACAAACTACAAACTCCGAAGCCTTGTCCATTTTGTTAACTTATGTGCTGTTTAATAAAGTTATTCAAGCCTACGTCATTGGTAGAGGTGCTTGAATAAGTAAGGCCTGAATAACTATTAGCACAGCACAGAAGTGAACAAAATGAACAAGGCTTCGGAGTGCATACCGTATTTTTCGCTCTATAAGACGCACCTGCTGATAAGACGCACCTAGATTTTAGAGGAGAAAAAAAAGGAAAAAATATTTTGAGCTAAAAAACGGGCTAAAATATTTATTACAATAACTGAATAAGCTATGAACACAGTAAGACAGACACAGTAAGACACACACAGACACAGTAAGACACACACAGACACAGTAAGACACACACAGATACAGTAAGACACACACAGACACAGTGAGACACACACAGACACAGTAAGATACACACAGACACAGTGAGACACACACAGACACAGTGAGACACACACAGACACAGTGAGACACACACAGACACAGTGAGACACACACAGACACAGTGAGACACACACAGACACAGTAAGACACACACAGACACAGTAAGACACACACAGACACAGTAAGACACACACAGACACAGTAAGACACACACAGACACAGTGAGACACACACAGACACAGTAAGATACACACACACACACAGTAAGACACACACACACAAACACAGTAAGACACACACACACAGTAAGACCTCCCTCCCTAACCCCCCTTCTCAGTATCTCCCCTCTAACTCCCTAACCCCCCCTTCTCAGTATCTCCCCTCTAACTCCCTAACCCCCCCTTCTCAGGATCTCCCCCCCCCCGCCCCGGTCACTTACCTTAAACTCCTGTGTTGGAAGCGTGAGGCGTTTGTCTCGGGTGCCGGCGCTTCACTGCTGATCGCCGGCGTCTGACGTCATATGCCGGCTCCCAGCGTAAAGCGCCGGCACCCGAGACAAACGCTTCCAACACAGGAGTTTAAGGTAAGTGACCGGGGCGGGGGGGGACACCGGACTCATTGGTGAGTCACCAGGACACTCTTTGCGGGCCGGTCCGAGCTATTCAGCGGGCCGGATGTGGCCCGCGGGCCGTGCTTTGCCCAGGTCTGCTCTAGATAATTCTATTATCCATAAAGTTTGACAGGAACACTTAATTGTTATGTGACACAAGAACAGTCGCTGATATGTTGTTGCTATAGTTACAATTATTTTTTGTGTACATGAAGTTGTCGCATTTATTTGTTCACTAAAACTCACCGACCTAATGCACTTGTTAATGTTTTGCATCTATGTTTCTTGCAAGCATTTAATGTATTTTTATATTTTGTGTAGGTGTTTCAATTCAAGAAAATGCTTTAAATGCCTTTTACTTACTAACTAAGTAGCAGTTATAATACCAGCATTATTGAATTTGTGATGGCTACTGGGGAGCCTGTTCTGGGCATAAAATAATTTGTACTTATGCAGCCAGGTAAACCGGCAATTCCAATTAAAATAAATCTTACTCTCCATTATATATCTCACAAAAGTGAGTACACCCCTTGCATTTTTGTAAATATTATCAATTATTATATCTTTTCATGTGACAACACTGAAGAAATGACACTCTGCTACAATGTAAAGTAGTGCATGTACAGCCTGTATAACTGTGTACATTTGCTGTCCCCTCAAAATAACTCAACCATTAATGTCTAAACCATGGCAACAAAAGTTAGTACACCCCTAAGTGGAAATGTCCAATTGGACCCAATTAGCCATTTTCCCTCCTCGGTGTTATGTGACTCATTAGTGTTACAAGGTCTCAGGTGTGACTGGGAGCAGGTGTGTTAAATTTGGTGTTATCGCTCTCACATTCTCTCGTACTGGTCACTGGAAGTTCAACATAGCAATGTCGTATCCAGCGGTTGTCTTTGGGAAATAGACGTGTGCTGCCAGCATTGCTGCAGAGGTTGAAGTGGTGGTGGGGGGTCAGCCTGTCAGTGCTCAGACCAAATGCCGCACACTGCTTCATATTGGGCTGCATGGCTGTCGTCCCAAAAGGAAGCCTCTTCTAAAGATGATGCTCAAGAAAGCCTGCAAACAGTTTGCTGAACACAAGCAGATTAAGGACATGGATTACTGGAACCATGTCCTGTGGTCCAATGAGACAAAGATAAAACTTACTTGGTTCAGATAGTGTCAAGCGTGTGTGATGGAAACCAGGTGAGGAGTACAAACAAGTGTGTCTTGCCTACAGTAAAGCATTGTGGGAGTGTCGGGGTCTGGGCCTGCCAGCAATGGGGAGCTACAGATCATTTAGGGAACCATGGATGCCAATGTGTACTGAAGCATAGCATGATCCCCCTCCCTTCGGGGACTGAACCACAGGGCAGTATTCCAACATTATAACGACCCCAAAAAGCACCTGCAAGAGGACCACTGCCTTGCTAAAGAAGCTGAGGGTAAAGGTTTGGCCAAGCATGTCTCCAGACCTAAACCCTATTGAGCATCTGTGGGGCATCCTTAAACAGAAGAGGACTTCTGTGGCAACCTTTGAAACTCTGGTGAACTCCATCCCCAAGATGGTTAAGGCAGTGATGGAAAATAATGGTGGCTACACAAAATATTGACAGTTTGGGCCAAATTTGGACATTTCCACTTAGGGGTGTACTCACTTTTGTGAGATACTGTGTATATATAATATATATAATATATGTGAAGAGACCAAATGTACTTCTAAGAGATGCTTGGTGATCACTGTCCTGGACAGCAGACTTCTTCTAATATTTATTACGATACATATATGAAGCTGATTTTTAAAAGTTGTCATCAATATAACTAAACAAATTTTTTTTTTTTTTTTTTTTTTTTTTTTTTTTACACCTGCTTAGATAAAATGTATGCATACGGATATGACCCATACAGGCAGGAATTTGGGGTTTAATCACGAAAGCATAGGGTTGCAGGACAGTTTGCAGTTAATGCATTATGAAGGTCCATCTGAGTTAGCCCTATATAATATATAGTTCAGTCGGTGAGAACTTCTCTCAGCTTTCTTAGCATTAAATCTGTGCAGCTTGTAGAAAGTCATCATACTTTTAATAAAAAGCCAAGAATTTTTAACACTACTCGATTGTCTCCTTTTTCTCTTCCGTCAGTTGTGTTGCTGGATAGTTGTTTAGCTAGATGGAATGTTGGCAGTGAATGATGTCTGAGGAATGTGATACTAACAATGGAAAGATGTGAGTGGGCTATTTTGTTGTAGGGAAAAATTATGAAATTTCAGTTGGAGTTTGATAATTTGCCAGATCTTCCACCTAATTACTTGAAGGTGGCATCTATCTTTCTGATCTTACAAACACGATGCCCTGGCTTGTTTTTGCTTTGTTCAGAATACAGGTGTGACAGAGGTTGTCTGTATAGTTTTATAGTGTTAAAAAATCTGAAGCCATTCGTACCCTTACTACAGAATATGTATAATCCGTAGTTGTGAGGTCCCATACATCTCCCTTCTACTGTCTTACAAATGTTTGTATGTGCTGAATAGTATAATACAGTATAGGAAATATTTTTTTCTTTTAAGTGTGGTATGTCATATATTTTGTATATCTACACTATATGGACAAAAGTATTGGGACACTTGACCATTACACCATCAAGGACCTTGATGACATTGCATTCTTAATACATAGACATTAATATGTAGTTGGTCCCCCCCCCCCCTGCAGCTATAACAGCTTCCAAAGGATGCAAGCCTGGCCTTCTCTTCCAACATCTGTGCCTGACCTCACAAATTTTCTACTGGATAAATGGGCAAAAAATCCCACAGAAACTCCTCCAAAATCTTGTGGAAAGCCTTCCCAGAAGAGTGGAAGCAATTTTATAGCTGCAAAGGGGGCGCCAACTACGTATTCATGTCTATGTAGTTAGAATGTGATGTCGTCCTAAATGTGACCATTACACCAATGCTTGTTGTCTATGTAGTGTATATTTTTACATATAATAACCTCACACGCTTATATATCTTAAAGTATCTATGCAAGGGTTATCCAAAGCTTACATTAAAATATTTTATTTCAACGCAGGTCGCACTTTGCTGGAAAAATTATTTAGTCAACAGTCAAATGCACCAGAAGAAGCAGAAAAACTATGTTCTCAGATTATTGCTCTGGGCCTACTGCTGCCATTCAGTGACTGTTTCCGTGAACAGTGCAGTAAGAGTGCACCCCAGATTCCAACTACGTTCAATGTAAGTTTGCAGTTTTTATGTATTCTTTACCTTTCTTTTTTCCCTTGCTGTTTAGTATTTATGCAGCCAGTTGTACACAAACCTTAATTCAGAAAAACCTGCAGTTCGGGCATGTGAAGAATGGATTGTTATTCTCAAGAATGATGTGTTCCTTTTACTAGTGGCTAAGAGGCCTATGCATGCATTCTTGGGTGTGAATTGAGTTGAAGAAAAGTTGGGGGGGTTTTATGCTTTACAGTAAAACTTTTGAATTCTCCAAGCTGGTCCAAGAATTGCAGTTGTGGAAACTCTCACTCCATGAAAATAGACAGAACAGGATTATGTGTAACCCCTTTGTCTTTTCAGAGAGAGAGGGTGGAAATAATCCTGCGTGGTTTTAAAGGAACAGTCTTGGAAGCCTGCCCCCCCCAGTTAGTAAAAGAGACGCACTAAGAAACTGCTGCTAAGCCCCAACTATTCGACACCAGGGCTCAAGTCTTCTGCCACAAATAAGGCAAATATAATATTGGGAGTTCAGGAGGAGTCTCTGAACTAAGCAGATCGGAGGCTTAGATGTAATCTAAAGAAAAAGTAGTTTTACAAATGTTTAAATCCATTTTGTTACACTGGGAACATGAAATGCAGTTTATATAAAAATATGCTTGAAATAAAAGTACAGCTTATTCAGTAAAAGACTAAATTTGTTATTTAAAACCAACAACATGCAACAAAATAAATGAAGAAACCATCAACACAAAAAACTAATCTCTAATTCTCTCTGGGAGAGCAATCACCAAATCAGATTTTGTACCTTAGCACCGACTGCAAATGGAAAAGTTAAGTAACTGGTATTATTTGTGCCACATTGCATCTTTCATAAAGGTCTTCATGTTATATAGTTTGAATGCCATGTCATAACAATACTATTTTTCATTGTAAAAGAAGATATTCCAAAAAAAAAAATGGCTTTGGGGGAAAAAAAACCTGTGTGGTCCCCACATTAGGATTTATGTTCTGTACAGCCATGCTGAATTCGGCCTGTATGGGTCTGGTACAAAAAGAGCCTTCAAGAGTGAATGTGGCCAAAATCTAAAAGGTGTCCAGGAAAGCATTAACTTTTATCACAATTAAGCATCCCATGGACAATTATTAATAGTAATAAAAATGGTGGGAGTTCCCATTTTAAAGGCATTTATAATAAGGAAATAATTTCCTGTGGTGTAACATTGCTTAGATGTGACCCATTTTTGACACAGAGACAGGTCTACAGATTTGAGGAGGTTAGTTCATTACGCCAATGAAAAAAATGGAACAATAAAGCTGCACAATGTTATAATAATACTGCCCTTAGGCCTATTAATTGGTAGCTAACTCATTTTCAGATGTTTCTGTGTCTCAAATGCTCATTTTACCGCCCTCCCCATTTTTTTTTTAATTATTTTATTTATTTTTATAACCCCTGTTCAATAGCAAGACCAGCTTTACACGTGGGCTGCTGTTAATCAACCAACTCATTCTCTGGATTACTTAGAAGGTCATTTTCCACAGAGAATTCCGACAACATGGCCTCCGGTCTCCAAGGAAACCGATGCAGACACAGGTATATTTTGCTTCCCGTTTGAATTTTGGAGATGAATAAAGTATCGGTGTTTTGTTTTTTTGTTTTCAGGGATTTGGTTTAAAACAAAGCTTTGCATATAATTTCAGAATTGCAGTGGGCCTCCATAATAATCCTAGCGGTAGGTAGAGGATCAAAATAAGTATTAAAACTTTCCCTCCTTACAGATTCCATGTTCCTTTATTTAATTGTAGCAGTCATCGCATTTGGCAAAGATTGAAATCTGCTACTATGGTACCGTTTCCATGGGCTGGTGGAAGGATGAAGATTCAGCCTTTGACAAATTCTAACTACAGTACTTGAGAGAACTCGGCAAAATCTCCAATTTCACCTACGGCATAAATTAATAAACTCCCACTGAATCTTTAACTTAATGTTATATTTACAACGCTCTTGTAATTTTGAGACAGAAACCAGTTTCTCTCTTGGAATGACTTCTGTACATTTGGCTTTCTTAGGCTAGGTTTCCACGCCAAGAAAAGAATGAAAAACGCCAAGAAAACTGCCACTGCATTTACCTGCGTTTTGGCGTTTTTTCTGGAGTTTTTTCTGGCGTTTTAGCCTTTCTGTGGAAATTGCTTTTTTTGACCTTAGGCAGTTTTTCCAGCCTTTACAAGTTAGAAGTTTCACCCAGCTAAAAGGGATTAGGATAAATGGCAAGTATCTGCCCTCTCCTGATGTCATTTACTTGGTAGAGTTCTACTTAAACGCCCCGGCGGACCCTTTTGTCTCTTTTCTGTGGTTTGTAAGGCATGCTTTATTTCGAATGTCTCCTCCTCTGGGAAGATTGGCCCCAAATGATGGTGCAAATTGTTTGCTGTTGCTTTTGGCACGCAGGATCCAGTTGATGCGTCGGGTATGTTTGTTTGTAATGGCATGTTTGTTCCAAATGGTGTAAAATTCAATATGAACCAGTCCAGGACTTTGTTTTGTATGAAACTGTTTGTTTTCAGCCTATTTCTCGTAGGACACACAGATACTGGGTCCATCCTCTGCATTGTAACTGTGGAAAAAACGCCATAAAAAACGCCAAGACAATAAACCCACATGGCTTTTTCATGGCGTTTTTTCTCTCCCATAGACTTCTATTGGAGAAAAACACCATGATTTCCTTGCAAAAAACGCCAGAGTGTGAACATGCTGCGATTTTGAAAAACTGCCACAGAGCCCAAAAAAGCAGAAAAACGCCAAAGAGGACTGAGAAAACGCCAGACAGAAAAACGCCAAGTGGAAATGGCATTTTGCGATTTCCTATCAAAGAACAGCTAACATCTGGCTGCTGCGTTTTTCCACAAAAAAAACGCCAGGTGGCGCTATTGGCGTTTTTATGGGTGTTTTTAGCAAAAAAAAACCAGTGAATGAAACTCTTTGCTCCAGCACTGAGCAGTGCAGTTTTGACCTTCATTAAAAGTGACTGATAATATTAATTAAATGCCAGATACATGTTTGGTGCATCTTAACTGATGCCGTCAACACATGTCCTTGAAACAGAAAAGGGAAATTTGTTTTAAAACTTTGATTCTGTCAAGTCTGTTTTACAGTTCAGAATACTTTTTATTAAATATATTTAACTTGTTTGCAGTATTTGCATTTATAGAAGCATCTATATACACATCATTTGTACAAGCAAATGTTTTTTTTCCTTTTCAACAAAATCTAAACATTACCTGTGGAAACAACCATCCTAAATACTTTATTATTCTGTGTCCCCCGTCCCCCCCTGTGTGGGAATGGCTCCAGAAGCTTTGGAGTAGGAGCGGACATCAATGTATTTATTTTATGCCCCTACATAATGGAGCTAATGAGGTAATATAGGCACTAATTATCATTATGATCACATATGTGTGAACTGCCGATAAAAACTTTTGGCTGCACCCATACCATTTTGAAAAACTCACATTATTGTTGTCACTCTGCATAACACCTTTGTTTGAGTGCCCTAAGAAATGATATCCTGGTCCTCTTAATGTGTACACATACATGGACCAGTGTCCTTTTTAGGAGGGACAAACCTCACTGGTCTCCACTAGTCTTAATCGCATAGGTGGGGAAACTGGCCGCTAGCCAGCTGTGGCATGCACTAAAAATCCATGGTCTATTGGGGTTGTGCGGTAGTGCTGAAAGCGCTCTTGTTGATCTTAATGGTAGTGCTTTCCCGCTAAAGATTGGGTAAGAGTATATCAAAGCTTTTACAAAGAACTTTATGTATTCATTGTTGGTCCCTTTTTAAAAACTTTTTTTTTTAATTTAATTTTTATGATGTCTACATATTATATAATGATTGCAAATGCAACACTGTAGGGAGGCAGTCCTTGGGATCCAGTGTCAAAAATAACTAGCAATTCATAGTGTTTACCCAACATATGTTCTTAAGAGCAAACTTTCCAGAATACATGCTAATAAATTATTTAAAAATAACATTTAAACATTTTCTCCAAGCTAAACCGGAGCCTGTGCTTGAACGAGAACCTAAACTTCACGAAGAAACGGAGGAAATAACGTTAAATGGCCATAAGGTAATATATATCTTTAGGTTTTTTTTCTCTCTACATGAAACATACATACTTTACAATTAAAAATAACCACCTCTCTCCTCATCTGTCATCTAAAATGTTTGTTCTTTTGTTTGTTTTATGTATTTTATATAAATGTTTAAATGTCATGTACAGAAATCTCTTCAGCCCTAGGTCTGTGCTTTATTAGTCACCATAACTGAAATCACAACACAATATAGTGACGGAAAGAAATTCTATAGGAGAAATTTGAACTGTTGTTGGTGCTTTACCTACTGTCCTAAATGTCTGGGGGGGGGGGGTAGAACATACAGGGTAGCTCTGCCTCTTTTCAGAAGACTTCTTTTTCTGCAGCTTCTGCTGGTAGAAACGCAAACATATTGAGTAGGAAAAATGTATTTTCAAAAAATCTGAAAAGTTCCTTAAAAATATCTGTATTATTAAGAAAAATTTCCTGCCTATACATACCCTTCTGGATTTTCCAGAGCTACAAGAGTTTGGTCAGCTGCATGAATGTAAGACTTTCGTTGTGCTTATATGCTTTTATTTACAGATTCACACTTCTAGCTGTGGGTACATTGTTGAATGATGTCGGTTTAAGGCATTAGACATTATTTTAGTGGCAAATACTAGCATTTTCAGGACTCTCATCATCAGGCGTTGCCAGTTCATGCTGTGCATGTACTTGTTTTAGATTTCACTTTTAGCTAGAACACTATAATAGAAATTGTAATACCACTTCTTTGAAAATATTTAACATAATTTTGCATTATTATTCTATATAAAATTATTTGTGACATTTCCACATGAGATATATATATATATATATATATATATATATATTATAGTGTGTGTTGTGTATATATGAGAGAGATAGATAGTGTGTGTGTATAATATTTCCCTTGGCGCTGTAATGCTGTTTTAATTTTTTGGTTTCTTAAAGTCTCATATTTTTGATATTTCTTTAGGAGGAATCTGAGTCAAAGAGCAATTTGCTTCATGAAGATCATGTAATTATTATACAGCAGCTTGAACAAACTATTGAAGATTTAAGGACTAAGCTAGCAGAGCGTGAAAAACAATTCGTACAGTCAAATGCTTCATTAGACTCAAATCAGTACCAGAATCAGTTTTGTTCTCAGGTGTATAGTGGAAACCATGTCGACCAGGGTGGGGAATTAAAGAAGAATGTTGAAGGGAAATCAATACAGACATCACCAGTAGAGGAATATTTAACACACGGTGTGCCTTCTCTTTCTACATTATCGCAACTTGAAGGAGTTGACGGAGCTAAAACAATAAAACCACTTCCATCCACATTGGAACTTAATTCACACCTGACTTATTGCTCTGAACTATCTGTGGTTTTATCTCCAAAGCCACAATTACTACAGTTTGATTCAAACTGTTTCACAGAAGCAGAAACAAAAGATCATTCACCTGAGAAGCAGGAGGGTGTTGGCCATGTATCTACCTCAACACCTGTGTTGGCATCCAAACCTCCATGTGACATACTCTTTCCTGGTCAGGAGGTGGAAAAAATTCCTTCCATAGGCATTCCGCCTCCTCCACCACTTCCATCTAATCTGTCCATTACAACACAACATAATTTGGCACCTCTGCCTCCCACACCTCCACCTCTCCCTTCTGTAAATATGGGATACCCTTCTGTTCCTCCTCCCCCGCCTCCCCTGCCTCATTTCAACCATGCTACACTGAGTTCAGGTATCCCACCTCCTCCTCCTTTACCTTGCAGCATGGGTATAGCGCCACCACCTCCGCCGCCACCACCTCTTCCTCCAGGCATGAGTATTTCTCAAACAGCAGTGAATCTTCCACCACCTCCTCCACCCCTTCCACCTGGAATAGGAAAACCACTACCATCTGTTGCAGTGCCACCACCCCTTCCACCTGGAATGGGAAAACCACTACCATCTGTTGCAGTGCCACCACCCCCTCCACCTCTTCCTTTGGGAATGAGGGCTGGTTCATCCTTGCCAAGCTTGGGAAACTCTCAGCCGCCACCACCCCCTCCGCTTCCAGCTGCCTTCGCAGGGTCTGGTCTGGTTCCTCCTCCGCCACCACCACCACCAATCCCTGGCTCTGTTCCTCCAACACCTCCCAACATTCAGGGGTCTGCATTTGTTTCAGCACATGTGTCTGGTTTCCTAACTCCACCTCTGTCTACTGGATTCTTTTCGATCAGTCAAGATAGAGGAACTAGAAAAGCAGCTATAGAACCAACTAGACCCATGAAACCTCTCTACTGGACAAGAATAGAAATTCATGGTAGAAGGTAACTTTCTTTTCCTGCACTTTTAGCATCTTCTAATTAGAAATGTCACTGTTTATATGACTGTGTACTATATTATGTTCTTGTCGGATTAATGTAAGGCCTTGTACCACAGGTTGGTCCATGTGATGTGTAACTTTGTACTGTAGTGCCATCTATTGGCCATTAGCTATTGGTAATGAAAACTAGCGACTAATGTGTAATTTGCATAGATACAACTAAATGTGTGCATTTAGTATGCCACCTTTATCGTGTGTGCATATAAAAATATATTAAGCATGAGATATCATTAAGGCGCTATACTTCATCTTGGCTTTATGGTTATTTATTGGTTTCATCATTTTAATAAAAAATATTATAAATAGCTGTAGCGTGACACATATATAATTTGAATTGGGTTCTCTTTGATGTGTATTGATTTGGGTTCTGATTATCTTTAGAGATTCCAGTGTCCCACTTGTCTGGGAAGCAGTTACTGAACCGAATGTAGATTTCTATGAACTGGAAAACCTCTTCTCTAAAACTGCGGTGAAAGAAAGGAAAAAACCCATTTCTGACACAATAACCAAGACAAAGGCTAAACAAGTATGTGTTTTGTTTTTTGACGATAACCACCATTGCCCCATACTCTACCCCACCCCTAGCTAGACTGAGGTATGTCCCGGCACTTGGACTTTCCTCTATCTCTCTAACTTCCTGGAGACACAGGTGAGGCTTCAGGGGGTAGGTGAGCTGCATGCACGTTGGTGTCTGTTTGCCTGGGTGTGTTAGTGTGTGTGTTGCTTGTGTTAGTTTAAGTATCTGGGTATGTTTGTGTGGGTGCCTGGCAGTGGCATCTCTACAGGGGGGCAAGGGGGGGCAATCCCCCTGTTGCACCCCTGCCAAATTTGGATCCCGTCTTTCTTTCTTTCTTTTTTTTATTTATTTTTTTAACGCGGAGGAGAGAGAGGGTGCGGCCCGAGTAAGATCGGCAGCCAAGGCAACCGATCTTACGCGGGCGGCACCTCAAGCCCTGCTACTTACCTGTGGGAGGGTCTTCTGTACTGCATAGAGGAAGCGGAACCTAGCAGAGTTCACGTGATATCACATGACTCTGCTCCAGTCCTGCTTCCTCTGTGCTTTACCAGAGAATGCAGAGGGAGGCCGCGCCCTCTGCTGAAGTCTGTGAGCGGCGTCGAGGAGCTGCAGTGCAGGTAAGGGGTGGGGAGGGAGTTTGAATGAGAATGTGTGATTGAGGGAATAAATCTGTGAATGAATGAGTGTGTGTGTGATAGCTTGGATGTGTAAGTGCTGGAACCTAGGCATGTTGGGACTTTGATTGCTGTTAGCAATCAAACTCCTATCATGCCAAGTCAGCCAGTACATGCTGAAACCTAGCTAGCTGCCCCCCTTGTGTATTGATGCTGCCAGCAGTATGGGGTCTGCACATCACTTACAGCCATCCTGTACCAGCATGTACTGGCTGACCTGGCATGATAGGAGTGTGATTGCTAACAGCAATCACAGCAAGCACAGTCCCATCATGCCTAGGTACTAGCATTTACTGGTTGCCTGGGTATGATAGGAGCGTGATTGCTGTGTGGGCAGTGTGGACGGCAGGGCTGGCTTTGGGGTGTGCAACCTGTGATCTATGCCTGTAATTTAGGGGGTTTTTAATATACCTTTTAATGGCGTGTTTTTATGTGAATTCCAATTGATCTTTACCTGCAAAGCTGGGTTTTTGTGTTATTCTGTAGATCCATATCTATATATTTCCATACATTATTTATGTATACCTGCAAATACAGTGTTTGTATGTCTTATTCAGTTGATTAATACCTGCAATGCTGTTTCCATGTATTTATTTGATCCTGCAATGCTACGTTTCATATACTATTGTAAATACAGGATTTGTATGTCTGATTCTGTTTATTTGATATATACCTTCAGTGCTGAGATCACAAGTGAATTTTAGTTGATCTATCCATGCAAAGCTTGGTTTGTGTGTTAATGTGTTGATCTATACCTGCTATCGGCAACTGGGGCTAATATTAATATTTATGGGCAGCAGGGGCAAAAACACTAAGGGGGGTATAAACGACAATGCAGTGTGAAAAATCCATCCTGATGCAGACGTCTGTGATGTGGATTGTGTCCTGCTGTTTGTGTGTTTTTGGTTATCAGTGTAGCAGAGCCTGTCCTCGGGTGTGTGTGTATAGGTTTTGGTGTGGCAGAGCCTGTCCTGGTGTGTGTTGGTGTGGCAGAGCCTGTCCTGGTGTGTGTGTTCAGCTGTCAGTGTGGCAGAGCCTGTCCTAGGGTGTGTGTTTGGGTGTCAGTGTGTCAGAGCCTGTCCGTGTGTGTGTGTTTGTGTTTGTGTTTGGATGTGGGTGTGGAAGAGCCTGTCCTGGTGTGTGTGGGTGTCTGTGTGGCAGAGCCTGTCCTGGTGTGTGTGTGTTTGTTTGGATGTGGCAAAGCCTGTCCTGATGTGTGTCTGTGTGTCAGAGCCTGTCCTGGTGTGTGTGTGGGTGTCTGTGTGTCAGAGCCTGTCCTGGTGTGTGTGTGGATGTGGGTGTGGCAGAGCCTGTCCTGATGTGTGTGGGTGTCTGTGTGGCAGAGCCTGTCCTGGTGTGTGTGTATGTTTGGTTGTCGGTGTCGCAGAGCCTGTCCTGGTGTGTGTGTCTGAGTGTTGGTGTGACAGAGCCTGTGTTGGTGTGTGTGTCTGTGTGGCAGAGCCGGTCCTGGTGTGTGTGTGTGTATGTTTGGTTGTCGGTGTCGCAGAGCCTGTGTTGGTGTGACAGAGCCTGTGTTGGTGTGACAGAGCCTGTGTTGGTGTGTGTGTTTGGTCATCTGTTCCTGGCACTTAACTTACAGTAGGAATTATTTAATTTATATTTATCCAGAGATAAAATGCCCTCCTGAAGTTGTATTGACTTCAGGGGACAAAACGTTCAAGGCCCTGAAATCATTTAGTGGAAAAGTTATTTATTGTGTTATAATATTTATTTCAAGGATTAGTCGCACTCGATTGTGGCTTCAGGCTTCCCATGTTGAATGATCAAGTATTATTTTAGCCCAATAACAAAAGTATAATTCCATAGCACATTACTTTTGGAAATTATGAATGCCCCCCCCAGTTTGACTGTGATATCTTGTGTGCCCCCCCCTATATATTGTTTCTAGAGTCGCCACTGGTGTCTGGGTATGTATGGTAGTACATAATCACCAGGCATCATGCTTCTGGCTTTAGACACACTAGAGTACTAGATAAAGGAAATAGGAGAGGACTACTAGTACATAGACCGCTTCTGCAGGGTGGGTGGACTTTTCTAAATTCTAAGCAGCTGTATAAATGAAACTAAATATTAGCTACTGTTGTATTCGGGTATTGGAATTTAGACTACTAGCTGCAAAGCTGTACCTTTGCGATTGGTTGTTACATTATATTATTATAGAGCAGCAGCAGATTCAGTGGCACTGTTTAAGGACTCTACCATGGTAAAGATTTTGTGGTGGTTGATCATAATTTTCCTTTAAAGTTGTTAACTGTATGTTAAGCTTTTTTTTTTCTTCTGTTAACAGGTTGTCAAGTTGTTGAGCAATAAGAGATCTCAAGCAGTTGGAATATTAATGTCTAGTCTCCATTTAGACATGAAAGACATTCAGCATGGTAAGAACATTATTTATTATATATCTAGATATCAGTATGCGTTCTGTCTTATGATAGCAATGTATGTTTTATTAAAATAAGAAAAAAATACTACCCTTACATTGAGTCTTTTAGTTATGCTATATTTTAATGCACTACACGGCTAAATGGCTCATAAAATTCATGGTGTTGCATCAAAGTTGCCAGAACCTTGTCCACATTAGTTGGGGCAGCTCTGGGTTTTTAGAAGGATCTAAGCCAAAATATTAACAGGCGCTCACATCCAGTACAAGTGCTGAAAAATATAGTAATACTTGGATCATGTGTAGCATACAGTTCTACAGTTAATGCTACCGAGAGCTCTACCTCTTCTGAGTGGGTGGATTCATGAAGGCATGGAGCTGTCCCCAGGTGGCCTTTAAGTGGGAGGGAAGTGAATGGAGAGTAGGTGGAAAGTGGTAGGAGAGTGAACATGCCAAAAACCACTCCCCTGCCAAGGAAGCACAGGTTCACCTGGAGACTGATTCAAACCCAACATTTTCTGGGATGCTTCTGATCTGTTTAAGAGCATGATCTACTTAGGAATATAGTAATATAAGTGCATTGGCAACCATATATCATTCTCCATTTCTTAGAGGGACCCCAAGCAGCTGCCTAATATGGTTATGAGGTAGAGCTGGCACTGATGGTAGCTTTAGGCCAAAATATTAACCCTTGTGTCAAATTGTACAAAAGTCATAGATAGTATTAACCCCTTAAGGAAGACACATTTTAACACTAGAAGATGATGGCATTTTCAAATCTTTTAAGAAGTGAATGTTGTTTTGAACCCCTAAACCCTGTTATAAGTTGTACACATCTAGTGCAAATGAGAATCAAAACCTCAAAATATATTTGTATACATGAGTTTGGAAACACCTCGTATACCCAGGATTTTCGGCGGTGGAAAAAAAATAATTACATATTGTAACGCTGCTTTGGATTTCTTGCTCAGGGTTTTGAATTCTGAACCTCCTGCGGACAGGGCTAGCAATATCTGGAAGAGACTCACAGATAATTACCCTTTATGTTATCACCTGACCTTACCGCTGGATATAATCACTAAACTGAGTCACAGAAAATTTAAAATGTCCCCACACCCAGGGAATGAGCCTGAGCAAAAACCATGCCATGTATGCAAGAAAAAAAAGGAAAGACTCCAAAATGTGAAACGGCTGAAGAAGAAAAAAAAACCCTTGCATTTCTGTTAAATTAGTGTTTGGTCCGTATAATAAATATATACGATATATATTTGTCCCAAGAATGAAAGGCACTTTCTAATCCATACATTTACTTGCCCCGGTGCTGATCCTCGACCGCAGTTAGACATCCATGAAGAAAATAGGAGCACTCGCAGGACTTAATATTAAAGTACAAAAATGCTTATTATTTTAGGTCATATTAGGTTATTCTATATATAATTTAGTCTTATGGGGTTAGATTTAAATATGGTACCTCTACTCTACTTCCAACATCCACACAACATGACTTACCCATGCATATGGGATATTGCTATACCTAGGGGGTATTGCTGAATACAAATCAAGTGGTTTCTGTACTTGCACATGCCGTGGGAAAGATTTTTTTGTTAAAAACTGTACTGCAATGTTTGGCATAGATTAAATAGTTGAACTTCTGGGAAGCAGAGTGGCATATCAGCAGTGGCGTCTCCAGCTTTCATATTTAGGGGGGGCACATGGGGGGCCAGAGACCAAAGTAGGGGGGCCAATTATAAAACGGTACATATACACTATATATATATATATAAATATACACACATACATACACACGTTAGACGTGCATTTTTAACTACATAATATGCACTTATCTCTTTGAAGTAAAGACCGTGATTAAAATATGATTTCAAAATAACAGCTAAAGTGACAGTTATTTTTCATTCTTTAATATTAGCCCCTGCTGACAATATACAGAAATATTACACCCTGATTCCGATATATATTAATATTAACCTCTGCTGCGGATATATATTGATATTAGCCCCTGCTGCGGATATATACTTATATTATACCCTGCTGCCGATATACATAAAAATTATACCCTGCTGCCAACATATATTAATATTAGCCCCTACTGCCGATATATATATTATTAGTCCCTGCAGCCAATATATTATAAATATTAGCCCCTGCAGCCAATATTTATTGATAAGAGGCCATGCAGCCAATATATATTAATATTAGCCCCTGCTGCCGATATATATAAATATTAGACCCTGCTGTCATTATATGTTAATATTAGCTCCTGCTGCTGATATATATTAATATTAGACCCTGCAGCCGGTATATATTATCAGTCTCGGCTTCCGATATATATTAATATTAGACCCTGCTGCCAATATATTTGCCACACTGACTGCAGATCAGGGGAAGACTGAGAGTCGGTGCAGCCTTCCCTCCTTCTGACTGCACCATGACATTGAGAGGTCCTCTCCCCTGTAATCATCCCCAGAGTCCCTTTGTCCTCTCATTCACTAAACCATACCGCTCTTTTACTTACTCCCTGTAGTTTAGGTATAGATCAAATAAACAACACATGGAAACAGCACGTGCAACTGAATAAGACAAAAAAAAAAACTGTATTTGCAGGTATACATAAATAATGTATGGAAACATAGCAGTTACAGATCAACAGAGTTTGACACACTATTTGACATCCAAACAACTATAAATCATTCTTTTTTATCACATTATTAAAATCCCAGAAATCAAAAAAGTTAAAAGGCCCAAATAAATTAAGGGGATTAGACATAAGGGAAACTTCAACAAAACTTTTAGCCATTAATGCATCACAACCATCTTAGCGCTGCATCACCAAATGAACACCTCATCACAGATAACACAATGCATACATCTGCATATAACTAAGCTGAGTACCACTTGGTCTGTGAAGGCCTGTGAAACCAAAGGGGAATAGCGTCCTGTATAATGAAATCAATAATTGAGTTTCACAAACTCTGAACCAACATCTAACTTTTAATAATATATTCAGATTGAAATAAGAGTAAATAACACAAAACCTTTACTTTTCCTCTCACTTATTTCTAGGCCTAGAAAGTTTTGTCCTCTAAAGTGACCACAAAATCTGGATAAATAAAAATTACAAAGTTCTATTTAACCCTCTAGAGCAAGTAAAGTGCCAGGAAACAGATGACCAAACACATATCAGGACAGGCTCTGCAACACTGACACCCAAACACATACCCCAGGACAGGCTCTGCTGCCACATGGACCCCCACATCAGGATGGGATAGCCATATAAAATGCCTTCCACATTGCTTTGCTGTTTGTGTGTATTGACCCTTGTGTATTTGTGCCTCCCCAGCCACCCCCCTTTGTGCATTTTTGCAATACACCCTTGTGTATTGATTTATTTGATGCCCCCAGCCAGCCCCCCTCCCTTGTGTATTGATTTATTTGATGCCCCCAGCCAGCCCCCCTCCTTTGTGTATTGATTTATTTGATGCCCCCAGCCAGCCCCCCTCCCTTGTGTATTGATGCACAAACCCCTTGTACTGGTTAATTTAATGGCCCCCATACCCATGTGTATTAACCCCCCCCGTTTGTGTATTGATATATGTGACATCCTTCTAACCACCCTGATGTGTAATTATGTCCCCAGCCAACCTTTGTGTATTTAATTTTCCCAATGCAGCCCCCCCCCTTGTTAATGTCCCTCCTTCTGTCACATCCACTATTTATTTAAAATAAAATACTTTTGTTTTGCTGGCCTTCATTCTTCCACTGTAACACAGCTGCTCTTCTCCCTTGTGCTCTTCTCCCTGTCAGGCAGTGACAAGCAACTGCTCCGTAAGAGCCCGCCCCCTTCAAAGGGGCGGGACGAAGAGCCTCAGTCAGTGATTGGCATGC
This sequence comes from Spea bombifrons, assembly GCF_027358695.1. NCBI lineage: Eukaryota > Metazoa > Chordata > Amphibia > Anura > Pelobatidae > Spea > Spea bombifrons. The sequence continues at coordinate 52,010,187 of NC_071089.1, read as the reverse complement.
CGGCAATCCATTAAGCGGCCAGCGGAGGCAGTTTTACAGCTGCTTTGAAGCTGCCAGCCGCATCGGCTGCAATTGGAGCTTGGTGTGCATACCGGGTCAATGGTATAGCGTTTTAATTGGGGGGGCACACTGGGGGGCACAGCATAATGTAGGGGGGCCATGGCCCCCTCTGGCCCCCCCCCTGGCGACGCCACTGCATATCAGGGGGCAGAGTGGTGGTTCTAGGGCACATAAAGCATATCTGGGGGGGCAGGTGGGCCTTTCTAGGGGGCATAAAGCATATCCATAAGTAAGGTGCATTATGAATTAAGGGGGGGGGGTTAAAATGGCTATTGGTTTTCTGTTTGTATAAAAATACATGTATTCCTATTCATTAAGGAAATGCTGTGTTACCATTCCACTAATGTGTACTTTTTTCTTTAATAATTTCTTTAAAATAGCACCAAACTTTAAGGGTGCTGCCTATATTCGGGTGCGGCCTATATTTGAGCCTATACGGTATATACTTTTGTTTAGCAGCTTTTTTTTTTTTTTTTTTTTTGTTAGCTGGTATTGGTGCCCAACACCCAGTATATGCCATTTAAAAAATAGTGCTGCCTTGTAGCTACCAAACTCAATGGAAATACAAGGGGTTTCCAAACTCAGGGCATATTCCTTAATATATTTTAGTCTGTTTTCTTTTCATTTGCATTATGTGTGTGTGTAAATATTTATAGGTTAAAGGATGAATAGTGGCATTTTCCTTTTCTCCCTGTGTTTTTCAGGAATAAATGGCTTACATTTGCATGTATGTTTTCAAAAGAAAGGCTTGCTTGTCCTGAAAAAAAATCGATATATAATTCCTGCAAGGCCATGTGGTGTAGTTGCTGGGGTGAACATGTAATATGAACCCAATGATGTTTATGTCAGAGATGCCAGAGATGTATTGGGCTTACCCAGTTGCTTATTATGGATTTTACTTGGAGATTGTCGTTGGCTGTTGTGTAGCGTAAGGGGTTTATTTGATTCACTATTGCAGATTAAGGGCTTTTTTTCCCCTCTAGATATTGTTACTATCCTTTTTAAGATGGCTTAATCTTGTCTTAAAGCATACTGGCTTTTGGGTAAAAAAAAAAAAAAAAAACTTTCTGGTTTCCTATAAGTAAATTTGTTTGTTTAGGTTAAAAATTACAGCTTTTCAACATTTCTTTCTCACAGCTGTGCTGAAGATGGACTATTCTGTAGTTGACCTAGAAACTCTTCAGGCTTTGTATGAGAATGTAAGTAACAAAATATATATAATTTTTTTTTTTTCTTTTTTAAATTTAACACATTTAACAATATGGATACATTCCCTAACCCTGTTTTCATAACGTAACAACAAGACTATGTAATGTGATTATTGCCATGGCCATATATTAAACAATTTCCATCCATTGCACCTTCTGTATGAAGGCCTAATCCTTGTGAACTTCGGTAAGAACGGACGACCTGGCCCTGCAGAATGCATCATGAAAATCAGTATAACTCGTAAAAGACGTCTCGCCAGTTAAACTGTCTTTTATGTTGGGTCAGCTCAGTGTTTCCAGAGGAAGAAGCTGGCCAAGGTTGGCCTTTCATCATGCATAGTGAGCTGAACCTGTCTCAGCCAATAACCAAATTTGTCTATTAAACTTACTACTGAATAACCCAAGATTAAATGTATGCCATTTGTGTACTGTGACAAATCACATCATACATTTTTTTTTCAACATTTCTAAAAGTATTTTATGTGCCTCTTCCCAGATACGCACACTTGTTTATATCATGTAATGGTTGTATATGTGAAACAATTACAATATTTTAAATGTTTTTGGGTTTTCTTTTTTAACTGTTTTGTTTAGAGAGCTGTGTCAGAAGAACAAGAGAAGATTGAAAAACATGTAAAGTCTTCAAAAAATAAGGATAATTCCAAACCACTGGATAAACCTGAGCAGTAAGGAATTTCTTAAACAATTAACTGCATGTCCGGATTAATTAATGTAGTCTTACATGTGCATTTGTAAAATATATTTCACACAGAGTTTGCATGAATCCATGATTTACAAACCTCATTTGTTCTATGGATAAGGATGGCCACCTAGCAACAGCTAGTGGGAGATGGCAAACCTCCAAAAGACAACAGCAGAAAAACATTTGTCCAAACAGCGTGCAGTGGATGTGTGCATCATTTGGCCAACTCGATAAAAGGAAATAAGGAGAATGCTGGACTGTTCTAGAAGAGAAATAAGCTGCCAAACTCCAATTAACAAGGGGAAAACATCTGTTAATAGAGAGAGAGAATTGGCAATCTGAACCAAGAAGGCGATATAGGGAAATATTGACCCAGAATTAAAGAACCTCAAGCAGTGTTGGATTTCTGAAAACACTGAGCCTTTTTCCTAGGCATCCGTCCCGGGAAAGACAGAGTTTAGTGAAGAAAACCACAATCCTATAGGTCCCAAGCAGCAGGCAACAGCCTATAAGCATCCCCAGGGTGAGTGGTGGGTGCTGTGGGCGCTTAGCTGGCAATCCTATTTCCCTAGAACAAAGGCCTTTAAGTGCGCCGAGGAAGAATGTCCTTTTAAAGAAAGAAGTATCGATACCGGCTGAATACGTTGTAAATATTATCCAACCCCTTAATACTGTTTTATCAGCCTAGTAAAAGTGGAGATGCTCATATGATGAAACACAGGAGTCTAGGGTATCTCTAGGGTATCCTGTGACCTGTCATCCTGTACTTTCTGAATTATCTTAGGAAGTGGAGACCGGAAGGAAATGCCTGAAAGTGTTGGATATGGGTGCATGGGAAGGAGAAGTGGTCCATCTTCCAAGCTCCCCAGAACCAAAGTTCTGTAGAGGTGAAGAGGAAGCTTTGTTGGTGAAGCGAAGAGGTCCACTGCTCTCAAACTTATGCAGGAAGTAACTAACATAAACTTGTCCTGTTTGAGAGATATCATGGAGAGTGAGATTGTCTGTCTGAGAAAGCCCGTCTGTTAGTTTTGTTCTCCTGGAATATACTCTGAGCGAATTATATTCCAACAGAGGCCTCAATGCTAAACCGCACTTGACAAAGTAGCTTGGACCTTGTTTCCCAATACAATATGGACAAAAAACTGGAGTCCTTTTGATGATCCTGAAAGCGACCAATGGAGAGGAAGTTCATGTCTATCACACTCAAGGACACACCATCTTTGAACAGATATCTTTTACCGCCTTGCTTCCCTTAAAGGGATACATCTGTCATAATAGACATGAGGGGCTTCAGAATTAGCCAAGGATGAGGAACAGTCCTATGGGACCAGACTTTGAGATCCTTGACAGCCCAATGATCCAGGAAAACCAGCTGGTCCCATGGATGGATTTGTTGAGCTCTTGAGATCTCCAATTGGATCGAGGACCGTTTTTTTGGATGAACTCTTTGGAAAGACCAAATACAATTACCTTCTGCTGGAAGGCGCAGCCTTTCCAGAAAACCATTACTAACCTCCAGTAAGGAGGATACATTGAAACAGAGTGGAAAATGTCCCTGAGGTCAGTCTTGGCCATCCAAGAGCCCTCTGATTGAATATTTGGGAGATCCTGTAGGCCCTCCACCTGAAATAATTTTGGATGAAGGAAAAAGTTGACTTCGCATTTTGGCACTGGACGAACCAAAATGAACAATTTATTAAGATGGTTTGATTAAAGAGGTTTGTGGTAAACTATTAAACTGATTTTTTTTTCTCTGCCTTGTCTAACATAAAGGCGTATGGGCCCACTGAAAATGCTTGTTTGGAATGCATATTGCAGACTGAGTGGTCCGAAATATCAGAGGTCATGATTGACCAATATACACCCTTTGTCTATCTTTGGACTAGAAAGTGCCTCCAGTCCATATGGACACTCATGGACCTCAGTACTAAGTCATCCGTAGGGTAACCTTCTGGGTCAAAAAGAAAGTTCTAAACCTCCAAAATAGGGTCCAGCAGCCATCTCGCCAAGTGGAGCCTTTCTGTGGCCTAATGCCAAACAGGTTAACTCTGGCCATCTGCCTCTGACTTCTTTTTCCCAATGTCTTCAGAGGAATATAAATGCAAAGCATTCTTGGATTTTCATTTAACATGGGCTGAGGACATTTGCCATTGACTGTTTGAGTGGTGCACAAGTCACGACTCAGGGGAGCACATCAGGTGACTCAAAGGAGACCCTATCAATGAATAGTGGGGCATGAGCCCCACGCATTCACTTACCTGCTTTGTGGGCAAATGTTTGTCGCGGTTCGAGAGACTTACCATCTCCAACTTGATTTAGGTGCCAAGCCTCCAAAAGAACAAATTATGGCTAGTTTTGCTTATCCAAAGACTAATGTGGGGATAATTACAACCCCTTTAATCGCCAGACATTGTATATGTGATAGTAATTGTAAACAAATTGCAGATTTGAGATGTTTCCTTGCTTCATCTCTTCAACTAGCTATGCATTTACCATAAAATATTAACCATGTGGTAGTTTCTCTATTAGGAAGAGTTGAGTTACCCTTGAATGCTATCTACTTGTAAAAGGTTCTGTCACTGTGTTAATTATCCATTTTGCAGCGCGAGCTCCACTTCATATGATTATAAAGAAGTCCGCCAAACTAAATTTAGACAAAATAAGTTTTTCATTATGGAATAGTTTTAATATGCCTGTTGTTACATGTTAGATTATACTCTCCCAAATCAACATTTAACATTCTGAAAATATTGTCCTAGTTATGTTTAGGGCAGGGTTTCCTAAAAGGACAGGAATAAGTAATTGGGAACTGCCGATCTAGGACAAGCTAAAGATCAATTGCCTTGTTTTTTTATATACGTGTTACCTTTTTTTTTGTTTATGATCAATGATCTCTACCCAAGAACGGGGTCTTATAGAATCTTATCCTCCATGGTCACCACTTCATCCATTTATAGTCTTGTAAAAGTACATTTTGCATAATTGCTTTTGTAACGTTGACTCATGAAAGTGTCTTGCTTATTTTATTATAAATATCTTGGTTTTTTGTTTTTTTCTTTGTCCAGGTTCCTTTATGAACTGACAACAATACCAAATTTTTCAGAGCGAGTTTTTTGCATCTTGCTACATTCAACTATTTCGGAAAGCATTGGCTCCATTCACCGCAAGCTTGAATTACTACAGAAAGTGTGTCGGGTTAGTTATTGTTTCTTTATGTTTAATCAGGGTACAATTACAATAGCATTGTATTGTTTGCACTGATTATAGTGTATAAAGTGTATGCGTGTACAGTGCTATCATCATGGGTATACTGTACAACAGATACGTATGTATAGGGTCAGGTCTCCGTGATGTGCCAAAGACACCCTCATTGTCCTATACAGCCTACTTCTCTTGTTTGGGCCCAGATGGCCCCTTTTCAGACTTTGGGGCCTGGCATCTTGACAGAGGTTGTAAATTAACACAAAGCAAAACCGTTTAGCTTGGAGTACTAATTAAACATTTCCTAAGTAGGTGGTTGGACTGATATTTTGTTTAGCACCTTACGAACCAGGCTATTTTACACTAAAGGACCAGAGGGATTTTTATGTTTGTTTTCTTTTCTGATTTTTTTTATATATATATACTTGCATAAAATACATTTAGCAACTCTGGATTTTTTCCCTGAGACTGACTTACTGTACCAGATGACCTGTGTGTAACTCTCAATCTATCTCTATGTTTAGACATTAAGAGAGGACCCTGCAGTTCTGCGTGTCTTGGGTCTAGTACTTGCTTTTGGAAATTACATGAATGGAGGAAACAGAACCAGAGGACAAGCAGATGGATTTGCACTTGATATTCTGCCAAAGCTGAAAGATGTTAAGAGCAATGTAAGTATCCATTTAGCGTTCCTTGGGTTCAAAGTATCCATTTTGGGTTCCTTGGGGTCAATCCTTCCCAATTGCCCAAATCTGTCATACAGTAGCAGAAGGCAAAACATTCATCTTTTATCCGTTATTTTCCCAACATGATATAAATTACCTCCAAAGCAATCAGGCAGTTAATTTGGTTACAAATAAAATCTGTTTTCAGGGGTCCAATGTTTTCTGTATTTCTTTGTCATTTATATATTTGAGAATGTGTCGCATTCTCCCCTTTAGCTGAGATTTTCATATGTTCTTTATATCTCTGAAAGGACGCCACTGTCCTCTGAATAAAATCTATAGCTTTCTATTTTTCACTGCATTTCGTGTAGAAACCATATTGGTTTCGGTTTACAATATTTTCTAGTCAATTGTTAAAAGCTTACAACTAGATTCAACCAACACTCTTAGAGATTGTCAGTTGGGGTTGTTTGCTTTTACCTCTTCTGTATTGGCTTTGTGTTCCATGTCAGATGGAAGGCTTTGAGGTAACTTTTTATTTTGTGTATTGAATCGGATGTCCTACCCATAAAACTTGACCTAACCAGCTCAGCAAAGAATTTTAGCAAAGCCTGGCTTTTCAAAGTCAATTTCTGATTTGGGAGACCTCTTTATTCCTCGGTACCCATGTTTTCCCTTTGTACTTTAACACTTGTTAGTTTTAGATTTCTTACTATAGTGTGTGTTTTTCATATGCAACAGCTATCAATTTGTTAGTCCTAAAAAGTATGGTAACATATCTTTTGGAATAATCACAACATTAAGGACATTTCAGGGCACATGTTTGAAAGAAATTTGTGAATGTGTTAGGCGTTCAAAATGGTATATTTATTTTCTTACTACATGATTTATACAGGTTTTTCTTTCTTCGACTCTGGGCCTGCATCCATTACACAGCAGTAGAAAGTATACTGACCCGAAACTCCAGCGCTTCTAGATGGACCTTAAAATTAAAAAAAAACACATTATAAATATTTGGTCTGAAAGTCCTTGTATACTTTGGATGTTCAAGCAGGTTGTCTCAATAATAAAATTCCAGCTTTTAACATTGTGTTTACATTAGATAATTCTGCTAGTGCGTTCCACATAATTAAAATACAAGACCAGCAATAAGACTTTATATGAAAGCCAGTATGTGATCTAATATAGAATTTCTTTTTCTTGTAGGACAACAAAAGGAATCTACTTTCTTACATCGTCTCATACTATTTGCGACATTTTGATGAGGTAAACGTACAGTCTAGAATAGAAGTTTATTTCCCATTTTGCCATGCATGCTTTTTAACTGTGTGGCATTTTTTATTGTACTTTTAAAACTGCGTAGAGCTGCATTCATCTTAGACTTGTCTGAGTCATTGTAATGGGTTACTTGAGAGTGCCTGGCTCTTCTTGGCAGGGGTAGGGGTTAAAGCCAGAGCCTGCAGGCTTTATCATTTACTCACCTCCTGTCAGTGGATCATCGCTGAATGCTCAGATCCACATCATGCGAGAGGGTATTTTGGGCTTGAGTTATAAGCAGACTCTTCTAGCCAGGCTGGGATCTGAAACCATTTACTTTTTCCCCCATTTTTTTCTCCTCTCTATATTACATGTAGTTGGTAACTCTCACAATTTGACAAAGCTACCTAACATTGTTATTTGTGTCTAACGCTGTTCTCTGCAGTTGGTATAAATAAGTGCCAGTTAGCCATGTGCTTTAACGTAATTATATATAACATGTTATTATCTGAAAAAAATATTACAAATAAACTACTGCATATATTTACAAACTTTTTGTGATCCAATCCATACCTTATCTTTTGTTCCGTAAAATATGTCTATATTGTGCCTTGCATTTTAGAATGCTGGAAAAGAAGACTGTGTATATACACTGCCTGAACCCCAAGATCTCTTCCAAGCCTCACAGATGAAGTTTGATGATTTTGTCAAAGATGTACGCAAAATAAAAAAAGATCTTCTTGGTATGTTTTTTTCTTTTTATCTTTATCATGTTGTGAATAAAATGCTACAATATATATGTCTAAATGACATGAGGACTAAAGCTTATTGTGTATAATTGGAATATTGACATATTTATATTCCACATATTTCTGTTGGACTTAATGGCCATTCAATGCACTGCCTACAAATTCCGGGGCTGATTTTATGTTTTGTGTTTTTCATTTTGGTTTTACTTGTTGACTGGTTTTGGGAATTATTGGGAAATGTTTGTATTTTCCATTAGAGTGTTTTTTTGTTCCAATTGCCTTCCTTTTATCTGCTGACCTGTAGGCTACTATTGTAGGCAGTCTTTTTTTATTTGATACTAGCAAAATAAAAATGTTTTCCCTTTTAAGATGTTTTCCTGCTGTCCCTGCTTTAATTTTTATACCTGCCTAAGTGCAAAATACCACTGGTTGATAATCCTATATTTCCTTGTTTATTGTTTTTCATACACACATGAGTGCAGTATGACAATTTTGAAATGTCCAGTATTTGGTTGCAAATGTAATTGTATATGTTTCTCTTTTTCTCATTCTTTAATTTTTATGTATATTTTTTCTTTGCTTATTTTAGCAAGTGAGACAGAAGCAGCGAAGGTTTACCAGAAATCCTTAGAAGAACATTTGCAGCCGTTCAAAAATAACATGGAAGAGTTTTTAAGCAGAGGTACTATATTAAGGGTCTGTTCCTGTTAAACCTAGTTTCCTTTTAACCAGTTGTGGTCCCTGTCGGGGTCCATGGGACCACAGGTCCATCTAGTGCTTCATCATAAACTCTGTGGCCTAAGAGGAAGCACATTTTTATGTTTAACATTAAACTCAGTCTTAAGAAGAACTGTTATGTGCACAGGGATGCGCAGGCACCAACACCTTGGTCTATTTTATATGCCCCATCTAGAGGTGGACAAACTGGTGTTGAGTAATGCAGAGAAGGATCAAAGCTTGATTTTCCCCATGTGCTGTTACTGGCTGGTTCACCCGCCTGTCCTTTCTCTTCTGTATCATTTTAGACAACCCATTCTCCTTTTTCAACTCCACTCAAGTGTGTGTAAATTTTTTTCTGGGCCATTCTGAAAGGATATGGTGGTGATGGCCTCGTGCATTGCGGACAGGAAGATATTACATCATGCTCTGCCCAGGTTACATGACCAAACTCAAGCAGCAATGATGAAATATTTAATATTTGTCTACAACTTATTTATTAAATACATTCAACTTCTGGCCGTTTTTTTTAAATGTTATTGACAATGATTTGGAAACTTGCTTGAGTTGGTCAATAACGCTGACCCCAGATTACAGTTGACATGGTCTAAGCAAACCTCAGCATTCTTAGTAAAGTTGTGTGGAGTTAAATAATGAACTCTTGGTGTTTAATACTCAATAACATCTGAGCTGCTATCAAGTTGAAGTCAAGTTTAAAATGTGGGTTGGTATGGTGTTTCTCTGATTGGGGAGTTGATTTGAACTAAATTTTCAAATTTGAATGAACTTAACTACACCTCACAAAACAAGTCTCCTTTTTCCTTCAAGTGAAGGCATAGAGAATAAAGGCTTAGATTTTAATATGTACTAGCAATCATCATATGTGTGCAAAACATATATACACAGTTGATCACAATTTATGTGTACTTATTACGCAGAATTCTTTCCAATGTTCTGACTTTGAATCGTTCATCATTAAAACAGGCCCACTTTCTGAAATGAGTATATACACGTAGGCACATGTAAATATTGCCGTTTTATATTTGCAAAATAATATTTTCTTTTTTTATATGTAAACAGCCAAAGTTGAACATGAAGATACAGCTAAATTTTTGGAAGAGGTCCGTTCTAGGTATGTAAAAAGGCAATACCGTTGTAGCCGTATAAGGATCCATGCCTGATGTTTTGTCGTCCTGTCCAAATCATTGTGAGTCCTCCTTATATAAAGCATCTCCTTAGAAGGGATATATGACCGAATATATGTAAAATGAAGGCATGAAGTCCCGCTGGGACTTCTATGCCGGATCCTCCTCTCTGGCAGCCAATGAATGTCTGTGCAGTGCACACAGACAACATCTGCTGCTGCCCGACACTTCTGTGACGGACACTTCTGTGCCCGGGCTTCTGTGACGGAGCGCTGGAGTGACATGACCTTTCAGGAGGTTGTCTACGTTCATTGTCTACGCTAAAGGACAGGGGACAAGTCTGGGGGACAGAGTGGACTATAGGGGGGTATAAGGCATATCTGTGGGAAGAGTAGCAAGCCCGAGGCAGATGTGCATAAGTGGGGGGCAGGTTGGGAAATAAAAGGAAATAAAACAAGAAATGCATTTTTCTTAATCAGTTTGTATTAAATATGACAAAATGGTTTACATGTGAATTCATATTTACTAGTAAAACTTTTTTCCTATAGGTAGTCTTATATTCAGGCTTTTTCTTTTTTCCTAAATTATTTAAATTTTGGGGAGTCGCCTTATAATCAAGCAAATGCAGTATGTCAACACTTGTATTATACAATTTACATTAACATGTCAGTGGGAAATTTAAAACCTTTGTTTTTGTGATTCAGACCAGTTGTGTCCTTCTCAACGTATTCTTGTTTGCGCATGTCATTTAATAAGACACTGAAATCTTTGTGGTTGATTTGCAGGTTTATTGAGACTGCAGCCTACTTCTGTGTGAAGCCAAAACTGGGAGAAAAAGAAGTGTCTCCACACTCTTTCTTTAGTATTTGGCATGAGTTTAGCACTGATTTTAAAGATTGCTGGAAGAAAGAAAATAAGGCAATTTTGCAAGAAAGGTAGGCAGCTTGTGTACCTTTTTTTTTTTTTTTTATATATTTCACATTGACTTCTGCTGACGGGGGGGTGCAAAAATTATGGATCTACTAGACCCATTTTATCAAGATATTAAAATATCTATAGGTACAGATTTATAGATAAAGACTTGGATATGTAATGCCCGAGTATACTTTCCTTATGTAAAAGTTATGTCTTAGCTGTTTTATTGCTCCACAAAGCTCTGCCTTTTGAATTAGACTTAAAACATCCAATGCAGGCAAAGATCTTATAAATACCCTAATATGCAAATTTTATTTTACAGGTTAAAAGAAGTTGAAGAAGTATACAAACAAAAGAAGGAAAAGCAATCCATTATTGTTAAACCAAAACATGAGTCTGGAATTGTAAGTATTCGTGTTCATATATATTTTATACAGTGAGGGAACTTCAACATGCATGATAGGCGTATGGGATTCCTGAACCTAAGCGGAGATCAAGGAGTGATTACATCAGGAAAAATGGGCAGACTAGATGGGCCAAATGGTTCTTATCAGCCATCAAATTCTGAAGAGAATGTTTTTTCTCTTACTACTCCCTTTTGTACTGATTTATTTATTTTTTAAAGAAAAAAAAAAAAAAAAAGATTTTTGCCTGGCTATAATGTGTAACTTCAATCTAAAACAATATTGCTCTTGCAAGGGGGCTAGAACATAAAATGTATTAAAGTGCATATTTGAAGCCATATCAGTCAGCACCACTCTGTAAACTGATTAAGATTTAATTGAGCTGATTACAAAAGTTCCTAGAACAGAGATTTTAATAAACCCCACTATTAAAGTCAAATTTCCCAGACTTGACCAAAACATGTTGATTCATTCTTATATCTGCCAGTAGCAATAGAAAGGAAGGATAAATTCTTCCTAACTCTAGAAGCGTAAAGAGCGTAAACGCGTAAAAAGCGTACAATAAGCAAAGTCGCCTTTGAGACTAAAATTTAAGAACCGGAGGAATCATCATGAATGGAAGAAAGGTATATAGTGCCTTGTTTTTGGACCAGCCATACAAGAATGCATCTTTTTTCCCACTAGAAATTCACAATTTGGGACGGAAAGAGGTCTATATCTAGGGGAACACCATAATGCCTAATATTCGGTGTGAGCATGCAGCTAGCTGATGTATTCTGAGATCAGCTACCATGCATTTTGGAAAAAGAGCCCTTACAGTTCCCCTCCCCAATAATAAAATAAATTAAAAAAAAAAAACTCTAACTCTCCCTCGCTCTCACTGAGCAGGACATAAAGTTAAGGAAAAATTATAGTGTAATGCCCAACATTGACAAGATTTTTAATGGTGACACATCCATTATATAGCTAATCCCCTATTTACATAAAGAAAAAATCCTTATTTAGTATTAATGTATTTAAATTGTTTTGTTTTTTTTTCCAGAAAGCAAAGTTGAGCTTAAGAAGCTGAAAAATGAACTGATGAGATGTATTCTGTTCCAGGATGTAATAAAAAAAAAATATATATATTTTTGTACCATTTTCAGGTACAGATTGTGTAAATGTATTGTGGCAGGTCAACTGACTTGTGTTTACTGGTAGAAGTTTAGAATAGTCTAACTTTAATTACACAAATTTAATGCTTGTACAGAGAGGAATATAATTTTTTTAATTGTAAATGGGTAAATTAAAAAGAAAAAAAAAGCAAATGCAACAGTTGTCCCTATGTTGAAGCAAATAATGGGCCACATGCTTCAGGCTTATTAATGCACATAATATAATTTTAGCAGGACTAATTAATGGAAATGTTTGTATTTAATAAACTATTGTGAAATATAAATGTAACATTTTTTTAAAGGATTTGTATATGTAGTAAAATATGATTTTTTTTGTTTACCAAACCTTTCATGTGTTTTTTTTTTTTTTTTTTTGTTTGTGTGCCAACCTTCTGCATAAACTGTTATCAAATAGATAACTAAAACATAAAGGCTAATATGCAATACTTTGGTTTTTCTATTTTTTTCTAGAATGTTAATTTACAGATTAATAAAAAAAAAACTGAATTTAGCCTGCGTATGATTTTTTTTCAGTCCAGTTTTTTCCCTTATTAACAAAATTTACTTATATACTAGTTGTGATATGCCGTGTCATAACACCGATAATGATTAAAAAAAACTTGCTTATTAGCAATATGTAAAATTATCGGACTTTTTAAAATAACAAAAATTACATCACCCCATTTAATTGTAGAAACACCTCTTAATATTTTGTGGCGGGAAGGTGGTATTGCAACCCTGCTGATTCACATGATATGATGGCATTAAGTGTGATGGTATGGGTGCATACTTGCAACTGACTTGATAACTTTGACCATTGGACATCCAAGCACACTTTATGCACTGTTTACATTTTACGGATCTTGCTTAATTGACATTTTACATTACATTTAGTCATTAAGAGCCGGGAGATTCCATATCACTGTTACAATTAGAGTCTTTAAAAAAGTGAGCAGTGATCATGTAAGCTTACAATCTACTGGCTGTTTGACTAAGCACAGTTTGTGCAAAATGCATCAAGGGGGTTAGCCTTTTTGTTCGTGTTTTTGTTCTGTTGCCCTCCTTGATTTTATTGTCCACGGACGTGTAATAAATTAACTTAATACGTTCATGGATATCATTGTGTGATTTGCTGGTGCAACTATTTGTTTTCACGTCACAATTTGGAACCTGGACCAGGTCCTTTTGGTGCTGCAGCACCCAGCTTCGCTTACATTTATTATTTGAAATTATATGGAATGGTAGCCTCTCCATTTGTTTCTTCAAGCTTACAATCTAGTCAGTGGTTGAGGGGGAAGTGAAACAAAAGGAGAGGACTGCTTGGATAGGAAAGAGTTGATCGAGTCAGGATGATCTGTAGAGGTTGTTTGATGATGGCTTGATTAAGATGCTGGCTGAGTATTGGGAAAAAAGATTGTACGCTTCTTGGGAAAGGTGGGTTTTCAGAGAGCTGATGCTACTTCCTGTAGGATTTTAAGCATTTTAATTTATGTTTTTACGGCTGCTTTAACTGCTCCTTGTATATAGTTAGGCAACTAAAATAATGTAATGATTTTACATACTTTCAGTACAAAAATGTTTCTTAAAATAAAATTGAAAACACTTGATCATGTGTCTGATTTCTTCACTAGTCGGTTAGACCTAAATATATCTGATGTAAAATGTGACCTGACTCAACAAGGAACGGCTATACTTATGACTGGTTTACAAAACAAACGTTATTGTAGTAAAACCATTTTTTCCAAAAATTGTTGGTAGTTTTTGTTTTGTTTTTTTAATCCATTTAAATTGAAAAATTCTAGGGGATATTTAACAGAATAGTCAAAACTGAAGGTGGTACTTGGCTCCAAAAACATGGGAATCTGGCACATTCATTTTTCTTTCCTTCAGGAATCCCTCGTCTAAGCTTTGTGGGTTTTTTGTATTTGATGTTGTATTTCATTATTAGTTATGATGCTAATGTAAGCTTTTACAGTATGCTTTTAAACTGTAGGGTCAGCTTAATAGCCACTGACCCTGTCACGATTTGCAATGTAGGATGCAAAACACATACTGGAAGAGCTAAGCTTCAAGATCTCCACAGTTTCAGCAGTCCCTGGAATTAGTAAAACTGCACAACATTCAACCAGACTGCTCCTATAATATAGGATAGCGTGGTAGCTGTTTCTCTACTCGTGTTTGGTGGCTTACCCGGGAGAAAATGTGGGATTTGTCATTAAAACCATTGTTAAACATCTTGCATGTATGGTCTGTGGTACAAGATGAAGCACCCTGGGATAAGACATCATCTCTCTCTAACTTTTGTTGTATCTTGGACATGGACCATGGTGGAAGCGGGAACTGGGGGTGCTGCCTTAGGTCGGGCCTAGGGTGGCCTCAAAAGGTAACCAGCAGATGTGTTTAGCTCGGGTTGGAAAAATCCCTGTATGCATTTGCAAGAGGGAATTAATCATTAAAGGAACCATTCAGCTATTGTTTGTATTAACGTTCATATGATGGCTAGAGTGTCTAAACTCTGCTATTTTTTTCAGATTATATTACTTTGCTTGATGTGCATTACAAATAAATACATACTTAAACATGTCATTTCAGTCATTGCAGAGATTTATTTGTGGCGTTACACAAGAAGCATAAACAGTGGTTTGTGACATCTTTCACAAAAATTGACTAAAAAGAGTATAATTTGAAGTTTATACAAGACGTGATATTTATATGATCCACTGAGTTTTTGTTACATGAAAAGTCCTGAAATAGGCTACTTAATTGTCCATGGTTCAGGAGGCACTTGTAACGGTGGCTGTAGGGGCCATGAAATTCAGTTTGAGCAATGATGGCAAATTGATTCCTTTGAGATGACCTGTCAGTTGACTTAAGGTTTCTTTGTTTATTCTTGCAGGTAGGTACTTTATAACCATGTATGCACTGCTTACTGATATGGTTGTGCCAACAATGATGAGTCCTATGTTTATGACCTGAATAGGGAAAATAAAAAGCATGAACATAGAACGCATTTTAAAACAGCACAAAATTCATCGGTTTATATCAGGAACTGAGAAAGGACATATCAGCAGTAAATATAAAATGGCAGGGGAAAAAATGGCTCACAGGGATTTGCCCAGCACAGGCACTGAATCATACAGAAATCAGGCTCCCTATGAATTTACCACGTCCTTTTTAAAGCTATTGCATACATTTGAAAGAGAGTTTATATTCTTATTTCTAACAGTACGTAAGCAAATGCATATTCACACTTATAAATGCAGAAGGGTTTTTGTATTTAATAGAGATTACTATTCAGTTGCAGTGGCAATGGAGCCCATCTCTCTAGGGGGTGACCGCTGTTGTTCAGAAATGGCTCTTCCAACTTCACGTGACCCCATGCTAACACCGAAAGCTGCAGGGGAAGTAAGGGGGTGTGGGAGCGAGGGAGTATTTATGTTTGTATATGAGCATTAATGTGCATGTGAGCATGAATGTTTATGTAAAAGTGTATATGAGCATGAATGTCTATGTATAAGTGTGTGTTAACATGAATCTCTATGAAGAGCATGAATGTGTAAGTTTGTGTATGAGCATGTATGTGCAAATGATGTGAGATGGAGTATGTGTCAGCATGAGTATGTAAGTGTTAACATGGGTGTGTAAGTGTTTGTGTTAGCATGGATGTGTATGTGTTTTGTGTGTGAGCATAAATGTGTATATATAGTGTGAGAGGCAGCATGTGTGTTAGAATGAGTGTGCACTGTGTGTTAGTGAGTATGATTCAGTGTATGTGTAAGCATTTGATGTGTACATTTGTGTAAGTGTGTCTACGTATGTGTGCCACAGTGTATGTTGCAAGGGGCAAAGAAAGCACAGACAGAGTGAGGGTTAGGATGGCACTCGTAAGCTGCTTGGGGCAAAGGTGGCACTCACAAGCTGTTTGTGGGAAAAGGTGGCACTGTGGGACATGTGGCTTGATGATGTTTGGTGGGCCCTGGGGCAATTTTTGCACTGGGGAACTTTAATTTCTAGTTATGCCCCTGTGCAGCGGTCTCAAAGAATTGGACATCTATAGTATTCAAATGAAAACAGAAAGCAGCAGAACAAACTATGAATTGTCATCTCCATTTTTTTATTTTTTTTTTCATATTCCTATAATGTTTCATTACTTCTTACCTTACTTTGCCACTTCCAACGCTTTATAACTTCATGATATCTTATTCTACTGAATGTTACCTATTAAAATAATAAGAAAAAAAGTGCATCTAACAAGCATCTAGTTTTAAGTGCACAGTGATTAGGTTACAGTCTACTAATGATAGCAGCCAAAAAACAGAGGCTCTTGAATTTCTGCATTAAAATAACCTTACATAAGCAACAAAATAAGACTTGTTATCTTATTAGGGAGCTAGCTCAGTCCATAAGGCGCTATCTAAGGCATACAACTAAGAAGATAGTATACTGTTGTACTTACTTTGTACTATGTTACTCTGAAACCAGTGCTTTCTGAGAGGCATGGTAGCTGTCCAACAGTCATGCAGGTTGTTGAGGATATTATTTCTGAGAAACTGTGTCCTCATCGATATAGATAGTCCCCACTCTGAGATTTTTTTTTAATGCTGCCCTATGCCTGACCTAGGACGGCTTCCCTCAGCTGCTGTACATCCAACATAGCGTTGGCTATGACATCATATCCCAGCGTAGCTCTCAGTAGTATGCGCTAGGTACTGCACGCTATAGAGGCTGTGTAAATGTCCAGTTAGGGAAAGCAGAGATCTCCCTTGTAACCGGACAAGAATAAGCAACTTTATACTTAGCCACCTTCCCCTGTGACAGCCTTTACAAAAAAGAAGTATACACATTTTAATCTACTTACCATTGAGTACAACGGAATAAAAGTTGAAGGCATTATGGTGTTGAGAATATTATCAACATATTTTCGGAATATGAACCACTTCGAATTAACATGGGCTCGCATCTGTTTAGATATGCAACGTGTTAATATACTCAAAGTAATTAATTAAAACAACACTGACTAAAACACATTCCCTTGCCTACCTCCTTGTAATTGTACATGGCCAAGTCTGAAATGGCATGAGCATCCGGCACTCTTAGTCTAGAAAACTCAGGAAGGCAAATATCTACAAAAAAAATATTTTATATATTAAATTTACTTCATATATGTTTTCCTAGATTCTACACCCATCTCCCCTACGGCACCACTTAAAGGTTATTAAATGACAGATGCAAAAGGCAACTTCTTACAACCGTACATAGTTCTATGAACTATGAAATGGTATTATTGAACAGACAAGTCATAGGGACACTGGCTTTAAGCTGTACTGTAACTTTCCCAAAACCCACATGCTAAAGTTCTTAAAAGTTAATAAACCTATATCATGGGGTTCCCACATTAAAAACATTTTAGTACACTTGATGCACTATGGGGGCCTGATCATGACTCACATGTCCATTTCGGGTCACTCACCAGACCCGCACCATTCATTTACTATGAGATCGGCAGAGTATTTTGCTCCTGCCCTGCCGAGTGCACGTGAAGTCACACTAAGGTCAGAAGGTGGGAAGTGTGACAAGTACTTTTGGGCTTGTTTTTTTATGTTTTTGTCATTTGCTAATTCTGCCCACTTACTCCCTTATGTCTTTTTCGTAGAAACAGGACTTGATACCGCTATTGATTTTAACATGTTAACCAAAAAGAGGGAGGCGGTTACATTACAAAACCTTACAAAAACATAAAATAATATATAAACCCTCTTATGACTTGTAATGCACCTTTTACAATATGTGCGTAGGAACCTTTTTTTTGTTTGTTATGATTGGTTGTGATTAAGGTTATAAGATGGGCTCTTATTGTAGAAAGGATGTATTGTATACTGAATGTTAGCTGCACCATTTGTATGCATACTATGCTTTATATAGAGTATATCTATATCCCCAAACAATATAGAAATAGAAAGTCTGACTTTCTTACTTATCCAAGGTAAACCAAGAAGCACAAATTTACAGATGTAAATAAAAGTCAATGTAGTAATATTAACTATACATCATATAATGGGTAAAAATTATGTTTTTCACAAATAACATATTAAAAATACTTACCAAAGTTGTTGTTGTATTGCTCCATTAATTCAGAAAACAGGAGACAGTCTTCAAATCCCTGCAAAATACAGATGCAATTCAGGGTCTTAAACTAGCCTGAAGTTATATGAAGCCAATGAGAAAAAAATGAAATTTAATTGAAAAGAATGTGTACTACATTACTGGTAATATTTCCCAAAGACTTGTTATTAGTTATTTTTGGTCTATATATAGTTAAAATATACAATAATAGTAAATAATTTTCTATTTCCATTTATTTCTATTTACTACTTATATTACCTGCCTTTTCATAGTTAATATAGCTCTACAAATTATATAGGGGTTTTTGTTACTATTTATTATATACAGTGGTGAACTGATGTTTGGTAGTGAAGTCATGCACATGTCAAGTCATGCACCATATAGCTTACAGTTCCAACTTCATTAATATCTTGTTTGGGAATACAAATAATGTATCCTATATATAATAATATATTTCAAAAAAATGTTGCTTCTGAACCAGTACAGATATGGTACTTCTGCTGGAAACTGTTCATATGTCAGGAGATGAAGCATTTGTAACAGTCATGATACAACGCTGATCCTCATGGGTTAAACACAATGCAGTTTACTGGAAATCTAAGTATTGTAAGTATTGTTGCATTACACTTAAAACAATTACCTATACATTGTGCTGCAAATGCGACTTTGTGCCATTGGTGTCTGCAGGGGGGCAAGAGAAGGCCCTTGCCTCACTCTAAGAAATATTCAGAATCATTAAACAGTCTAGTAATTAAAGTGCCAACGCTCCATATTATTTTGGTGCTACCACCAATATTAGTCTCACCCAGGCTCCACCTCAACCTGGCTATGCCTCACCCATGGAGGTCTTCTGCCCTAACCCTGGAAAAAAATTTTGTGGACAAACATTCTTTGGCCCAGGTCAAAATTTGCCATATGGGACACATGTCAAGCATAGGCCTAACTGGGTCTATTTTTAGTCCCAGAGGTTGTTCATGAGCTGCAAGTTTCTCATAATTTGACATAGCTCTGAATTATGACAAAATAAATATACACATTGATGTATTTTGTAAATATCTGTTCACATCTATACACATGATAGTATGTATATTAGTTTGATGCTACAGTACATTCTATTGAAATATATCAAGAGGTCAACTCACAGCATTCATTCCTTGTCCGTAGAAGGGCACAACTGCATGGGCTGCATCTCCCATTAGAACACACTTGTTTTCTACACAAAATGAAGAGCACTTTACTGAAATCAAGGCTTGTGGTGGCAGCAAAAAGAAGTCTTCCTTTAATTTATCCCTTTAAAAAAACATAGCAAAAATACAGCATGCATTGTAATTACATTTATTTCACAGATGATAACTGGACTGTCCTTAACATTGGGTAAAAAGACAGTGGCCCTGCTTTTTTAATCCCGCTCCCGCTGATTTTTTGCCCAATCCCGCCCGCTCCCACAATGTGGGTGTTCCACTCCCACCCGCTCCCGCCACATTTGTGGCCAATCAAGCCCACCTCCTTACCTTAACTGCAGATTTCCTGTGCAGTCCCACAAGGCTGCCCTCGAGTTGCTCCCTCACAGCGTCTCTTCTCTTGCTCCGCCCAGGAACAAGGCGGAGTCACGGGAAGTGACTTCACATCACGTGACTCTGTTTTGTTCGTGGGCGGAGCAAGAGAGCAGACACTGTAAGGGAACAGCAAGAAGGCAGCCTTACGGGACTGTGCGGGACTACCGGGACCCGCAGGTACAGTGCCTGACTGCCTGCTCCTGCCCGCAACCCCAGCAAGACCATCCGCGCCCGCAAGTTTTTTGGCGGGACCCGCCCCCAATGCAGTCCTCTACCCTGGGCCCACCCTTACCTTTGGTGGCTAGAGGCAAGTATGGCAACCCTAGAAGTGGGTGCTAGCATTGCAAGGAGGCAAACTGTGACCTGTTGCTGCGCAAACCTCATTGATTTTTCACCTCCCTGGGCAGTTCAGTGCACCCTGCTGCCCACAAAAAAAATGCTGGACAGTTGCTGCAAAAATCAGGCCATGCCAAAACCAGAACTGTTCAGAGTAATGTGTATATAATGACAGCCCCAAATACAAAGACACAAGTCACTTCATTCTGGCTTACATTCCTCCCTTACTAACTGATGTCTTAGGAGCATGGACATTTTGTTAGAATACATGGGATCATGGACTCTATCAAATGTTAACATATATTAAGTGAACACCTGACTGCCTCTGCCATAAAGTTTAAAATGGGTCATGGTTGGATCTTCCAACAGGACAATGATCCAAAACATCCATCAAAATTAACACAAAAATGGTTTACTGACTATAAAATCAAGGTTCTACCAGTCCTCTCACTTGAACCCCATAGAAAGCCTGTCACGTGAACTAAAGAGGAGAGTCCACCAGCACAGACCTCAATATTTGAAGGATCTGGAGAGATTCTGTATGGAGGAATGGTCTCTGATTCCTTGACATGCATTCTCCAACCTCCTCAGGCATTATAGGAGAAGACTCAGAGACTTTTAAGAAGTGTCAGAGACTTTTAAGAAGTGTCTTCAGTTTCCATGGCAACAACCTATAGTACCTGTTTTTGTGTCATGTGAAAATTAAGTGTGCCAGCAGAAAATGCGAGAAACAATATTTGACTAGGCTTAATAATTTTCTAATGTTGCCCTGTTGGAAAACAGTGATAAATTAAGCAGTAGGAGGAACAGGACCCTTTAATGGCCTTACTCACTAAGGACTCATCTATTCAAAGATACATGAAATCTATCCTCTCAATACCCACATTCTGCATCCTAAAAGAAAACCATATGATCTCCACATCTTTGAGATATCTACGTTATGACTTCTCCACATCACCCTTGCTACTATAAAATCACCCAAACCTAATCTTCTAACACATTCCTCCATAATTTGATAATAGTGTGTAATCTCACAAGATCAGGGCCCTCTTCTCCCTGTGTACCAGTATGTCTTAACAAGTGTTAGCATTATTGACAATTTCCACTCTATCCCTATTTTAATAGCGCCTCAGAATCTGCTGCGACTCTATAAATAAAATGTAATGTAATATGTTCGATAATATACATACGCTCCAATTAATTCAATTGAATCTGGAAAGTAGGTCTTGAAGAAATCCAATACTTGTTCTGCCGTGGTTATCTTTTCAAACTCTTCAAATGGCATGAAGAGTGTGCATGTGAATGATTTATCCTATTGGAATAATCATAATTGAAGTAGTCAAACAGAGATTTGTAAAATAGGTTTTTCATGACTAAAGACAAAATGCAACATTTCATGTTAAATATGAGGTAAATATAAAAAGAAAACAAAACAAAAATACTTTGTTTAATGAAATTTACATCCAAGAATTCATACACAGTAATCTGATTATATTCAGTATTTGGCCTAGTTACTGTATATGGTGTTTAAATCGCATCTCTTGAAAGACAATATAATTGAAACCATGACCTTTATTATGCAACCAAAGTTATAACCATAAATACCGTAACAAAATAGTGTACTTTTATTCCTTTGTTTTTATCTCTGTTTGCATCATGTATATTCCCTATACATTATTTACATATATTGTATAACCATTTAACACATTATGCTTCACAACTGCATATTACTATATGATTAGGGCTGCTGATGAGGACATCCACACACTAGTGGGAATAAAAAAGTTCTACATTATTTTTTTCATTGTTTTATTTTGTTTTGTTTTTTTAGGTTTTTATAATTGGGTGTTTCTGCATATAATGCATTTGTGTTTGGTCACCATTTTCTGGGAGGCTTTTGTGTGCGAAATGCGTTAAGCATTTGGCTATTGTATTTATATTTGTGTACCATCCTTCTATCACTGCTGATTATTTATTTGTTGATGTTTTAATGAAGGACTAAAGACCTAAATAAACTGAGTTTTTGCTTTCAAATGATTACACCAGCCTCATTTATACATTAAACGGTATCGTTTGACGTCGATTTTGTGTGAAGTTGGTAATTTTCATATCACTCATATCACAATAGACGGCAAGACAACACGACAAAATGCATCAAAATAAACAACCATAATACATAAAGCAATGAATCCTAAATACATGAAAATTATGAGAACTATTTACACGGTGCATATATTATGTATGTTTCAAATGATTAAAAGGAAAGTCTTAGGAAAATATTTGTTTTTAAAATAAAATGTTGCAGACAGTACTATAGATTAATTAGAACTGGGTTTGTTTTCAATGCATTTTGATGATGCACATTTTGGGTTCACGGTTGCAATAATGTGATGTTTTGTTAAAACACCATAAGTTGATTCTTTCTGGGAATGCTAACAAAGTCCTGCTTGTGCTAATGAAGTTCCTTTCTCCACAGACTTTAATTAGTTAAATGGTCCTTCTGGGTTATTAAGACTGGGATATTCTATTGCTAACTACAGGGCAGTGCTGTGTGTGTGTTTGTCTAGATGATTGAGCCAAGGCAACACACCTCAACACATACAAAAAAACATTGTATAGCTGCAACAAAACATTTTATTTTTATAAACATGTTGGTGAAACAGAAAAAGTTATTATGATTATATATAAAAAGAAAAAAAACGGGGTGGACAGCCCCTTAACAGGAACTTCGTTAATGTATATGTTATAGCAAGATAAGCCAAAGGGGAAAAAAACAAAGAATGGCTAAAGTATTATGAAGTATTTATGAAGTAGAACATCCCAAACAGCAAAGGGAATTAGCAGGCAGATCAAGCAGATACCTATGGCCTCTAAGAGGCCTCTTACACCATAAGGGGTAGATATCCGAACAAGTGTGACACATATTTCACTTAAGATATACCATTAGCTGCATCGAAGATCAATTAGGGTCCCAAAATCCTATAGCCACCCTGTCCAACTGTTGTCTAGACTGTATATACAATAGGGTTTATTTCCAGGGGAAGGCTGGTATCACTTAGCCCACTTTGTGCTCTATATCCAACTACCCAGGTATGTCAGTTAGGATGTAAATCCTGCTTAAATATGCATCAATCTAGTGGCTGTATGTGGGATTTCAAAGACCCCCATAAAGTCTGACAACAGCCCACTAGCTACAAACTAGGTCAATTGCTCTCGCTCTGTTTCATTTGTTTGGTTCTTGTGTTCTTAACAAAGGAACCTGTTGACTACAACGGGTTTAGCATTAAATGAGTACCTTTTCTTTATTGTTCCACAAATGGATTGAACATATTCTTTTGGATTAACAGAAGCATAAGCATGTGATAATAATTTCACAAAGATAATGACTAATAAAAAAAAGTTGGCCAGCATTGCACAACATATAGACATTTTCACAGCAACAATTATATTTTCAGAAACTTAAATCAAGAATAAATTTGCATACCAAATTGGGAAGGGCGATCATCATAAATGTGTTCCTTGGCCAGATATGCAGATAGTTTTTTTCCATTGCAAACTTAAAGAAAATAAGAAGAATATGACTTATATATATAAATATGTAATGTTATGTAATATATGTGTGTATATATATATATATACCGTATTGGCTCGGATATAGGCCGCCTCCGTATTTAGGCCGCACCCTAAAAGTTTGGTGCTTTTTTAAAGAAAAAGTTTTTGTTCTTTAAAAAAGCACCCAAAAAAAAAAAACACATGCTGCCACTCTGTCTCCCCCCCCCCCGAAATATGCTGCCACTGTCCCCCCCCGAGATATGCTGCCACTGTCCTCCTCCTCCCCCCCCCCAGAAGTTGTATACGCGTATTGCGTAGATGTCCCCCGCCGGCCCCGCAAGACACTCGGGAGTCTGCTCCGGTAAGTCTTGGGGGCAGAGGTAAAACGCATCGTGCGGACAGTCACCGTCCGGTGACCGTCCGGACGATGCGCTTAGACAACCTCCCGTGCCGGCACCCCCCCCCCCGTGGAAAGTGCTGGCAGGGGAGGCTGTCTGAGCGTATCGGAGAGTAGGATACAGGTCCCCTGCACCGCTGCACCGCTGCGGGGGATCTGTATCCTAACCCCGCTGCCTGCCCGGCGCCTGGGACATGCAGTCGGGCGCTAGACCCCGAATATAGGCCGCACCCCCACTTTAAAGACTTAAAGTGGGGGGAAAAAGTGCGGCCTATATTCGAGCCAATACGGTATATATATATATATATATATATATATATATATATGTAGTAGGCCACGCCCAGAAATCCCATGGTGCTGCCACAACCACAAGGATTTCTGGCAAATAAGGTCAACAATGATCATATATATATAAGTGCTGAATGCTTCCACTTATGAAGAAGAAATTACAGCAGTGTACACGCCAATGTAAATTTCAAAAGTCGAGTAATAGATAAACTTCCCCTCTACATCTTTACTTTTTCCTATCTGTGGCATTTTGAATTAATACTTTTGCAATTCTACAATAATTTCCATAATATTCTTATATTTTAAAGTCTAAAAAAAATTGAGGGAAATTTTTATTTGCATCTTACCTCACCATTCTTTGGTGGAATTGTCAATTCCTTATAACCATGAGGAATATACACATGGCTATAATTGAACCGTGGCCGCCTCATGAATTGCTTTCGGACAACAGAAAAGGCTCCATCGCACCCCACAATTAATTTTGATTTTATATGGATCTCTTCTCCTGTTTTCCTGAAGAAAAATATGTACACAAATTTAAGTGTGAATGCAATGAAAGGCCTTGTGTTTATAAAACAATACAGTTTTATTATGCTATCAAGTCAAATTCCTATAAATATGGCCCACAACACATTACGTTATTTCTTTATTTCTTTACAGACATGTTTAGCTTTTTGTAAAAACAAGAATTTAAAATATGTAGCTTATTTAGCATTTCTAAATGCCCAGACCCCCATATAAAATATTTGCCTTTTTTACATAAACCTATATCACTCTTAAGAAACAATAAGTGGAGGGGCGGCATGATTGAGCTGCACTGAGGATGTCACTCTCCTGCAAAAGGAAGAAGGCGAGACACGTCATCGGGTGGCAGATCAGCAGGGTAAGCGGTTTGCTTCACAGTCCTTCCGCATAGGGGCTGCTACAAAAGCAGCCAGATGGTGGATGGAGGGCTCCATAATAAAGAAGATCAGCCGTTGGGAGTGCACTAGATTTAGGTTTCAGGGGTCTTAGATGGGAGGCTGTTTCACGTGGAACACTAGCGCAAGTTTTGGTAGGACTGTGGTGGCGCATACAGACCTGGAGTGTGATAATGTGAGATATTTCTGGAAAGATGGCATTCATTTGAACAAGATAGACACAGATATTTGGCTACTAGATATTAGGCCGGGAGAGGAAAAAGCACAGTTATGGAGGAGCTGGACCATGTAATGGTCTCCAACCCCTTTGTTTCTTTCATGTGGATAAACCCAATAAGCAATGCATGGTTAGGGAAAGGCTGGCAAATGGGAATGGGGCAGATACAATATATTTTAAATAGTTAAAAGAATAAAAAGTAAAATTTTAGAAAATTGCTGTCCACCAATGCAAAGTATTAAGGAAATGTTATTGTGTAGTGGGTGAGTTTATTGTGTAGTGGGTGAGGGTATGTTTGGCTCTTTATTCCCTTCCAAAATATAAAAACGAACTATGCATCTTCTTTTCAGCAATGGCATCTATTTTGTGGAGGAATATTGATAGCATACTGTGACGGAAACCTCCATCACTGGGGCCACTGGAAAGGCCTGACAGCCACCCTCCCCCCTATTGACTATGGGCCCTGACTCTGTAAAGAATTCTGTGGCTACCCCCAGCAGTATCATCTCATCACTTGCTGAGGGGATTATCTCCGGGAGACAGCCAGGATCTGCCACCAGGGAGTGACCACCATTGTTTCAGTTTAATATCAGACCCCCCCCAGGTGCATTAATGTGCTGTATAAGTCAGTCACCAACCGACCCCCCCCCCCCCCCTGATGTTCCTCCACTACAGACATTTATCCCGGCCATCCCTGGAACCGATTTTGGCACTTCCACCGGGGCTTCTATCCAGGGGCAGGCTGGGCCAAGGGGGAATAAATGCCATTGCATTTATTTAATGTCCTAATAAATGCCTTTCTTATTTTATCTAAAGCACAAAAAAACTTGCTTTTGAAAGATAATTGACCTTTAGACCTAATAGGCTTTCATGGTTATTTGCAGCGACAAATACAAACAGAAATGTCAATTAGTGGGCATCTGCTTACACTACATTGGATGGTGTGCTTATAGGATGACTGTACAAATATTTTTTTTTGTAATAAATAATCACTTATGTGGAGTTTTTTAAAAATAAAAAAATATTTTTGAGGACTGGTGTATCTGGTCACTATGATCTCAAGTTATCTCCTCTCAAGTTAGTGCAATTGTAAATGATAAACCAGGGCACAGATAGCATTGCTCTTTCAATATTTGAAAATGTTAGTCATTAAATTGAACATAAATTAGGAAATAAATTCCTAAGTAAGTAAAAAAAGTTTGCTTACCCAACAAACGTCATTGTTCCAGAATCAACATTGCAGTTGGTTAACTTCTGTTCAAAGTGCAACGTGACATTAGAATATTTTTCTGCAGCTAGGAATAAATATTGTAAAATTATATTTATAGATCTGAAATGCAGATAAAAGTTACGAACAAAATTATATAGTGGGAATCTGGTAAACGCTTGCAAAAGCTCAGCACAATTGACCAGAATGTGACAAGAAAAACATGTAAGACCATTAGAACGTTACTTATGCATTTGCATGCTATAAATACATTGGTGTACTAAAAATAGGTTGTCTGTGTACCTAAAGTTACAATACACAGACTTTAACATAAGGTAATATTAATATTGGAATACAAATATTTACTATGTAAAAATGTCATGTACCTATCACGTTATCACAAATCGCATACTAATTTCTAATGTGTCTGAGTTATTTTTTTATATGCAGTATTCGTAAATGACTTCACAGTTATGTTAAAATTTACCACTTATTTATTTTTTGGTGTATGGAATTTAGGTTTAAAGTAACAAGTAAGTCAATCTTGTCCATGCACACTTTTAGTGGTAAGTGGTAAGTGTCTCCTTACATATCATGGCATAATAGGCGATCTGCAAAAGCCAAGCAGCAAATGGCAATCAGGAGGGAGAATAAGAATTAAGTATAAACAGCTAGGCTCAGTACAGCAATGCCTTTAACTACAGTCAGAGTTTTCAATCGATTGGTAAGGTCTGTTGAAGTGTGAAGTGCTGCAAAAAGAAGTTGAGATGGGGGCTTCAAGGCGGTAGTGAACAGATGTTCAAGGGAGACGGCACCACCCCACACTCTTTTCACGCAATAAACAGGGTGGTGATGCAGACTAACTGGTAACATGGGCATGCAAGAAAGGAATCGGTCCAGCAAGACAGGGACACGAAGCTAAGGCCATAGTGTCTGTGCACAGGGATCAGCCGGAGTCTGCCTTCATCTGGGGCTGGTTTGCCAAGCAGTCTACATGACTACCAGGCTCTTCTTGAATGGGTAGCAGTCCTGGCCGTAGTTTCAGAATGTCTGTAGGCCCAGCCTGTCAAAAATCCTGGGGCAGGTATCCAAAGGATTGTGTAATCGCTGGGGTATCTCTGTGGGGCTAAGGTTTCCATACAAGTCACACTCTCCTGAGTCACAGCTCCACAGCCTCTAGTTTCTGTGCCTCAGCTACTTGGCCTTCTTAGCCCTCCAGAAGGCTGTGATGCTACCTGTGCATGGGCTGCCACCCCCCTGCCTTCTGGGGTAACAATTTTTGTAAATGCCTCTCACCTTTTTCTCTTGTGAGGGCTGAATGTGTTGTGAGGAGGAAGTGCCTTCTTTGCTAATATCACAGTACTGCTCCCCATATTCCCACTTACCGAACAGACAACAGCTGCTGCGACCATGCATTTTTTTTAAACGTATTCTTTATTAAAAGAAATAATTCAACAGTGAAAAAAGTATTAAAGGATATCAGGAAAAAAAATAAAGAAAACATAGGTACAACATAGATAAAACTTACCATTTAGTAGTTCCTTGTTTAAATTAGCTCTGTCGACTGATAGAATGTACTAAAATGGAAAATAAACATATGATATGTTTCATTGGGTGATCATTTATATGATCTTAACTAAATTTTTTTTTTTTAATGTTTTTATTTAAAACATACAGGTAATATTGTTCACAAATTGTTCGAATGCATTGCTGTTCTAGTTCAAGAAGAAGTCATCCGTCATCATCTTATGCAGGCATTAAACCCCTCTGGTTGGAACTTTAGATAGTCTTATATTCAGTTTTAAGGCTTAGACCTTCCATTTTTTGGTCCAGTTTTTTAAATCCAGTTTGCTGTCCCTATTACAATAGTTTTCCTGCAGCAGTATCCCACTCTAAATTTTTCTTTGGTATAAAACTTGATTATTTATGACCAGCAGAAATGTAATTTCTGAGGATTTCCAATACTTGGCAATGGTTATTTTAGTGAGTCAATAAAAGGTGATGGTGTCTTTATAACCAAGCTAGGTGATTTAATTAGCCTTATGCCAGTTTTGTGACAGGACCACCATATATGTAAATACTCCTTATCTACTAGTCCACAGCATTGTACATCTTTGCCATTCTTGTTGAGACTAGGTACCATATATTTGCAACTTTGTACTGGGTTTAGACGGTGTGTGAACTTATTAACTCGTTGAATGGGCCTAATCCAATCTAAATTAGATATTGGAAAGTTATCCATTTCCCATCCCCTAGAAGCAGTGAAGTTAAGGATGTTCTCGTAGCTACTAATGAATTGTAGACAATTCGCATTTATGACTGAAAATTTAAATAATTTAAATAACTGAAAATAAATGCATTTCCTTGGTCTGGATAAACACTAAGTGTTTATCGAGAAGGGGTTTTACCCTTACGTAGCTATAGTACTGTTTATTAAAAGATAAGAATTCCTGTTGGAGTTGACCGAAGTATTGAAACCGAATGCACCCCAGAGGAATAATCCCATTGTAGTCCCATGCTTTAAGGCATAGGTCATCAATGATATAGTCTTATATATCTACAGAAAAGGAAATCAAAGATCTTACCTAGAATATTATTTCCTTTCTTTAAATTGTACCAAAAACCCCATGAGACTCTCCATTATAAGTGATCGTTCATTCCTCTGTTTGTTAAACCTATTGCTAACTGACCATAGAAGAGGAATCAGAACTTTGAATGAATCTTAATATTATCCTATGAATATTTTTACATTGTTAACCAGCTATTTGGGACTTTCAAGGGTATCGTCTTGAATAGGTAACCCTATCTAAAAAAATATAGGATTTTATCATGTTTATTCTTCCTAGCCAGGAGATTTCTGATTTTTTAACATACTATATTTCTCAATTACTCGCAGGAATTCAATTAGTAAGGACTTAGTAAGGGGGTCAACCAATGTAATGATTATGTCAACTATATAGAGGCTTATATTACTTTTGTCTCACCAGCAGGATTTCAACGGCTGCCCCTGATCTCATTAACTAAAGATTCAATAGAAAATAGATATAAAAGGGTCAATAAGGGGTGGCCTTGTCTTGTTCCATTAGAGACTTTAAACCAGTCTGATTGGATCCCCAGTTCTATCGTTCTGGTGGTTGGAACTGAATAAAGGGCCATGATAGCATTATAAACTTATTCAGAAAATGCCTCCAAAGTATTACCCATAAAGTCCCATGTTACCCTGTGACAGGCTTTCTCCACATTAACACTTTTCTAATTTTACTTATGATTAACCCATTTCCTAAATGTAGATATATTCTCAAATAATTAGAGAAATATGTATAATCTTTGTCTAGTGAGTGGAAAGCATACCATATATCTATTAAACCTGCCTTATTCACCAATCTAACCAATTGGTTGGCCTGGTACTTGGTCCTTTTTTCAAGGGTCGCCTATTTGAAGGTTTTTTTTTTATCATTGGTAATATCCACAACACAGTTAAAATCTCCTGCTATCAACATATTTCCTTGCTTAATTTTCTTCAACTTCGATACTAATACTTATAATACTAAGACATATTGATGGATTCATCATTCTCGATGAACAAACATAAGACAACTATCATAAGCAAAGTATTAAAAAATACCATAAACTACTTCCAAAGCGACCCATTGGAAGCAATCAAGTTGCTAAAGAGCAGCAAAAGAAGATCCCAGCAGCAAAACAAATAAATGTTTACATTTTTAAATGGTAGTGATACCAACAATCAATCAATGTATCATTTCAGATTTATGTGAAATAAATTCATAGATCTACATAAAGAATGTGTTTCTATAATGACCTACTTATAAAATTACCTTAAAGCATCTATACAGTTGCTACCCGTCCTGGCTTAATTGGGACAGTCCCAACAACGGGCAGATGTCCTGACAGTCTGTTTATACAATAACATCTACTTGGGCACATCATTTTGGCATCATAATATTGCAATTCAATGTGTGCAAAGTGTGATGCAAAATCACCGAATCCAAGACTGTTAGGCTATTCTCCATTATCAAGGTTAAAAAAGGGAAATACCTGATTGTGCTTTCCATATGGAATTGAAGATTTTTTTCCAGATAATGAATGGATCATCCGTGCAACCATAGGAATGCCCTTAGCTTTAACCTGGAAACAATATATAAATATACAGCAGTCTTTGTCAATGTATACAATAATATCACTACGGACTGGTAGTATATCAAGAATAGATCTATATTTGCTTTGAGATAATTTCCTTCACCCGTCTCTAAGTCAATAAAAAAGGTCAAAGGGGAGGATTGAAGAGGGAGGCTTTGTGCCTGAAAGGGTAGTTAAGTTATAGAGGATCAGTGTATAACCACATATTATACAGCCTACTTTTTTCACCTCGTCCTGCATATCCTAGACACACCATTGACAAAATATGATGTCATACTTCAGTACCATGAATGCACACAGGAGAAACCTCAATTCTAATGAGGTTAACATGCCAACTGTCCCATATCCTTGATGACATTATTATGGGACAAGAAGGAGCCCCAGAATAATTATTATGTAATGCACACAGATACTCGTACTGACTATTTGTTGAGCTATGGATTTCAAAGGCTGTCTGTCCATTTATCTGCCTAAACACCCTCTGGACATACCTTTTGTTTTATGGATTGCCTAAGACACAAGTGGCTGGTGTCATCTCTTCGATGGAGAGGTGGAGCTCGGAAGTTATTATAACGCATGCACATCTGTATGATAGGGCCCCACTAAGGCCACAACCACTCTAAATCCCACATTTGAAACATGGTTAAAAAATTATAATAAACAGAAAATTTCAATGTACCCTGTCTTCAAGATCCACGGCCTTAAGAGCTTGTAGTCCTCGGTAAGACAGTGCTAAATTGATGCTTCGCCCACTAACAATTTTAGCAGTTCGAATATCTAATTTGAAAAATAAAACACAAAAAATATCACAACTGTAAAGCTAGCAATCAAAGCATGCCTATTTTAAAACATTGACAATACAGGTTTTTTTTTTAAATAAGCAGCAAATTTAAAGAAAAAAAGCAAAGGCCAAACTACTATGTGGTCATATAAATTCAAAAATGTACTTCCTTGTTATTGTAAAGTAATGTTGTCAATTAACCAGTCTATAAATTATTTATGTATTCATTATTTAATATAGTAAAAAAAAATTAAGAAATGTAAGAAAATGGTTTTTTTGTGTGAGGCTAGGGACTATGCCACTTTTACCAAAATTCTTTTTGTGTGAGGCTAGGGATTATTCCACTTTCACCAAACTTAAAAAATTAAGGCGTATTATAGTAATAATAATACATTTTGGGTTGTTGTCTGAATGCCAGGATTTAACATTTAGTTAATATTACTTCAAGAACAGCACCCTCAACTAAGAGTGGTTTGTTACAAATCCCTGTAATTATGCTTATTCTAAAAAACAGTATCGCACATAGCTAAAACTTGTAAATCAATTACAAAGCAATGGGGCTCCTAACATGAAAAAATGAGCATGGATTTGTACTTGTATATTAGCTCAGTGGTGTTAGAGGTCCATATATAGCAAAGCTACAAATACAATTAAATGCCAAGTAGATAATATTATGAACACCAGTAAAGAAAAAATGAAGAAATCAAAATGATTGATATAATGCCATCTTTGAAATAGTCGTTGTAGAGGTTGTGTACATGATAAAATATCCATTGCATTTAATTGGCCCATGATGCAACACTAAAATGTCACAAAGTGGTAGGTCTTTACCTTCTCTTGCTTCATAGAGGTCAACATGAAAGCCTTTCTTAGCAAATAAACATGCATTTAAACTACCAACCTGAAAACAAAAACCACAATATTAATATTTTTTTTTTTCATGTATAGCATTCATTGATTAATCATGAAATCAACATAAAACCATAAATCATAGGTCAAACATGTAAATGCTTGTTTGTATGTAGGAGATGAAATCATATTGTGCGACTCCATGTGGAAACAATATTCAAGCAAACCACGGTGACATAAACATACCTGAGAGCATTCTAAATAACTGACCCTGAGACTCTTTCCAATATTAACACTTCACAGTAGAATATGAAGGATTTATCATCAAACTATGTGACTCTCAGAATGTATCCGTTAATTTTGAGACCCTGAGAATAAAGTGAAAATCCTGAGTTTCAGAGCTAAACCCTCAGAATCATTACAACAATCAGAAAGTTAACCCCTTAAGGACAATGGGCGGTCCCTAAACCCATTGAAAACAATGCATTTTGAGCCCGTACATGAACGGGCTTTGTCATTAAGGGGTTAAATGCCCAGCCATGCAGAGGTATGCAGTGTCCATAACGTGGCTTATCCAAAGACTTATCCATGAAGCATTTTGTATGTGGCCTGCTTTCAGTGGAAATGGAATTCTACTATTCTCTCATAAAAGAAGATGCACTGATCTGCACCAAATAAAATGCATTGTACCTAAAAGTACAATCCCTTTTCATATACAACTGCAGAGAGGTACTAGATCATTAAAACACTACTGTATACAATGTGTTTTCTCTACCTTTTATATTACAATTTAATTCGGGATTGTGATGAATAAGAGAAACTACACTAACAGCAGCCCTTATATACAAATGCTTATTTTTGAGAAACAAAAGCAAAAGTGTAGTATTAAATCTTTCAAATATTTCATATTTGTAGTCTATAGTTCACTTACCAAACCCCCTCCAACAATGGTTAGATTTTGCTTGCCCGCTTTATCCATGCTTTGAAGAATACAAACTTCTCTCACCAAACTAACAAACTAACAAATCAAGAGCTGTGCCTAAAGGGTTATAAGAATCACAAACTTACTGACACAGCATGGAGTAAAGTCTATGTGTGCTTTTGAACACAAACAGGGAGGAGCGTAAAAGCATCTGATTTCTAGTGGTGAATTGTGTGTTTGGTGGACTTGTGTACAACTCCACATTGTATTCTACTCACACACAAAATAAAGCATTGGGAAGATAGTATTGTGCGTTAAAACATTTACTCGACTTTAGATCACTTTCTTTTGGATTATTTTCTTATCTCTGATGACAGGTTGCTGATTTGAAAGATGAGATGGTGATAAGATTCCCAAGGACAGTCACCTTTTTAAAGAAAAATCAATGCCCGCAAGGTGAAGAGTCAGGTATACACGTACACATTGTACAGCATAAGTTATTATAGCTCAGTAGGTAACAGCGTGGTACTTTCTTATCTTTCTAGAAATACTTTCTAGTCAAATAATCTGATCCTTTATGGAATTAATTATGCTTAAAGTATCAACATTGTCCTGTCCAGCTCACCACAGTCTTGAAAGTGTTCACCATAGAGCCCAGCCATCCACTAGTCAACAATAGCCTCAGCGGTTTGGGGTTTTTAGGCGGGGCCGTAGCTAGGGTGAGGCAGCTGCGAGGGGGCGCACAGCCACCCGATCAGCAGCTGCAGCCTCCAGGACTGGTTGGGGGAGATCACGGATCTCCCTAACCAGCCCAACATTTAGGAAACCATGTAAACGCATGGCCACTCTGGGCAGTTACCCAGGGGCCCAGCGTTCTAGGGGCCCCGTGGTGAATTACATTGCTGCCAGCAATGTGATTCACCATGAAGCCCCTAAAAGATTGCAGCGTCTATATAGGGAGGGGCGATCAGAGAGACCACCTCCCCTGTGGCGGTCTTCAGGGGAGTGTAGAGGTAGCTGCACGATTGTGCTGTCCCCAGCCAGCCCTGCTCATCGGGCGCCCTGTGGGAGGCAGTGTGGCAAGCCTGGGCTCAAATGTGCATACCTGGGGGGGGCAGGTTGGGTAATAAAAACAACAAATGCATTTTTATCAAAGTTTTTTTTTATTCTGCTGTTTGTTTTTAACATCGTGTTTGTTTATTAAATTATTTTAAATAAAGGAAAAATTCACATTTTTTTTATCCGATTAATCGGAAAAATAATCGGCCAACTAATCAATTATGAAATGATCGTTAGTTGCAGCCCTAATTGTTTCATGTGTTCTTTTTTTCATATTTAGAAATGATGAAATAGAGCTGATTTGATAAATAAAGGATGTATATACTTATAATCCTTACTATTATATTGCAGAATATAGTTTTAAAACTAGGACTTTAAAAAATGACCTTTTTTCAGAATTAAAAGGTTTAGAAACATTTTAGATACAGTCAAAAAAATGTAAATATTGCGTTAAAAACATATCCATAGAAAAACCTTTAGTAGTAGGTACAAGAGTACAATATACAAATAATACAAATTACATGAAAAAAATTCTCCGAGATTAGTGAGCAGAAAGACGACGATAAATATTGTTATATTAAATGATATTCAGTTAGGTGAAGAGATGCCTTTCAAAATCTTTGTTCAGTCTTAAAGGGGCCAATATTTTAAGTTCATAAATCCACAACATCTCCTTTTTCCAAAGCTCTTTCATGTGGTCGCCACCCCTCCAGTTCCTTTGGCCCTCATAAATTTGAAGGAAGTAAATATATTTTGGATCTTATTGATGTTTTTCTAAAAAAAAATATGTGCGTTTCATGCAGCCTCTCCTAATGTTGCCAATATGTTCACCTATTCTCACTTTAAGTTCGCGCGTGGTTCTTCCCGCGTATTGTGGGCATGTGGGAAGATAGATTACATTAAGAGCTCCTTGATAGGGTAGCATTTCTTTGTTTGAGAAGAACTGAACTTGGTCAGTTTATGTTTTTGTCGAGTCCAAAAAGTATTTTTGACTATGATTGCTGCTGAATTTGTTCCATAGGGACAATACAATTGGCAGCGTACAAATTTTAACTTGCATTTATGACAATAATACAAATGATGATGAAACTGAGAAATTATGTGAAACTAATAAAGTTCGAAGAACAGGACATTTGTTTTGGGAACCGGCCTTATTTAATAGCTGATGTCATAGCTCAACAGTGAAAGATTCGCTCCAGGTCACATTTGGAGAGACCTAACATCACGTTAGCAATTCTTGCTTGCGCTGAGGAATCTGCACTAAGTTCTCGCATTACATCGGTGTGACGGGTTGCGACCATGACTTCCTCGCGCGTCCAGAATTCTCGTTGGCAAACTTGGCGACTTCCTTGTTGGACCGAGAGCCTTCTTTTCAAGTTGATTCCACCAATATGAAGTCACCCCCACATAAGCCACAGACGAATCTTACTGTGTCTAGAGACTTTGAATGACGGTCAAGCCTGAAAAGAATAAGGTTAATAAGTTATTTATTAAGTAAATAAAAGAGTGACTTTGGTGCTTCTCAAGATAATTCTGGGCAACGTCACTGCAATGGCTTCCCTTCTCAACAAATGATTTGTGTCTTTTTTTAAATATATTTTAAAATAAAATGGGTCGTCACTAATGTTTTCTTGAATTGTACAGAAACGATTTCCTACTTTAAAACATTTCATTTAATCAACAAAACTAAAGGTGAATATTTTGTACTATATCATAGATTTTCTCGGAAAAATGTCAAAACCTCAATTAAAAACAGCTTTGAATGCTTCTGAATGGTTTTTCTGAGTAGAATAAAAAATTGAATATAACTCACCTGTTCCCGCAGCGGTTGCACACGTATGCGTACCTATAATTGATCACAAATGAGTGATATACAGTGACCGGCGGCATTTCTCGGTGAATATTCCTGGCTAATCTTCCATAAGCTCTCCAAAATCTCCCATGGTTGTCAGCAATGCCATGTATCAACCATGCAGCCGCATGGCACATTTCGTGAATAAGAATGGTACTAACACGATCTGAGGAAGATAATAAGAGTCGTGTGATCACTAAGTACATACATATGGGGTAACAGAATGACATCCTTTGCATTTTCTTATTTCTGAAACAAATGAGATGGGGTCATAACACACAAGGGTCCACATCTCAAATGCCCCTGAGCACAAACAGTAACCGTTACTCTATGTATTTCAGGCTAGCCCCAGAACTATTTCATATAGTTGGACAAACACATTGATCTATATTCATATCTATATATATATCTTGATATCACTATCTCTACCTATTGTTACAACTCTGTAATATTTTGATCGTATTCCATTTTGTTACTGTTTGGATTGTGTTTCCATGGCAGAAATAGCAACATACCTGCAGAATCACAGACTTTGTCAGACAGCTCAATAGTGGCGTACCGCTGGCTCGGAGGATTGCTATTCCCCCCATATTCGCACCTACCAGCAGTTTTCCGGAACCGTTTATTCCATTTTATATCCATGGTTGGAGGGAGCTGAAACAAAAATTTTTTTATTAGACCGGAGAACTCCATGCAGCTTCCAACAAGTGTTTTTAGATTAAAGACATTGGACAGTGTTTGACATATTAGACATACAGATCACTGGGCAGTCTGTATACATGCCCATCCATAAAGGTTTCTCTATACACCTCATAGACAGTAAATAGACTTATATTCTGCAGATCACACACTAATAACCAACTGTCACCAGCAACCAAATAACCAGCCATGCATAACGCTAAACATTTTTAAAAAGAGTCATACCCTATTGCTAAAAACGGTCCGGTTAAACAGCTCGTACAGCCGGGTTACCAGCTCATCCTTCTTCTCCTGGAAATTCCTCACATAAACTGAACGTGGAGAACACAGTTCATTGAGGAAACAGCCTGATATCCCGCACCGACGATTTCTGAAAAAGAAGAAGGCAGTTTTAATGTGGGGATCATTTAAAATTCTGCCGTTGGGGTGAGTCTAGTAAGCAGAGCAGCCTCTTAATGGCCCCTCCTAAAGGACAGCTGAAACTTTGGAGTAAATAGGTTTAAGAACATGGAGGATACTCTCAAGCGTGATTTTGTTTTAGATTGCCTTGAGTCACACCACCCCACAACTACATATCTGTTCACCTCTTGTCTATGAGGTGAACCATTATAAGTCATCCACTTTATTAATACTAATATATTTAAACACATTAACTATACAATTTTAAACTGCTCATTACTATGTTGTAATGTTCTTCAAAGTACTATTATTCTCTTTATAATGAATAACTGTTTTAGAAGAATAAATGAAAGTGATACTTACACATTGTAAGGTGGTAGCCCTCCACCATATTCTGCATGATCATGGACACAAGAAGTGGATCTTGATGTTCTCGACCCAAAGCCCAAAACCTTTAATAGCAGTATTAAAAGCACAGCATGCAACACAATCACATAAGTGAATGGAGTTAGCAGCAAATCTATGAAGAGTTCAAACATCGCGGTAAACGACATTGTCAGCTCCGAGTATAACACAATACTGAAGTTAGAATGTCAAGGCTTGTTCTATGTAAGGACCACACTGCTATGACTTAACAATCACTTGATGATGTCACAATTAAGAAAGTAAACAACTCAAGTTAACCACACCCATTTCTACAGGCTTTAACCCCTTAACGACAATGCCCATACATCTACGGGGGTTGCCGTGCAACGTGATAACGACAATGCCCGTACATGTAGGCTGACCGTGGATCCGGGGAGGAAAGCCCTCCCCGGAAGAAAAATGGCTAAAACAGCTTAGGAAGCGATCAGAATGGTTCGCTAACCATTCGTTACCTTCTCCTTGCTTCTTATAACACTGATCTTTCATATATGTAAAATCTGATACATTGGACACAACCTTTTATGTAACATTTCAAAAAGGTATATTAAGTAAATCCCAAACCTTAGAAGGACACTCCAGCCATCATGTGCCCTTTACTGCATATGATAGCTGAGAAGTCCCTTTTCATTTTGGCCCTTTTGCATGGAGGAATTGTGCAGAATGCCCACATATTGATTTGCCCCTTTGCCTGTCCCCATCTATATTGCGTGTGGAGGATATGTTTATCAGAACCCATTCCCTTAACGTGAAATACTTACCGCCAGTCAGCTGGCTTGGCAATTGGCTTGGTTTTATGTCAATTATAAGAAATATTTTCATAATGAATAGCAATGTTTTTTTTCATCTGCACTTCCAGTAGGACAAAATAAGAAGCTATTAAATTAAATAACGGCATGAAACAGGTTACACTGGCAATACATTTTATTATTTTAGCAGCCCATTTTTATGAAACATTTTGCATTTATAAAATCTCTCTACTGTTTGTAGCCCAAAATGAGTAGTATCAGTGTCAGATGATACCTTTTGTTTTCTGAAAATCTCAACAGAAAATTATTTTAAAAGTATATATATATATATATATATATATATTTATATTTAATCTGATACTACTAATAACAATGCAATGCAGTAAAGGTCAGTTAGCCAATAAGGATATCATCTTTACCTAATTTGTTTCTAATTGTTTATGGAATTGTTATGGTCATTGATTCCTTTGTAACTGCCTTGTAGCCATATGTTAATTATGTTAAACAAAGGGTTCACAAAATAATATTATATATATATATATATATATATATATATATATAAATATATACAGCGCTAAAGAATATGATGGCACTATATGGCACTGTATAAAACAATAAATATAATATATAATATATATATAATCTAAAAGTAGTGAAGCCAGCACTCACGGTCTTCAATAAAGCTTCATTTTTATTTGCAAGATGCCAAGATGTCAAATCTATATACATATATATATATATATATATATATATATATATATATATAAACTAATCAGCCATAACATTATGACCACTGACATGTGAAGTGAATAACACTGATAATCTTGTTATCGTGGCACCTGTCAGTGGGTGAGGTATATTAGGCGGAAGTGAACATTTTGTTCTCAAAGTTGATGTGTTAGAAGCAGGAAAAATGCACAGTAGCAGAGTGGTCAGGGCCTGATGCAGGATGACCGCACCCTCCAGCTATGGTTAATGTGGTCTTTAGGGTTAATTTAGGTGCAGTTATGGTTGATGGGGTCTTAAAGGTTTATTTAGGGGCAGCTATGGTTGATGGGGTGTTTAGGATTAATTTAGGGGCAGTTATGGTTAATGGGGTCTTTAGGGTTAATTTAGGGGCAGTTATGGTTAATGGGGTGTTTAGGGTTAATTTAGGGACAGTTATGGTTAATGGGGTATTTTGGGTTAATTTAGGGGCAGTTATGGTTAATGGGATGTTTAGGGTTAATTCAGGGGCAGTTATGGTTTATGGGATGTTTAGGGTTTATTTAGGGGTAGCTATGGTTGATGGGGTGTTTAGGATTAATTTAGGGGCAGTTATGGTTAATGGGGTCTTTAGGGTTAATTTAGGGGCAGTTATGGTTAATGGGGTGTTTAGGGTGAATTTAGGGACAGTTATGGTTAATGGGGTATTTTTGGTTCATTTAGGGGCAGTTATGGTTAATGGGATGTTTAGGGTTAATTTAGGGGCAGTTATGGTTTATGGGATGTTTAGGGTTAATTTAGGGGCAGTTATGGTTGATGGGGTGTTAAGGGTTAATTTAAGGGCAGTTATGGTTAATGAGGTGTTTAGGGTTATTTAGGGGCAGTTATGCTTGATGGGGTATTAAGGGTTAATTTAAGGACAGTTATGGTTAATGAGGTATTTAGGGTTAATTTAGGGGCAGTTATGGTTAATGGGGTCGTTAGGGTTAATTTAAGGTTTATGGGTTTGATAGGGTTAATTTAGGGGCAGTTATGGTTGATGGGGTCCTTAGGGTTAATTTAGGGACAGTTATGGTTGATGGGATCTTTTGGGTTAATTTAGGGGTATTTATGGTTAATGGGGTCTTTAGGGTTAATGTAGGTACAGTTATGGTTAATGAGGTGTTTAGGGTTATCTTAGGGGCAGTTATGGTTGATGGGGTATTTAGGGTTAATTTAGGGGCAGTTATGGTTATTGGGGTCATTAGGGTTAATTTAAGGTTTATGGGTTTTATAGGGTTAATTTAGGGGCAGTTATGGTTGATGGGGTCTTTTGGGTTAATTTAGGGGTATTTATGGTTAATGGGGTCTTTAGGGTTAATTTAGGGACAGTTATGGTTAATGGGGTCTTTGGAGTTAATTTAATGCTGAGGACAGAGTTAATTAAGTTAATTTAATTAGGTTAACGTAAGGTGCAGTTAGAGGTAAAGGGGGGCAAACTAAGGGGAGTCTAAATCCTGGGGGCGGTGAAGATTAATGCGGTATTTGTCAGTGTGCTGTGAACGAGTCTGTGAATCTATGAGGGCACTATGGCATATCTGGGGGGTATAAGGCATACCTGGGGGGGAATATAAATCATATTTGGGGAGGACCGATATCGGGGGTATAAGGCATATAGGGTATATAAGGCATATCTGGGGAGAGCAGAGTGTCATATCTGGGAGGCATGTGGCATATCTGGGGGTATGTGGCATATCTGGATATCTGGGAGCAGGGGCGGGCTGGGCAGGGGGGCAATTGCCCCCCAGGCCGCCCTGAATCTACATTAAACGGCCGCGCGGCCGCCCATTTAAGCGGCTGATTCGGCCACACCAGGGCCGTCTTTGACGCCCGCAGCATCCGCAGCACCGAAATGCCATTGCAGCCGATGTGGCTGTGACTCTTAAAGCGGCCAGCGTGTCTTACGGCCGCTTTAAGAGTCACAGCCACATCGGCTGCAATGGTTAATCATTAAGCGGCCGTAAGACACGCTGGCCACTTTAAAATCATTAAGCGGCCAGCGTGCCTGCACAGTGCCGCCCAGTGTCCTGTGTGACTCCACCCCCTTGAGCGGCACGTCCCATCCTCAATGTGATGGGCCGCTCAAGGGGGCGGAGTCACACGGAACAGCTCCTCGTGACAGCTAGAAGAGCACATTGGAGCACAGCAGCAGTGAAGGATGCGGCAAAAACGTAAGTTAAAAAAATAACAAAGGATATAAATTACTGTTAAAAATAAACCACTTTTACTCTATTCTATATATGAATCACTCTTAAAACACAAAGGGAGCGATTTATAAACTGCATGGCAAACACAATGCCCAGGCTCACACCTGCCACATACTATGAACACATGGCATTATTAGATTTTAAACAGATTAATGTAGTGGATGTGATACTTTGTACGTGGTAGTTTGTTTTTCTATGGTACATAGTGTACCCCATGAAGCTGTACGGGGGGGAACTCTGCAGAATGGCCCCAGTACACATTTGACACCTTGCCCATACCCCAGCTATTTTCCATGTAGGCAGCCGATCAGTCGTGAGAATCATCAGACCATGGAGGAGGCAGGCCGTTAATATGT
Organism: Spea bombifrons; assembly: GCF_027358695.1. Taxonomy (NCBI): domain Eukaryota; kingdom Metazoa; phylum Chordata; class Amphibia; order Anura; family Pelobatidae; genus Spea; species Spea bombifrons. Next base: position 51,968,215 of record NC_071089.1, on the reverse strand, counting down.
AAGTTAAAAAAATTAAACAAAAATACACTTTTGCTGCTGCAGCTAATGAAAAAAGTAAGGATACTTAACTTGGGTACTAACCATATCATTTCTGCCAATTAAAAATGGGAAGGGGAGCCATATTCAAAGGAGGGGGGCTGCATTGGGACAACAATCAAATGCAAAATGGGGTGGCTAGGGGTATAAGTACACAAAAGGGTGGTTGAGGCACCACAGAAATCAATACACAAAGGTGGGGGTGGGGGGCTGGGTTCAAATTACATGGGTCAGTCATTAACAATGCAAAGGGGGGCATCAATACACAAGGGAGGGGGCTGGCTGGGGACATCACATAAATCAATGCACAAGGGTGTTGGGGCATAATGTACAAAGGGGGCTGGCTGTGGGCACAAATCCACATGGGGCAATACACAAGGGTGTGGGGGGAAATACATTAAAACCAAAGGGGGGGGTGGCTGGGCATCAATACACAAGGGGGAAAAACAAACAAACAACAAACCAGTGTGGAAAGCATTTTGGATGTGGGTGTCAGTGTCGCAGAGCCTGTCCTGGTGTGTGTGTGTTTGGATATCGGTGTGGCAGAGTCTGTCCTGGTGTCTGTGTGCTTGGCTGTCTGTGTGGCAGAGCCTGTCCTGGTGTGTGTGTGTGTGTGTGTGTGTGTGTGTGTTTGGGTGTCGGTGTGGCAGAGCCTGTCCTGGTGTGTGTTTGGATGTTGATGTGGCAGAGCCTGTCCTGGTGTCTGTGTGTTTGGCTGTCTGTGTGGCAGGGCCTGTCATGGTGTGTGTGTGTGTTTGGATGTCAGTGTGGCAGAGCCTGTCCTGGTGTGTGTGTCTGGGTGTCGATGTGGCAGAGCCTGTCCTGTTGTGTGTGTGTCTGGGTGTTGGTGTGGCAGAGCCTGTCCTGGTGTGTGTGTTTGGGTGTCGGTGTTGCAGAGCTTGTACTGGTGTGTGTGTTTGGGTGTCGGTGCTGCAGAGCTTGTACTGGTGTCAGGGCAGGCTGTTTGGGGACAAAATTGGCTCACCCTGGGCTGTTTGGGGATAAAGTTGGCTCACTCTGGACTGTAATTTGTTAATGTTATCTTGGTGCTGGTCGGGTTCTATGTGGGCAGTGTGGACACTAGGGCTGGCTTTGGGGGTGTGCATCCTGTGATCTATGCCTGTAATTTAGGGGTTTTTATCTATACCTTTAATGCTTAGTTGTTATGTGATTTCCAGTTGATCTGTACCTGCAAAGCTGGGTTTGTGTGTTATTCTGCTATGCTATGTTTGCATACATTATTTATGTATACCTGCAAAGACAGAGTTTGTATTTCTTATTCAGTTGATCTATACATGCACGTGCTGTTTACATGTGTTGTTTATTTGATCTATACCTGAACTACCGGGAGTAAGTAAAACAGAGGTGTGGCTTAGTGAATGAGGGACAAAGGGACTCTGGGGATAATTACAGGCAGGGGCCCAAGGAAATGCCTAGGGTCCAATTTTTCCATATTTAAATTTTATTTTGTTACAAAGATTAGCTGTTTTTTAATATGCGTTAGAAAATCAGGAAAAGATGGGCATGTATAGTGGGCTGATTCGGTGGTAAAAACAACAAATGCATTTTTATCAAAGTTTTTTTTTATTCTGCTGTTTGTTTTTAACATCGTGTTTGTTTATTAAATTATTTTAAATAAAGGAAAAATTAAAAAAATTTTTATCCGATTAATCGGAAAAATAATCGGCCAACTAATCAATTATGAAATGATCGTTAGTTGCAGCCCTAATTGTTTCATGTGTTCTTTTTTTCATATTTAGAAATGATGAAATAGAGCTGATTTGATAAATAAAGGATGTATATACTTATAATCCTTACTATTATATTGCAGAATATAGTTTTAAAACTAGGACTTTAAAAAATGACCTTTTTTCAGAATTAAAAGGTTTAGAAACATTTTAGATACAGTCAAAAAAATGTAAATATTGCGTTAAAAACATATCCATAGAAAAACCTTTAGTAGTAGGTACAAGAGTACAATATACAAATAATAATACAAATTACATGAAAAAAATTCTCCGAGATTAGTGAGCAGAAAGACGACGATAAATATTGTTATATTAAATGATATTCAGTTAGGTGAAGAGATGCCTTTCAAAATCTTTGTTCAGTCTTAAAGGGGCCAATATTTTAAGTTCATAAATCCACAACATCTCCTTTTTCCAAAGCTCTTTCATGTGGTCGCCACCCCTCCAGTTCCTTTGGCCCTCATAAATTTGAAGGAAGTAAATATATTTTGGATCTTATTGATGTTTTTCTAAAAAAAAATATGTGCGTTTCATGCAGCCTCTCCTAATGTTGCCAATATGTTCACCTATTCTCACTTTAAGTTCGCGCGTGGTTCTTCCCGCGTATTGTGGGCATGTGGGAAGATAGATTACATTAAGAGCTCCTTGATAGGGTAACATTTCTTTGTTTGAGAAGAACTGAACTTGGTCAGTTTATGTTTTTGTCGAGTCCAAAAAGTATTTTTGACTATGACTGCTGCTGAATTTGTTCCATAGGGACAATACAATTGGCAGCGTACAAATTTTAACTTGCATTTATGACAATAATACAAATGATGATGAAACTGAGAAATTATGTGAAACTAATAAAGTTCGAAGAACAGGACATTTGTTTTGGGAACCGGCCTTATTTAATAGCTGATGTCATAGCTCAACAGTGAAAGATTCGCTCCAGGTCACATTTGGAGAGACCTAACATCACGTTAGCAATTCCTGCTTGCGCTGAGTTCTCGCATTACATCGGTGTGACGGATTGCGACCATGACTTCCTCGCGCGTCCAGAATTCTCGTTGGCAAACTTGGCGACTTCCTTGTTGGACCGAGAGCCTTCTTTTCAAGTTGATTCCACCAATATGAAGTCACCCCCACATAAGCCACAGACGAATCTTACTGTGTCTAGAGACTTTGAATGACGGTCAAGCCTGAAAAGAATAAGGTTAATAAGTTATTTATTAAGTAAATAAAAGAGTGACTTTGGTGCTTCTCAAGATAATTCTGGGCAACGTCACTGCAATGGCTTCCCTTCTCAACAAATGATTTGTGTCTTTTTTTAAATATATTTTAAAATCAAATGGGTCGTCACTAATGTTTTCTTGAATTGTACAGAAACGATTTCCTACTTTAAAACATTTCATTTAATCAACAAAACTAAAGGTGAATATTTTGTACTATATCATAGATTTTCTCGGAAAAATGTCAAAACCTCAATTAAAAACAGCTTTGAATGCTTCTGAATGGTTTTTCTGAGTAGAATAAAAAATTGAATATAACTCACCTGTTCCCGCAGCGGTTGCACACGTATGCGTACCTATAATTGATCACAAATGAGTGATATACAGTGACCGGCGGCATTTCTCGGTGAATATTCCTGGCTAATCTTCCATAAGCTCTCCAAAATCTCCCATGGTTGTCAGCAATGCCATGTATCAACCATGCAGCCGCATGGCACATTTCGTGAATAAGAATGGTACTAACACGATCTGAGGAAGATAATAAGAGTCGTGTGATCACTAAGTACATACATATGGGGTAACAGAATGACATCCTTTGCATTTTCTTATTTCTGAAACAAATGAGATGGGGTCATAACACACAAGGGTCCACATCTCAAATGCCCCTGAGCACAAACAGTAACCGTTACTCTATGTATTTCAGGCTAGCCCCAGAACTATTTCATATAGTTGGACAAACACATTGATCTATATTCATATCTATATATATATCTTGATATCACTATCTCTACCTATTGTTACAACTCTGTAATATTTTGATCGTATTCCATTTTGTTACTGTTTGGATTGTGTTTCCATGGCAGAAATAGCAACATACCTGCAGAATCACAGACTTTGTCAGACAGCTCAATAGTGGCGTACCGCTGGCTCGGAGGATTGCTATTCCCCCCATATTCGCACCTACCAGCAGTTTTCCGGAACCGTTTATTCCATTTTATATCCATGGTTGGAGGGAGCTGAAACAAAAATTTTTTTATTAGACCGGAGAACTCCATGCAGCTTCCAACAAGTGTTTTTAGATTAAAGACATTGGACAGTGTTTGACATATTAGACATACAGATCACTGGGCAGTCTGTATACATGCCCATCCATAAAGGTTTCTCTATACACCTCATAGACAGTAAATAGACTTATATTCTGCAGATCACACACTAATAACCAACTGTCACCAGCAACCAAATAACCAGCCATGCATAACGCTAAACATTTTTAAAAAGAGTCATACCCTATTGCTAAAAACGGTCCGGTTAAACAGCTCGTACAGCCGGGTTACCAGCTCATCCTTCTTCTCCTGGAAATTCCTCACATAAACTGAACGTGGAGAACACAGTTCATTGAGGAAACAGCCTGATATCCCGCACCGACGATTTCTGAAAAAGAAGAAGGCAGTTTTAATGTGGGGATCATTTAAAATTCTGCCGTTGGGGTGAGTCTAGTAAGCAGAGCAGCCTCTTAATGGCCCCTCCTAAAGGACAGCTGAAACTTTGGAGTAAATAGGTTTAAGAACATGGAGGATACTCTCAAGCGTGATTTTGTTTTAGATTGCCTTGAGTCACACCACCCCACAACTACATATCTGTTCACCTCTTGTCTATGAGGTGAACCATTATAAGTCATCCACTTTATTAATACTAATATATTTAAACACATTAACTATACAATTTTAAACTGCTCATTACTATGTTGTAATGTTCTTCAAAGTACTATTATTCTCTTTATAATGAATAACTGTTTTAGAAGAATAAATGAAAGTGATACTTACACATTGTAAGGTGGTAGCCCTCCACCATATTCTGCATGATCATGGACACAAGAAGTGGATCTTGATGTTCTCGACCCAAAGCCCAAAACCTTTAATAGCAGTATTAAAAGCACAGCATGCAACACAATCACATAAGTGAATGGAGTTAGCAGCAAATCTATGAAGAGTTCAAACATCGCGGTAAACGACATTGTCAGCTCCGAGTATAACACAATACTGAAGTTAGAATGTCAAGGCTTGTTCTATGTAAGGACCACACTGCTATGACTTAACAATCACTTGATGATGTCACAATTAAGAAAGTAAACAACTCAAGTTAACCACACCCATTTCTACAGGCTTTAACCCCTTAACGACAATGCCCATACATCTACGGGGGTTGCCGTGCAACGTGATAACGACAATGCCCGTACATGTAGGCTGACCGTGGATCCGGGGAGGAAAGCCCTCCCCGGAAGAAAAATGGCTAAAACAGCTTAGGAAGCGATCAGAATGGTTCGCTAACCATTCGTTACCTTCTCCTTGCTTCTTATAACACTGATCTTTCATATATGTAAAATCTGATACATTGGACACAACCTTTTATGTAACATTTCAAAAAGGTATATTAAGTAAATCCCAAACCTTAGAAGGACACTCCAGCCATCATGTGCCCTTTACTGCATATGATAGCTGAGAAGTCCCTTTTCATTTTGGCCCTTTTGCATGGAGGAATTGTGCAGAATGCCCACATATTGATTTGCCCCTTTGCCTGTCCCCATCTATATTGCGTGTGGAGGATATGTTTATCAGAACCCATTCCCTTAACGTGAAATACTTACCGCCAGTCAGCTGGCTTGGCAATTGGCTTGGTTTTATGTCAATTATAAGAAATATTTTCATAATGAATAGCAATGTTTTTTTTCATCTGCACTTCCAGTAGGACAAAATAAGAAGCTATTAAATTAAATAACGGCATGAAACAGGTTACACTGGCAATACATTTTATTATTTTAGCAGCCCATTTTTATGAAACATTTTGCATTTATAAAATCTCTCTACTGTTTGTAGCCCAAAATGAGTAGTATCAGTGTCAGATGATACCTTTTGTTTTCTGAAAATCTCAACAGAAAATTATTTTAAAAGTATATATATATATATATATATATATATATATATATTTATATTTAATCTGATACTACTAATAACAATGCAATGCAGTAAAGGTCAGTTAGCCAATAAGGATATCATCTTTACCTAATTTGTTTCTAATTGTTTATGGAATTGTTATGGTCATTGATTCCTTTGTAACTGCCTTGTAGCCATATGTTAATTATGTTAAACAAAGGGTTCACAAAATAATATTATATATATATATATATATATATATATATATATATATAAATATATACATCGCTAAAGAATATGATGGCACTATATGGCACTGTATAAAACAATAAATATAATATATAATATATATATAATCTAAAAGTAGTGAAGCCAGCACTCACGGTCTTCAATGAAGCTTCATTTTTATTTGCAAGATGCCAAGATGTCAAATCTATATACATATATATATATATATATATATATATATATATATATAAACTAATCAGCCATAACATTATGACCACTGACATGTGAAGTGAATAACACTGATAATCTTGTTATCGTGGCACCTGTCAGTGGGTGAGGTATATTAGGCGGAAGTGAACATTTTGTTCTCAAAGTTGATGTGTTAGAAGCAGGAAAAATGCACAGTAGCAGAGTGGTCAGGGCCTGATGCAGGATGACCGCACCCTCCAGCTATGGTTAATGTGGTCTTTAGGGTTAATTTAGGTGCAGTTATGGTTGATGGGGTCTTAAAGGTTTATTTAGGGGCAGCTATGGTTGATGGGGTGTTTAGGATTAATTTAGGGGCAGTTATGGTTAATGGGGTCTTTAGGGTTAATTTAGGGGCAGTTATGGTTAATGGGGTGTTTAGGGTTAATTTAGGGACAGTTATGGTTAATGGGGTATTTTGGGTTAATTTAGGGGCAGTTATGGTTAATGGGATGTTTAGGGTTAATTCAGGGGCAGTTATGGTTTATGGGATGTTTAGGGTTTATTTAGGGGTAGCTATGGTTGATGGGGTGTTTAGGATTAATTTAGGGGCAGTTATGGTTAATGGGGTCTTTAGGGTTAATTTAGGGGCAGTTATGGTTAATGGGGTGTTTAGGGTGAATTTAGGGACAGTTATGGTTAATGGGGTATTTTTGGTTAATTTAGGGGCAGTTATGGTTAATGGGATGTTTAGGGTTAATTTAGGGGCAGTTATGGTTTATGGGATGTTTAGGGTTAATTTAGGGGCAGTTATGGTTGATGGGGTGTTAAGGGTTAATTTAAGGACAGTTATGGTTAATGAGGTATTTAGGGTTAAGTTAGGGGCAGTTATGGTTAATGGGGTCGTTAGGGTTAATTTAAGGTTTATGGGTTTGATAGGGTTAATTTAGGGGCAGTTATGGTTGATGGGGTCCTTAGGGTTAATTTAGGGACAGTTATGGTTGATGGGATCTTTTGGGTTAATTTAGGGGTATTTATGGTTAATGGGGTCTTTAGGGTTAATGTAGGTACAGTTATGGTTAATGAGGTGTTTAGGGTTATCTTAGGGGCAGTTATGGTTGATGGGGTATTTAGGGTTAATTTAGGGGCAGTTATGGTTATTGGGGTCATTAGGGTTAATTTAAGGTTTATGGGTTTTATAGGGTTAATTTAGGGGCAGTTATGGTTGATGGGGTCTTTTGGGTTAATTTAGGGGTATTTATGGTTAATGGGGTCTTTAGGGTTAATTTAGGGACAGTTATGGTTAATGGGGTCTTTGGAGTTAATTTAATGCTGAGGACAGAGTTAATTAAGTTAATTTAATTAGGTTAACGTAAGGTGCAGTTAGAGGTAAAGGGGGGCAAACTAAGGGGAGTCTAAATCCTGGGGGCGGTGAAGATTAATGCGGTATTTGTCAGTGTGCTGTGAACGAGTCTGTGAATCTATGAGGGCACTATGGCATATCTGGGGGGTATAAGGCATACCTGGGGGGGAATATAAATCATATTTGGGGAGGACCGATATCGGGGGTATAAGGCATATAGGGTATATAAGGCATATCTGGGGAGAGCAGAGTGTCATATCTGGGAGGCATGTGGCATATCTGGGGGTATGTGGCATATCTGGATATCTGGGAGCAGGGGCGGGCTGGGCAGGGGGGCAATTGCCCCCCAGGCCGCCCTGAATCTACATTAAACGGCCGCGCGGCCGCCCATTTAAGCGGCTGATTCGGCCACACCAGGGCCGTCTTTGACGCCCGCAGCATCCGCAGCACCGAAATGCCATTGCAGCCGATGTGGCTGTGACTCTTAAAGCGGCCAGCGTGTCTTACGGCCGCTTTAAGAGTCACAGCCACATCGGCTGCAATGGTTAATCATTAAGCGGCCGTAAGACACGCTGGCCACTTTAAAATCATTAAGCGGCCAGCGTGCCTGCACAGTGCCGCCCAGTGTCCTGTGTGACTCCACCCCCTTGAGCGGCACGTCCCATCCTCAATGTGATGGGCCGCTCAAGGGGGCGGAGTCACACGGAACAGCTCCTCGTGACAGCTAGAAGAGCACATTGGAGCACAGCAGCAGTGAAGGATGCGGCAAAAACGTAAGTTAAAAAAATAACAAAGGATATAAATTACTGTTAAAAATAAACCACTTTTACTCTATTCTATATATGAATCACTCTTAAAACACAAAGGGAGCGATTTATAAACTGCATGGCAAACACAATGCCCAGGCTCACACCTGCCACATACTATGAACACATGGCATTATTAGATTTTAAACAGATTAATGTAGTGGATGTGATACTTTGTACGTGGTAGTTTGTTTTTCTATGGTACATAGTGTACCCCATGAAGCTGTACGGGGGGGAACTCTGCAGAATGGCCCCAGTACACATTTGACACCTTGCCCATACCCCAGCTATTTTCCATGTAGGCAGCCGATCAGTCGTGAGAATCATCAGACCATGGAGGAGGCAGGCCGTTAATATGTAAGTTAAAAAAATTAAACAAAAATACACTTTTGCTGCTGCAGCTAATGAAAAAAGTAAGGATACTTAACTTGGGTACTAACCATATCATTTCTGCCAATTAAAAATGGGAAGGGGAGCCATATTCAAAGGAGGGGGGCTGCATTGGGACAACAATCAAATGCAAAATGGGGTGGCTAGGGGTATAAGTACACAAAAGGGTGGTTGAGGCACCACAGAAATCAATACACAAAGGTGGGGGTGGGGGGCTGGGTTCAAATTACATGGGTCAGTCATTAACAATGCAAAGGGGGGCATCAATACACAAGGGAGGGGGCTGGCTGGGGACATCACATAAATCAATGCACAAGGGTGTTGGGGCATAATGTACAAAGGGGGCTGGCTGTGGGCACAAATCCACATGGGGCAATACACAAGGGTGTGGGGGGAAATACATTAAAACCAAAGGGGGGGGTGGCTGGGCATCAATACACAAGGGGGAAAAACAAACAAACAACAAACCAGTGTGGAAAGCATTTTGGATGTGGGTGTCAGTGTCGCAGAGCCTGTCCTGGTGTGTGTGTGTTTGGATATCGGTGTGGCAGAGTCTGTCCTGGTGTCTGTGTGCTTGGCTGTCTGTGTGGCAGAGCCTGTCCTGGTGTGTGTGTGTGTGTGTGTGTGTGTGTGTGTTTGGGTGTCGGTGTGGCAGAGCCTGTCCTGGTGTGTGTTTGGATGTTGATGTGGCAGAGCCTGTCCTGGTGTCTGTGTGTTTGGCTGTCTGTGTGGCAGGGCCTGTCATGGTGTGTGTGTGTGTTTGGATGTCAGTGTGGCAGAGCCTGTCCTGGTGTGTGTGTCTGGGTGTCGATGTGGCAGAGCCTGTCCTGTTGTGTGTGTGTCTGGGTGTTGGTGTGGCAGAGCCTGTCCTGGTGTGTGTGTTTGGGTGTCGGTGTTGCAGAGCTTGTACTGGTGTGTGTGTTTGGGTGTCGGTGCTGCAGAGCTTGTACTGGTGTCAGGGCAGGCTGTTTGGGGACAAAATTGGCTCACCCTGGGCTGTTTGGGGATAAAGTTGGCTCACTCTGGACTGTAATTTGTTAATGTTATCTTGGTGCTGGTCGGGTTCTATGTGGGCAGTGTGGACACTAGGGCTGGCTTTGGGGGTGTGCATCCTGTGATCTATGCCTGTAATTTAGGGGTTTTTATCTATACCTTTAATGCTTAGTTGTTATGTGATTTCCAGTTGATCTGTACCTGCAAAGCTGGGTTTGTGTGTTATTCTGCTATGCTATGTTTGCATACATTATTTATGTATACCTGCAAAGACAGAGTTTGTATTTCTTATTCAGTTGATCTATACATGCACGTGCTGTTTACATGTGTTGTTTATTTGATCTATACCTGAACTACCGGGAGTAAGTAAAACAGAGGTGTGGCTTAGTGAATGAGGGACAAAGGGACTCTGGGGATAATTACAGGCAGGGGCCCAAGGAAATGCCTAGGGTCCAATTTTTCCATATTTAAATTTTATTTTGTTACAAAGATTAGCTGTTTTTTAATATGCGTTAGAAAATCAGGAAAAGATGGGCATGTATAGTGGGCTGATTCGGTGGTAAAAACAACAAATGCATTTTTATCAAAGTTTTTTTTTATTCTGCTGTTTGTTTTTAACATCGTGTTTGTTTATTAAATTATTTTAAATAAAGGAAAAATTCACATTTTTTTTATCCGATTAATCGGAAAAATAATCGGCCAACTAATCAATTATGAAATGATCGTTAGTTGCAGCCCTAATTGTTTCATGTGTTCTTTTTTTCATATTTAGAAATGATGAAATAGAGCTGATTTGATAAATAAAGGATGTATATACTTATAATCCTTACTATTATATTGCAGAATATAGTTTTAAAACTAGGACTTTAAAAAATGACCTTTTTTCAGAATTAAAAGGTTTAGAAACATTTTAGATACAGTCAAAAAAATGTAAATATTGCATTAAAAACATATCCATAGAAAAACCTTTAGTAGTAGGTACAAGAGTACAATATACAAATAATAATACAAATTACATGAAAAAAATTATCCGAGATTAGTGAGCAGAAAGACGACGATAAATATTGTTATATTAAATGATATTCAGTTAGGTGAAGAGATGCCTTTCAAAATCTTTGTTCAGTCTTAAAGGGGCCAATATTTTAAGTTCATAAATCCACAACATCTCCTTTTTCCAAAGCTCTTTCATGTGGTCGCCACCCCTCCAGTTCCTTTGGCCCTCATAAATTTGAAGGAAGTAAATATATTTTGGATCTTATTGATGTTTTTCTAAAAAAAAATATGTGCGTTTCATGCAGCCTCTCCTAATGTTGCCAATATGTTCACCTATTCTCACTTTAAGTTCGCGCGTGGTTCTTCCCGCGTATTGTGGGCATGTGGGAAGATAGATTACATTAAGAGCTCCTTGATAGGGTAACATTTCTTTGTTTGAGAAGAACTGAACTTGGTCAGTTTATGTTTTTGTCGAGTCCAAAAAGTATTTTTGACTATGACTGCTGCTGAATTTGTTCCATAGGGACAATACAATTGGCAGCGTACAAATTTTAACTTGCATTTATGACAATAATACAAATGATGATGAAACTGAGAAATTATGTGAAACTAATAAAGTTCGAAGAACAGGACATTTGTTTTGGGAACCGGCCTTATTTAATAGCTGATGTCATAGCTCAACAGTGAAAGATTCGCTCCAGGTCACATTTGGAGAGACCTAACATCACGTTAGCAATTCCTGCTTGCGCTGAGTTCTCGCATTACATCGGTGTGACGGATTGCGACCATGACTTCCTCGCGCGTCCAGAATTCTCGTTGGCAAACTTGGCGACTTCCTTGTTGGACCGAGAGCCTTCTTTTCAAGTTGATTCCACCAATATGAAGTCACCCCCACATAAGCCACAGACGAATCTTACTGTGTCTAGAGACTTTGAATGACGGTCAAGCCTGAAAAGAATAAGGTTAATAAGTTATTTATTAAGTAAATAAAAGAGTGACTTTGGTGCTTCTCAAGATAATTCTGGGCAACGTCACTGCAATGGCTTCCCTTCTCAACAAATGATTTGTGTCTTTTTTTAAATATATTTTAAAATCAAATGGGTCGTCACTAATGTTTTCTTGAATTGTACAGAAACGATTTCCTACTTTAAAACATTTCATTTAATCAACAAAACTAAAGGTGAATATTTTGTACTATATCATAGATTTTCTCGGAAAAATGTCAAAACCTCAATTAAAAACAGCTTTGAATGCTTCTGAATGGTTTTTCTGAGTAGAATAAAAAATTGAATATAACTCACCTGTTCCCGCAGCGGTTGCACACGTATGCGTACCTATAATTGATCACAAATGAGTGATATACAGTGACCGGCGGCATTTCTCGGTGAATATTCCTGGCTAATCTTCCATAAGCTCTCCAAAATCTCCCATGGTTGTCAGCAATGCCATGTATCAACCATGCAGCCGCATGGCACATTTCGTGAATAAGAATGGTACTAACACGATCTGAGGAAGATAATAAGAGTCGTGTGATCACTAAGTACATACATATGGGGTAACAGAATGACATCCTTTGCATTTTCTTATTTCTGAAACAAATGAGATGGGGTCATAACACACAAGGGTCCACATCTCAAATGCCCCTGAGCACAAACAGTAACCGTTACTCTATGTATTTCAGGCTAGCCCCAGAACTATTTCATATAGTTGGACAAACACATTGATCTATATTCATATCTATATATATATCTTGATATCACTATCTCTACCTATTGTTACAACTCTGTAATATTTTGATCGTATTCCATTTTGTTACTGTTTGGATTGTGTTTCCATGGCAGAAATAGCAACATACCTGCAGAATCACAGACTTTGTCAGACAGCTCAATAGTGGCGTACCGCTGGCTCGGAGGATTGCTATTCCCCCCATATTCGCACCTACCAGCAGTTTTCCGGAACCGTTTATTCCATTTTATATCCATGGTTGGAGGGAGCTGAAACAAAAATTTTTTTATTAGACCGGAGAACTCCATGCAGCTTCCAACAAGTGTTTTTAGATTAAAGACATTGGACAGTGTTTGACATATTAGACATACAGATCACTGGGCAGTCTGTATACATGCCCATCCATAAAGGTTTCTCTATACACCTCATAGACAGTAAATAGACTTATATTCTGCAGATCACACACTAATAACCAACTGTCACCAGCAACCAAATAACCAGCCATGCATAACGCTAAACATTTTTAAAAAGAGTCATACCCTATTGCTAAAAACGGTCCGGTTAAACAGCTCGTACAGCCGGGTTACCAGCTCATCCTTCTTCTCCTGGAAATTCCTCACATAAACTGAACGTGGAGAACACAGTTCATTGAGGAAACAGCCTGATATCCCGCACCGACGATTTCTGAAAAAGAAGAAGGCAGTTTTAATGTGGGGATCATTTAAAATTCTGCCGTTGGGGTGAGTCTAGTAAGCAGAGCAGCCTCTTAATGGCCCCTCCTAAAGGACAGCTGAAACTTTGGAGTAAATAGGTTTAAGAACATGGAGGATACTCTCAAGCGTGATTTTGTTTTAGATTGCCTTGAGTCACACCACCCCACAACTACATATCTGTTCACCTCTTGTCTATGAGGTGAACCATTATAAGTCATCCACTTTATTAATACTAATATATTTAAACGCATTAACTATACAATTTTAAACTGCTCATTACTATGTTGTAATGTTCTTCAAAGTACTATTATTCTCTTTATAATGAATAACTGTTTTAGAAGAATAAATGAAAGTGATACTTACACATTGTAAGGTGGTAGCCCTCCACCATATTCTGCATGATCATGGACACAAGAAGTGGATCTTGATGTTCTCGACCCAAAGCCCAAAACCTTTAATAGCAGTATTAAAAGCACAGCATGCAACACAATCACATAAGTGAATGGAGTTAGCAGCAAATCTATGAAGAGTTCAAACATCGCGGTAAACGACATTGTCAGCTCCGAGTATAACACAATACTGAAGTTAGAATGTCAAGGCTTGTTCTATGTAAGGACCACACTGCTATGACTTAACAATCACTTGATGATGTCACAATTAAGAAAGTAAACAACTCAAGTTAACCACACCCATTTCTACAGGCTTTAACCCCTTAACGACAATGCCCATACATCTACGGGGGTTGCCGTGCAACGTGATAACGACAATGCCCGTACATGTAGGCTGACCGTGGATCCGGGGAGGAAAGCCCTCCCCGGAAGAAAAATGGCTAAAACAGCTTAGGAAGCGATCAGAATGGTTCGCTAACCATTCGTTACCTTCTCCTTGCTTCTTATAACACTGATCTTTCATATATGTAAAATCTGATACATTGGACACAACCTTTTATGTAACATTTCAAAAAGGTATATTAAGTAAATCCCAAACCTTAGAAGGACACTCCAGCCATCATGTGCCCTTTACTGCATATGATAGCTGAGAAGTCCCTTTTCATTTTGGCCCTTTTGCATGGAGGAATTGTGCAGAATGCCCACATATTGATTTGCCCCTTTGCCTGTCCCCATCTATATTGCGTGTGGAGGATATGTTTATCAGAACCCATTCCCTTAACGTGAAATACTTACCGCCAGTCAGCTGGCTTGGCAATTGGCTTGGTTTTATGTCAATTATAAGAAATATTTTCATAATGAATAGCAATGTTTTTTTTCATCTGCACTTCCAGTAGGACAAAATAAGAAGCTATTAAATTAAATAACGGCATGAAACAGGTTACACTGGCAATACATTTTATTATTTTAGCAGCCCATTTTTATGAAACATTTTGCATTTATAAAATCTCTCTACTGTTTGTAGCCCAAAATGAGTAGTATCAGTGTCAGATGATACCTTTTGTTTTCTGAAAATCTCAACAGAAAATTATTTTAAAAGTATATATATATATATATATATATATATATTTATATTTAATCTGATACTACTAATAACAATGCAATGCAGTAAAGGTCAGTTAGCCAATAAGGATATCATCTTTACCTAATTTGTTTCTAATTGTTTATGGAATTGTTATGGTCATTGATTCCTTTGTAACTGCCTTGTAGCCATATGTTAATTATGTTAAACAAAGGGTTCACAAAATAATATTATATATATATATATATATATATATATATATATATATATATATATATAAATATATACAGCGCTAAAGAATATGATGGCACTATATGGCACTGTATAAAACAATAAATATAATATATAATATATATATAATCTAAAAGTAGTGAAGCCAGCACTCACGGTCTTCAATAAAGCTTCATTTTTATTTGCAAGATGCCAAGATGTCAAATCTATATATATATATATATATATATATATATATATATATATATATATATATATATATATAAACTAATCAGCCATAACATTATGACCACTGACATGTGAAGTGAATAACACTGATAATCTTGTTATCGTGGCACCTGTCAGTGGGTGAGGTATATTAGGCGGAAGTGAACATTTTGTTCTCAAAGTTGATGTGTTAGAAGCAGGAAAAATGCACAGTAGCAGAGTGGTCAGGGCCTGATGCAGGATGACCGCACCCTCCAGCTATGGTTAATGTGGTCTTTAGGGTTAATTTAGGTGCAGTTATGGTTGATGGGGTCTTAAAGGTTTATTTAGGGGCAGCTATGGTTGATGGGGTGTTTAGGATTAATTTAGGGGCAGTTATGGTTAATGGGGTCTTTAGGGTTAATTTAGGGGCAGTTATGGTTAATGGGGTGTTTAGGGTTAATTTAGGGACAGTTATGGTTAATGGGGTATTTTGGGTTAATTTAGGGGCAGTTATGGTTAATGGGATGTTTAGGGTTAATTCAGGGGCAGTTATGGTTTATGGGATGTTTAGGGTTTATTTAGGGGTAGCTATGGTTGATGGGGTGTTTAGGATTAATTTAGGGGCAGTTATGGTTAATGGGGTCTTTAGGGTTAATTTAGGGGCAGTTATGGTTAATGGGGTGTTTAGGGTGAATTTAGGGACAGTTATGGTTAATGGGGTATTTTTGGTTAATTTAGGGGCAGTTATGGTTAATGGGATGTTTAGGGTTAATTTAGGGGCAGTTATGGTTTATGGGATGTTTAGGGTTAATTTAGGGGCAGTTATGGTTGATGGGGTGTTAAGGGTTAATTTAAGGACAGTTATGGTTAATGAGGTATTTAGGGTTAAGTTAGGGGCAGTTATGGTTAATGGGGTCGTTAGGGTTAATTTAAGGTTTATGGGTTTGATAGGGTTAATTTAGGGGCAGTTATGGTTGATGGGGTCCTTAGGGTTAATTTAGGGACAGTTATGGTTGATGGGATCTTTTGGGTTAATTTAGGGGTATTTATGGTTAATGGGGTCTTTAGGGTTAATGTAGGTACAGTTATGGTTAATGAGGTGTTTAGGGTTATCTTAGGGGCAGTTATGGTTGATGGGGTATTTAGGGTTAATTTAGGGGCAGTTATGGTTATTGGGGTCATTAGGGTTAATTTAAGGTTTATGGGTTTTATAGGGTTAATTTAGGGGCAGTTATGGTTGATGGGGTCTTTTGGGTTAATTTAGGGGTATTTATGGTTAATGGGGTCTTTAGGGTTAATTTAGGGACAGTTATGGTTAATGGGGTCTTTGGAGTTAATTTAATGCTGAGGACAGAGTTAATTAAGTTAATTTAATTAGGTTAACGTAAGGTGCAGTTAGAGGTAAAGGGGGGCAAACTAAGGGGAGTCTAAATCCTGGGGGCGGTGAAGATTAATGCGGTATTTGTCAGTGTGCTGTGAACGAGTCTGTGAATCTATGAGGGCACTATGGCATATCTGGGGGGTATAAGGCATACCTGGGGGGGAATATAAATCATATTTGGGGAGGACCGATATCGGGGGTATAAGGCATATAGGGTATATAAGGCATATCTGGGGAGAGCAGAGTGTCATATCTGGGAGGCATGTGGCATATCTGGGGGTATGTGGCATATCTGGATATCTGGGAGCAGGGGCGGGCTGGGCAGGGGGGCAATTGCCCCCCAGGCCGCCCTGAATCTACATTAAACGGCCGCGCGGCCGCCCATTTAAGCGGCTGATTCGGCCACACCAGGGCCGTCTTTGACGCCCGCAGCATCCGCAGCACCGAAATGCCATTGCAGCCGATGTGGCTGTGACTCTTAAAGCGGCCAGCGTGTCTTACGGCCGCTTTAAGAGTCACAGCCACATCGGCTGCAATGGTTAATCATTAAGCGGCCGTAAGACACGCTGGCCACTTTAAAATCATTAAGCGGCCAGCGTGCCTGCACAGTGCCGCCCAGTGTCCTGTGTGACTCCACCCCCTTGAGCGGCACGTCCCATCCTCAATGTGATGGGCCGCTCAAGGGGGCGGAGTCACACGGAACAGCTCCTCGTGACAGCTAGAAGAGCACATTGGAGCACAGCAGCAGTGAAGGATGCGGCAAAAACGTAAGTTAAAAAAATAACAAAGGATATAAATTACTGTTAAAAATAAACCACTTTTACTCTATTCTATATATGAATCACTCTTAAAACACAAAGGGAGCGATTTATAAACTGCATGGCAAACACAATGCCCAGGCTCACACCTGCCACATACTATGAACACATGGCATTATTAGATTTTAAACAGATTAATGTAGTGGATGTGATACTTTGTACGTGGTAGTTTGTTTTTCTATGGTACATAGTGTACCCCATGAAGCTGTACGGGGGGGGAACTCTGCAGAATGGCCCCAGTACACATTTGACACCTTGCCCATACCCCAGCTATTTTCCATGTAGGCAGCCGATCAGTCGTGAGAATCATCAGACCATGGAGGAGGCAGGCCGTTAATATGTAAGTTAAAAAAATTAAACAAAAATACACTTTTGCTGCTGCAGCTAATGAAAAAAGTAAGGATACTTAACTTGGGTACTAACCATATCATTTCTGCCAATTAAAAATGGGAAGGGGAGCCATATTCAAAGGAGGGGGGCTGCATTGGGACAACAATCAAATGCAAAATGGGGTGGCTAGGGGTATAAGTACACAAAAGGGTGGTTGAGGCACCACAGAAATCAATACACAAAGGTGGGGGTGGGGGGCTGGGTTCAAATTACATGGGTCAGTCATTAACAATGCAAAGGGGGGCATCAATACACAAGGGAGGGGGCTGGCTGGGGACATCACATAAATCAATGCACAAGGGTGTTGGGGCATAATGTACAAAGGGGGCTGGCTGTGGGCACAAATCCACATGGGGCAATACACAAGGGTGTGGGGGGAAATACATTAAAACCAAAGGGGGGGGTGGCTGGCATCAATACACAAGGGGGAAAAACAAACAAACAACAAACCAGTGTGGAAAGCATTTTGGATGTGGGTGTCAGTGTCGCAGAGCCTGTCCTGGTGTGTGTGTGTTTGGATATCGGTGTGGCAGAGTCTGTCCTGGTGTCTGTGTGCTTGGCTGTCTGTGTGGCAGAGCCTGTCCTGGTGTGTGTGTGTGTGTGTGTGTGTGTGTTTGGGTGTCGGTGTGGCAGAGCCTGTCCTGGTGTGTGTTTGGATGTTGATGTGGCAGAGCCTGTCCTGGTGTCTGTGTGTTTGGCTGTCTGTGTGGCAGGGCCTGTCATGGTGTGTGTGTGTGTTTGGATGTCAGTGTGGCAGAGCCTGTCCTGGTGTGTGTGTCTGGGTGTCGATGTGGCAGAGCCTGTCCTGTTGTGTGTGTGTCTGGGTGTTGGTGTGGCAGAGCCTGTCCTGGTGTGTGTGTTTGGGTGTCGGTGTTGCAGAGCTTGTACTGGTGTGTGTGTTTGGGTGTCGGTGCTGCAGAGCTTGTACTGGTGTCAGGGCAGGCTGTTTGGGGACAAAATTGGCTCACCCTGGGCTGTTTGGGGATAAAGTTGGCTCACTCTGGACTGTAATTTGTTAATGTTATCTTGGTGCTGGTCGGGTTCTATGTGGGCAGTGTGGACACTAGGGCTGGCTTTGGGGGTGTGCATCCTGTGATCTATGCCTGTAATTTAGGGGTTTTTATCTATACCTTTAATGCTTAGTTGTTATGTGATTTCCAGTTGATCTGTACCTGCAAAGCTGGGTTTGTGTGTTATTCTGCTATGCTATGTTTGCATACATTATTTATGTATACCTGCAAAGACAGAGTTTGTATTTCTTATTCAGTTGATCTATACATGCACGTGCTGTTTACATGTGTTGTTTATTTGATCTATACCTGAACTACCGGGAGTAAGTAAAACAGAGGTGTGGCTTAGTGAATGAGGGACAAAGGGACTCTGGGGATAATTACAGGCAGGGGCCCAAGGAAATGCCTAGGGTCCAATTTTTCCATATTTAAATTTTATTTTGTTACAAAGATTAGCTGTTTTTTAATATGCGTTAGAAAATCAGGAAAAGATGGGCATGTATAGTGGGCTGATTCGGTGGTAAAAACAACAAATGCATTTTTATCAAAGTTTTTTTTTATTCTGCTGTTTGTTTTTAACATCGTGTTTGTTTATTAAATTATTTTAAATAAAGGAAAAATTCACATTTTTTTTATCCGATTAATCGGAAAAATAATCGGCCAACTAATCAATTATGAAATGATCGTTAGTTGCAGCCCTAATTGTTTCATGTGTTCTTTTTTTCATATTTAGAAATGATGAAATAGAGCTGATTTGATAAATAAAGGATGTATATACTTATAATCCTTACTATTATATTGCAGAATATAGTTTTAAAACTAGGACTTTAAAAAATGACCTTTTTTCAGAATTAAAAGGTTTAGAAACATTTTAGATACAGTCAAAAAAATGTAAATATTGCGTTAAAAACATATCCATAGAAAAACCTTTAGTAGTAGGTACAAGAGTACAATATACAAATAATAATACAAATTACATGAAAAAAATTCTCCGAGATTAGTGAGCAGAAAGACGACGATAAATATTGTTATATTAAATGATATTCAGTTAGGTGAAGAGATGCCTTTCAAAATCTTTGTTCAGTCTTAAAGGGGCCAATATTTTAAGTTCATAAATCCACAACATCTCCTTTTTCCAAAGCTCTTTCATGTGGTCGCCACCCCTCCAGTTCCTTTGGCCCTCATAAATTTGAAGGAAGTAAATATATTTTGGATCTTATTGATGTTTTTCTAAAAAAAAATATGTGCGTTTCATGCAGCCTCTCCTAATGTTGCCAATATGTTCACCTATTCTCACTTTAAGTTCGCGCGTGGTTCTTCCCGCGTATTGTGGGCATGTGGGAAGATAGATTACATTAAGAGCTCCTTGATAGGGTAACATTTCTTTGTTTGAGAAGAACTGAACTTGGTCAGTTTATGTTTTTGTCGAGTCCAAAAAGTATTTTTGACTATGACTGCTGCTGAATTTGTTCCATAGGGACAATACAATTGGCAGCGTACAAATTTTAACTTGCATTTATGACAATAATACAAATGATGATGAAACTGAGAAATTATGTGAAACTAATAAAGTTCGAAGAACAGGACATTTGTTTTGGGAACCGGCCTTATTTAATAGCTGATGTCATAGCTCAACAGTGAAAGATTCGCTCCAGGTCACATTTGGAGAGACCTAACATCACGTTAGCAATTCCTGCTTGCGCTGAGTTCTCGCATTACATCGGTGTGACGGATTGCGACCATGACTTCCTCGCGCGTCCAGAATTCTCGTTGGCAAACTTGGCGACTTCCTTGTTGGACCGAGAGCCTTCTTTTCAAGTTGATTCCACCAATATGAAGTCACCCCCACATAAGCCACAGACGAATCTTACTGTGTCTAGAGACTTTGAATGACGGTCAAGCCTGAAAAGAATAAGGTTAATAAGTTATTTATTAAGTAAATAAAAGAGTGACTTTGGTGCTTCTCAAGATAATTCTGGGCAACGTCACTGCAATGGCTTCCCTTCTCAACAAATGATTTGTGTCTTTTTTTAAATATATTTTAAAATCAAATGGGTCGTCACTAATGTTTTCTTGAATTGTACAGAAACGATTTCCTACTTTAAAACATTTCATTTAATCAACAAAACTAAAGGTGAATATTTTGTACTATATCATAGATTTTCTCGGAAAAATGTCAAAACCTCAATTAAAAACAGCTTTGAATGCTTCTGAATGGTTTTTCTGAGTAGAATAAAAAATTGAATATAACTCACCTGTTCCCGCAGCGGTTGCACACGTATGCGTACCTATAATTGATCACAAATGAGTGATATACAGTGACCGGCGGCATTTCTCGGTGAATATTCCTGGCTAATCTTCCATAAGCTCTCCAAAATCTCCCATGGTTGTCAGCAATGCCATGTATCAACCATGCAGCCGCATGGCACATTTCGTGAATAAGAATGGTACTAACACGATCTGAGGAAGATAATAAGAGTCGTGTGATCACTAAGTACATACATATGGGGTAACAGAATGACATCCTTTGCATTTTCTTATTTCTGAAACAAATGAGATGGGGTCATAACACACAAGGGTCCACATCTCAAATGCCCCTGAGCACAAACAGTAACCGTTACTCTATGTATTTCAGGCTAGCCCCAGAACTATTTCATATAGTTGGACAAACACATTGATCTATATTCATATCTATATATATATCTTGATATCACTATCTCTACCTATTGTTACAACTCTGTAATATTTTGATCGTATTCCATTTTGTTACTGTTTGGATTGTGTTTCCATGGCAGAAATAGCAACATACCTGCAGAATCACAGACTTTGTCAGACAGCTCAATAGTGGCGTACCGCTGGCTCGGAGGATTGCTATTCCCCCCATATTCGCACCTACCAGCAGTTTTCCGGAACCGTTTATTCCATTTTATATCCATGGTTGGAGGGAGCTGAAACAAAATTTTTTTTATTAGACCGGAGAACTCCATGCAGCTTCCAACAAGTGTTTTTAGATTAAAGACATTGGACAGTGTTTGACATATTAGACATACAGATCACTGGGCAGTCTGTATACATGCCCATCCATAAAGGTTTCTCTATACACCTCATAGACAGTAAATAGACTTATATTCTGCAGATCACACACTAATAACCAACTGTCACCAGCAACCAAATAACCAGCCATGCATAACGCTAAACATTTTTAAAAAGAGTCATACCCTATTGCTAAAAACGGTCCGGTTAAACAGCTCGTACAGCCGGGTTACCAGCTCATCCTTCTTCTCCTGGAAATTCCTCACATAAACTGAACGTGGAGAACACAGTTCATTGAGGAAACAGCCTGATATCCCGCACCGACGATTTCTGAAAAAGAAGAAGGCAGTTTTAATGTGGGGATCATTTAAAATTCTGCCGTTGGGGTGAGTCTAGTAAGCAGAGCAGCCTCTTAATGGCCCCTCCTAAAGGACAGCTGAAACTTTGGAGTAAATAGGTTTAAGAACATGGAGGATACTCTCAAGCGTGATTTTGTTTTAGATTGCCTTGAGTCACACCACCCCACAACTACATATCTGTTCACCTCTTGTCTATGAGGTGAACCATTATAAGTCATCCACTTTATTAATACTAATATATTTAAACACATTAACTATACAATTTTAAACTGCTCATTACTATGTTGTAATGTTCTTCAAAGTACTATTATTCTCTTTATAATGAATAACTGTTTTAGAAGAATAAATGAAAGTGATACTTACACATTGTAAGGTGGTAGCCCTCCACCATATTCTGCATGATCATGGACACAAGAAGTGGATCTTGATGTTCTCGACCCAAAGCCCAAAACCTTTAATAGCAGTATTAAAAGCACAGCATGCAACACAATCACATAAGTGAATGGAGTTAGCAGCAAATCTATGAAGAGTTCAAACATCGCGGTAAACGACATTGTCAGCTCCGAGTATAACACAATACTGAAGTTAGAATGTCAAGGCTTGTTCTATGTAAGGACCACACTGCTATGACTTAACAATCACTTGATGATGTCACAATTAAGAAAGTAAACAACTCAAGTTAACCACACCCATTTCTACAGGCTTTAACCCCTTAACGACAATGCCCGTACATCTACGGGGGTTGCCGTGCAACGTGATAACGACAATGCCCGTACATGTAGGCTGACCGTGGATCCGGGGAGGAAAGCCCTCCCCGGAAGAAAAATGGCTAAAACAGCTTAGGAAGCGATCAGAATGGTTCGCTAACCATTCGTTACCTTCTCCTTGCTTCTTATAACACTGATCTTTCATATATGTAAAATCTGATACATTGGACACAACCTTTTATGTAACATTTCAAAAAGGTATATTAAGTAAATCCCAAACCTTAGAAGGACACTCCAGCCATCATGTGCCCTTTACTGCATATGATAGCTGAGAAGTCCCTTTTCATTTTGGCCCTTTTGCATGGAGGAATTGTGCAGAATGCCCACATATTGATTTGCCCCTTTGCCTGTCCCCATCTATATTGCGTGTGGAGGATATGTTTATCAGAACCCATTCCCTTAACGTGAAATACTTACCGCCAGTCAGCTGGCTTGGCAATTGGCTTGGTTTTATGTCAATTATAAGAAATATTTTCATAATGAATAGCAATGTTTTTTTTCATCTGCACTTCCAGTAGGACAAAATAAGAAGCTATTAAATTGAATAACGGCATGAAACAGGTTACACTGGCAATACATTTTATTATTTTAGCAGCCCATTTTTATGAAACATTTTGCATTTATAAAATCTCTCTACTGTTTGTAGCCCAAAATGAGTAGTATCAGTGTCAGATGATACCTTTTGTTTTCTGAAAATCTCAACAGAAAATTATTTTAAAAGTATATATATATATATATATATATTTATATTTAATCTGATACTACTAATAACAATGCAATGCAGTAAAGGTCAGTTAGCCAATAAGGATATCATCTTTACCTAATTTGTTTCTAATTGTTTATGGAATTGTTATGGTCATTGATTCCTTTGTAACTGCCTTGTAGCCATATGTTAATTATGTTAAACAAAGGGTTCACAAAATAATATTATATATATATATATATATATATATATATATATATATAAATATATACAGCGCTAAAGAATATGATGGCACTATATGGCACTGTATAAAACAATAAATATAATATATAATATATATATAATCTAAAAGTAGTGAAGCCAGCACTCACGGTCTTCAATAAAGCTTCATTTTTATTTGCAAGATGCCAAGATGTCAAATCTATATACATATATATATATATATATATATATATATATATATATATATATATATATATATAAACTAATCAGCCATAACATTATGACCACTGACATGTGAAGTGAATAACACTGATAATCTTGTTATCGTGGCACCTGTCAGTGGGTGAGGTATATTAGGCGGAAGTGAACATTTTGTTCTGAAAGTTGATGTGTTAGAAGCAGGAAAAATGCACAGTAGCAGAGTGGTCAGGGCCTGATGCAGGATGACCGCACCCTCCAGCTATGGTTAATGTGGTCTTTAGGGTTAATTTAGGTGCAGTTATGGTTGATGGGGTCTTAAAGGTTTATTTAGGGGCAGCTATGGTTGATGGGGTGTTTAGGATTAATTTAGGGGCAGTTATGGTTAATGGGGTCTTTAGGGTTAATTTAGGAGCAGTTATGGTTAATGGGGTGTTTAGGGTTAATTTAGGGACAGTTATGTTTAATGGGGTATTTTGGGTTAATTTAGGGGCAGTTATGGTTAATGGGATGTTTAGGGTTAATTCAGGGGCAGTTATGGTTTATGGGATGTTTAGGGTTTATTTAGGGGCAGCTATGGTTGATGGGGTGTTTAGGATTAATTTAGGGGCAGTTATGGTTAATGGGGTCTTTAGGGTTAATTTAGGAGCAGTTATGGTTAATGGGGTGTTTAGGGTTAATTTAGGGACAGTTATGTTTAATGGGGTATTTTGGGTTAATTTAGGGGCAGTTATGGTTAATGGGGTCTTTAGGGTTAATTTAGGGGCAGTTATGGTTAATGGGGTGTTTAGGGTGAATTTAGGGACAGTTATGGTTAATGGGGTATTTTTGGTTAATTTAGGGGCAGTTATGGTTAATGGGATGTTTAGGGTTAATTTAGGGGCAGTTATGGTTTATGGGATGTTTAGGGTTAATTTAGGGGCAGTTATGGTTGATGGGGTGTTAAGGGTTAATTTAAGGGCAGTTATGGTTAATGAGGTGTTTAGGGTTATTTAGGGGCAGTTATGCTTGATGGGGTATTAAGGGTTAATTTAAGGACAGTTATGGTTAATGAGGTATTTAGGGTTAATTTAGGGGCAGTTATGGTTAATGGGGTCGTTAGGGTTAATTTAAGGTTTATGGGTTTGATAGGGTTAATTTAGGGGCAGTTATGGTTGATGGGGTCCTTAGGGTTAATTTAGGGACAGTTATGGTTGATGGGATCTTTTGGGTTAATTTAGGGGTATTTATGGTTAATGGGGTCTTTAGGGTTAATGTAGGTACAGTTATGGTTAATGAGGTGTTTAGGGTTATCTTAGGGGCAGTTATGGTTGATGGGGTATTTAGGGTTAATTTAGGGGCAGTTATGGTTATTGGGGTCATTAGGGTTAATTTAAGGTTTATGGGTTTTATAGGGTTAATTTAGGGGCAGTTATGGTTGATGGGGTCTTTTGGGTTAATTTAGGGGTATTTATGGTTAATGGGGTCTTTAGGGTTAATTTAGGGACAGTTATGGTTAATGGGGTCTTTGGAGTTAATTTAATGCTGAGGACAGAGTTAATTAAGTTAATTTAATTAGGTTAACGTAAGGTGCAGTTAGAGGTAAAGGGGGGCAAACTAAGGGGAGTCTAAATCCTGGGGGCGGTGAAGATTAATGCGGTATTTGTCAGTGTGCTGTGAACGAGTCTGTGAATCTATGAGGGCACTATGGCATATCTGGGGGGTATAAGGCATACCTGGGGGGGAATATAAATCATATTTGGGGAGGACCGATATCGGGGGTATAAGGCATATAGGGTATATAAGGCATATCTGGGGAGAGCAGAGTGGCATATCTGGGAGGCATGTGGCATATCTGGGGGTATGTGGCATATCTGGATATCTGGGAGCAGGGGCGGGCTGGGCAGGGGGGCAATTGCCCCCCAGGCCGCCCTGAATCTACATTAAACGGCCGCGCGGCCGCCCATTTAAGCGGCTGATTCGGCCACACCAGGGCCGTCTTTGACGCCCGCAGCATCCGCAGCACCGAAATGCCATTGCAGCCGATGTGGCTGTGACTCTTAAAGCGGCCAGCGTGGCCGTAAGACACGCTGGCCACTTTAAAATCATTAAGCGGCCAGCGTGCCTGCACAGTGCCGCCCAGTGTCCTGTGTGACTCCACCCCCTTGAGCGGCACGTCCCATCCTCAATGTGATGGGCCGCTCAAGGGGGCGGAGTCACACGGAACAGCTCCTCGTGACAGCTAGAAGAGCACATTGGAGCACAGCAGCAGTGAAGGATGCGGCAAAAACGTAAGTTAAAAAAATAACAAAGGAAATAAATTACTGTTAAAAATAAACCACTTTTACTCTATTCTATATATGAATCACTCTTAAAACACAAAGGGAGCGATTTATAAACTGCATGGCAAACACAATGCCCAGGCTCACACCTGCCACATACTATGAACACATGGCATTATTAGATTTTAAACAGATTAATGTAGTGGATGTGATACTTTGTACGTGGTAGTTTGTTTTTCTATGGTACATAGTGTACCCCATGAAGCTGTACGGGGGGGAACTCTGCAGAATGGCCCCAGTACACATTTGACACCTTGCCCATACCCCAGCTATTTTCCATGTAGGCAGCCGATCAGTCGTGAGAATCATCAGACCATGGAGGAGGCAGGCCGTTAATATGTAAGTTAAAAAAATTAAACAAAAATACACTTTTGCTGCTGCAGCTAATGAAAAAAGTAAGGATACTTAACTTGGGTACTAACCATATCATTTCTGCCAATTAAAAATGGGAAGGGGAGCCATATTCAAAGGAGGGGGGCTGCATTGGGACAACAATCAAATGCAAAATGGGGTGGCTAGGGGTATAAGTACACAAAAGGGTGGTTGAGGCACCACAGAAATCAATACACAAAGGTGGGGGTGGGGGGCTGGGTTCAAATTACATGGGTCAGTCATTAACAATGCAAAGGGGGGCATCAATACACAAGGGAGGGGGCTGGCTGGGGACATCACATAAATCAATGCACAAGGGTGTTGGGGCATAATGTACAAAGGGGGCTGGCTGTGGGCACAAATCCACATGGGGCAATACACAAGGGTGTGGGGGGAAATACATTAAAACCAAAGGGGGGGGTGGCTGGGCATCAATACACAAGGGGGAAAAACAAACAAACAACAAACCAGTGTGGAAAGCATTTTGGATGTGGGTGTCAGTGTCGCAGAGCCTGTCCTGGTGTGTGTGTGTTTGGATATCGGTGTGGCAGAGTCTGTCCTGGTGTCTGTGTGCTTGGCTGTCTGTGTGGCAGAGCCTGTCCTGGTGTGTGTGTGTGTGTGTGTGTGTGTGTGTTTGGGTGTCGGTGTGGCAGAGCCTGTCCTGGTGTGTGTTTGGATGTTGATGTGGCAGAGCCTGTCCTGGTGTCTGTGTGTTTGGCTGTCTGTGTGGCAGGGCCTGTCATGGTGTGTGTGTGTGTGTTTGGATGTCAGTGTGGCAGAGCCTGTCCTGGTGTGTGTGTCTGGGTGTCGATGTGGCAGAGCCTGTCCTGTTGTGTGTGTGTCTGGGTGTTGG
Organism: Spea bombifrons; assembly: GCF_027358695.1. Lineage (NCBI taxonomy): Eukaryota > Metazoa > Chordata > Amphibia > Anura > Pelobatidae > Spea > Spea bombifrons. Next base: position 51,940,576 of record NC_071089.1, on the reverse strand, counting down.
TGTGGCAGAGCCTGTCCTGGTGTGTGTGTTTGGGTGTCGGTGTTGCAGAGCTTGTACTGGTGTGTGTGTTTGGGTGTCGGTGCTGCAGAGCTTGTACTGGTGTCAGGGCAGGCTGTTTGGGGACAAAATTGGCTCACCCTGGGCTGTTTGGGGATAAAGTTGGCTCACTCTGGACTGTAATTTGTTAATGTTATCTTGGTGCTGGTCGGGTTCTATGTGGGCAGTGTGGACACTAGGGCTGGCTTTGGGGGTGTGCATCCTGTGATCTATGCCTGTAATTTAGGGGTTTTTATCTATACCTTTAATGCTTAGTTGTTATGTGATTTCCAGTTGATCTGTACCTGCAAAGCTGGGTTTGTGTGTTATTCTGCTATGCTATGTTTGCATACATTATTTATGTATACCTGCAAAGACAGAGTTTGTATTTCTTATTCAGTTGATCTATACATGCACGTGCTGTTTACATGTGTTGTTTATTTGATCTATACCTGAACTACCGGGAGTAAGTAAAACAGAGGTGTGGCTTAGTGAATGAGGGACAAAGGGACTCTGGGGATAATTACAGGCAGGGGCCCAAGGAAATGCCTAGGGTCCAATTTTTCCATATTTAAATTTTATTTTGTTACAAAGATTAGCTGTTTTTTAATATGCGTTAGAAAATCAGGAAAAGATGGGCATGTATAGTGGGCTGATTCGGTGGTAAAAACAACAAATGCATTTTTATCAAAGTTTTTTTTTATTCTGCTGTTTGTTTTTAACATCGTGTTTGTTTATTAAATTATTTTAAATAAAGGAAAAATTAACATTTTTTTTATCCGATTAATCGGAAAAATAATCGGCCAACTAATCAATTATGGAATGATCGTTAGTTGCAGCCCTAATTGTTTCATGTGTTCTTTTTTTCATATTTAGAAATGATGAAATAGAGCTGATTTGATAAATAAAGGATGTATATACTTATAATCCTTACTATTATATTGCAGAATATAGTTTTAAAACTAGGACTTTAAAAAATGACCTTTTTTCAGAATTAAAAGGTTTAGAAACATTTTAGATACAGTCAAAAAAATGTAAATATTGCGTTAAAAACATATCCATAGAAAAACCTTTAGTAGTAGGTACAAGAGTACAATATACAAATAATAATACAAATTACATGAAAAAAATTCTCCGAGATTAGTGAGCAGAAAGACGACGATAAATATTGTTATATTAAATGATATTCAGTTAGGTGAAGAGATGCCTTTCAAAATCTTTGTTCAGTCTTAAAGGGGCCAATATTTTAAGTTCATAAATCCACAACATCTCCTTTTTCCAAAGCTCTTTCATGTGGTCGCCACCCCTCCAGTTCCTTTGGCCCTCATAAATTTGAAGGAAGTAAATATATTTTGGATCTTATTGATGTTTTTCTAAAAAAAAATATGTGCGTTTCATGCAGCCTCTCCTAATGTTGCCAATATGTTCACCTATTCTCACTTTAAGTTCGCGCGTGGTTCTTCCCGCGTATTGTGGGCATGTGGTTGGATAGATAACATTAAGAGCTCCTTGATAGGGTAACATTTCTTTGTTTGAGAAGAACTGAACTTGGTCAGTTTATGTTTTTGTCGAGTCCAAAAAGTATTTTTGACTATGACTGCTGCTGAATTTGTTCCATAGGGACAATACAATTGGCAGCGTACAAATTTTTACTTGCATTTATGACAATAATACAAATGATGATGAAACTGAGAAATTATGTGAAACTAATAAAGTTCGAAGAACAGGACATTTGTTTTGGGAACCGGCCTTATTTAATAGCTGATGTCATAGCTCAACAGTGAAAGATTCGCTCCAGGTCACATTTGGAGAGACCTAACATCACGTTAGCAATTCCTGCTTGCGCTGAGTTCTCGCATTACATCGGTGTGACGGATTGCGACCATGACTTCCTCGCGCGTCCAGAATTCTCGTTGGCAAACTTGGCGACTTCCTTGTTGGACCGAGAGCCTTCTTTTCAAGTTGATTCCACCAATATGAAGTCACCCCCACATAAGCCACAGACGAATCTTACTGTGTCTAGAGACTTTGAATGACGGTCAAGCCTGAAAAGAATAAGGTTAATAAGTTATTTATTAAGTAAATAAAAGAGTGACTTTGGTGCTTCTCAAGATAATTCTGGGCAACGTCACTGCAATGGCTTCCCTTCTCAACAAATGATTTGTGTCTTTTTTTAAATATATTTTAAAATAAAATGGGTCGTCACTAATGTTTTCTTGAATTGTACAGAAACGATTTCCTACTTTAAAACATTTCATTTAATCAACAAAACTAAAGGTGAATATTTTGTACTATATCATAGATTTTCTCGGAAAAATGTCAAAACCTCAATTAAAAACAGCTTTGAATGCTTCTGAATGGTTTTTCTGAGTAGAATAAAAAATTGAATATAACTCACCTGTTCCCACAGCGGTTGCACACGTATGCGTACCTATAATTGATCACAAATGAGTGATATACAGTGACCGGCGGCATTTCTCGGTGAATATTCCTGGCTAATCTTCCATAAGCTCTCCAAAATCTCCCATGGTTGTCAGCAATGCCATGTATCAACCATGCAGCCGCATGGCACATTTCGTGAATAAGAATGGTACTAACACGATCTGAGGAAGGTAATAAGAGTCGTGTGATCACTAAGTACATACATATGGGGTAACAGAATGACATCCTTTGCATTTTCTTATTTCTGAAACAAATGAGATGGGGTCATAACACACAAGGGTCCACATCTCAAATGCCCCTGAGCACAAACAGTAACCGTTACTCTATGTATTTCAGGCTAGCCCCAGAACTATTTCATATAGTTGGACAAACACATTGATCTATATTCATATCTATATATATATCTTGATATCACTATCTCTACCTATTGTTACAACTCTGTAATATTTTGATCGTATTCCATTTTGTTACTGTTTGGATTGTGTTTCCATGGCAGAAATAGCAACATACCTGCAGAATCACAGACTTTGTCAGACAGCTCAATAGTGGCGTACCGCTGGCTCGGAGGATTGCTATTCCCCCCATATTCGCACCTACCAGCAGTTTTCCGGAACCGTTTATTCCATTTTATATCCATGGTTGGAGGGAGCTGAAACAAAAATTTTTTTTATTAGACCGGAGAACTCCATGCAGCTTCCAACAAGTGTTTTTAGATTAAAGACATTGGACAGTGTTTGACATATTAGACATACAGATCACTGGGCAGTCTGTATACATGCCCATCCATAAAGGTTTCTCTATACACCTCATAGACAGTAAATAGACTTATATTCTGCAGATCACACACTAATAACCAACTGTCACCAGCAACCAAATAACCAGCCATGCATAACGCTAAACATTTTTAAAAAGAGTCATACCCTATTGCTAAAAACGGTCCGGTTAAACAGCTCGTACAGCCGGGTTACCAGCTCATCCTTCTTCTCCTGGAAATTCCTCACATAAACTGAACGTGGAGAACACAGTTCATTGAGGAAACAGCCTGATATCCCGCACCGACGATTTCTGAAAAAGAAAAAGGCAGTTTTAATGTGGGGATCATTTAAAATTCTGCCGTTGGGGCGAGTCTAGTAAGCAGAGCAGCCTCTTAATGGCCCCTCCTAAAGGACAGCTGAAACTTTGGAGTAAATAGGTTTAAGAACATGGAGGATACTCTCAAGCGTGATTTTGTTTTAGATTGCCTTGAGTCACACCACCCCACAACTACATATCTGTTCACCTCTTGTCTATGAGGTGAACCATTATAAGTCATCCACTTTATTAATACTAATATATTTAAACACATTAACTATACAATTTTAAACTGCTCATTACTATGTTGTAATGTTCTTCAAAGTACTATTATTCTCTTTATAATGAATAACTGTTTTAGAAGAATAAATGAAAGTGATACTTACACATTGTAAGGTGGTAGCTCTCCACCATATTCTGCATGATCATGGACACAAGAAGTGGATCTTGATGTTCTCGACCCAAAGCCCAAAACCTTTAATAGCAGTATTAAAAGCACAGCATGCAACACAATCACATAAGTGAATGGAGTTAGCAGCAAATCTATGAAGAGTTCAAACATCGCGGTAAACGACATTGTCAGCTCCGAGTATAACACAATACTGAAGTTAGAATGTCAAGGCTTGTTCTATGTAAGGACCACACTGCTATGACTTAACAATCACTTGATGATGTCACAATTAAGAAAGTAAACAACTCAAGTTAACCACACCCATTTCTACAGGCTTTAACCCCTTAACGACAATGCCCGTACATCTACGGGGGTTGCCGTGCAACGTGATAACGACAATGCCCGTACATGTAGGCTGACCGTGGATCCGGGGAGGAAAGCCCTCCCCGGAAGAAAAATGGCTAAAACAGCTTAGGAAGCGATCAGAATGGTTCGCTAACCATTCGTTACCTTCTCCTTGCTTCTTATAACACTGATCTTTCATATATGTAAAATCTGATACATTGGACACAACCTTTTATGTAACATTTCAAAAAGGTATATTAAGTAAATCCCAAACCTTAGAAGGACACTCCAGCCATCATGTGCCCTTTACTGCATATGATAGCTGAGAAGTCCCTTTTCATTTTGGCCCTTTTGCATGGAGGAATTGTGCAGAATGCCCACATATTGATTTGCCCCTTTGCCTGTCCCCATCTATATTGCGTGTGGAGGATATGTTTATCAGAACCCATTCCCTTAACGTGAAATACTTACCGCCAGTCAGCTGGCTTGGCAATTGGCTTGGTTTTATGTCAATTATAAGAAATATTTTCATAATGAATAGCAATGTTTTTTTTCATCTGCACTTCCAGTAGGACAAAATAAGAAGCTATTCATTAAATAACGGCATGAAACAGGTTACACTGGCAATACATTTTATTATTTTAGCAGCCCATTTTTATGAAACATTTTGCATTTATAAAATCTCTCTACTGTTTGTAGCCCAAAATGAGTAGTATCAGTGTCAGATGATACCTTTTGTTTTCTGAAAATCTCAACAGAAAATTATTTTAAAAGTATATATATATATATATATTTATATTTAATCTGATACTACTAATAACAATGCAATGCAGTAAAGGTCAGTTAGCCAATAAGGATATCATCTTTACCTAATTTGTTTCTAATTTTTTATGGAATTGTTATGGTCATTGATTCCTTTGTAACTGCCTTGTAGCCATATGTTAATTATGTTAAACAAAGGGTTCACAAAATAATATTATATATATATATATATATATATATATATATATATATATATATATATAAATATATACAGCGCTAAAGAATATGATGGCACTATATGGCACTGTATAAAACAATAAATATAATATATATATAATCTAAAAGTAGTGAAGCCAGCACTCACGGTCTTCAATAAAGCTTCATTTTTATTTGCAAGATGCCAAGATGTCAAATCTATATACATATATATATATATATATATATATATATATATATATATATATAAACTAATCAGCCATAACATTATGACCACTGACATGTGAAGTGAATAACACTGATAATCTTGTTATCGTGGCACCTGTCAGTGGGTGAGGTATATTAGGCGGAAGTGAACATTTTGTTCTCAAAGTTGATGTGTTAGAAGCAGGAAAAATGCACAGTAGCAGAGTGGTCAGGACCTGATGCAGGATGACCGCACCCTCCAGCTATGGTTAATGTGGTCTTTAGGGTTAATTTAGGTGCAGTTATGGTTGATGGGGTCTTTAAGGTTTATTTAGGGGCAGCTATGGTTGATGGGGTGTTTAGGATTAATTTAGGGGCAGTTATGGTTAATGGGGTCTTTAGGGTTAATTTAGGGGCAGTTATGGTTAATGGGGTGTTTAGGGTTAATTTAGGGACAGTTATGGTTAATGGGGTATTTTGGGTTAATTTAGGGGCAGTTATGGTTAATGGGATGTTTAGGGTTAATTCAGGGGCAGTTATGGTTTATGGGATGTTTAGGGTTTATTTAGGGGTAGCTATGGTTGATGGGGTGTTTAGGATTAATTTAGGGGCAGTTATGGTTAATGGGGTCTTTAGGGTTAATTTAGGGGCAGTTATGGTTAATGGGGTGTTTAGGGTGAATTTAGGGACAGTTATGGTTAATGGGGTATTTTTGGTTAATTTAGGGGCAGTTATGGTTAATGGGATATTTAGGGTTAATTAAGGGGCAGTTATGGTTTATGGGATGTTTAGGGTTAATTTAGGGGCAGTTATGGTTGATGGGGTGTTAAGGGTTAATTTAAGGGCAGTTATGGTTAATGAGGTGTTTAGGGTTATTTAGGGGCAGTTATGCTTGATGGGGTATTAAGGGTTAATTTAAGGACAGTTATGGTTAATGAGGTATTTAGGGTTAATTTAGGGGCAGTTATGGTTAATGGGGTCGTTAGGGTTAATTTAAGGTTTATGGGTTTGATAGGGTTAATTTAGGGGCAGTTATGGTTGATGGGGTCCTTAGGGTTAATTTAGGGACAGTTATGGTTGATGGGATCTTTTGGGTTAATTTAGGGGTATTTATGGTTAATGGGGTCTTTAGGGTTAATGTAGGTACAGTTATGGTTACATTAGGGGTATTTATGGTTAATGGGGTCTTTAGGGTTAATTTAGGGACAGTTATGGTTAATGGGGTCTTTGGAGTTAATTTAATGCTGAGGACAGAGTTAATTAAGTTAATTTAATTAGGTTAACGTAAGGTGCAGTTAGAGGTAAAGGGGGGCAAACTAAGGGGAGTCTAAATCCTGGGGGCGGTGAAGATTAATGCGGTATTTGTCAGTGTGCTGTGAACGAGTCTGTGAATCTATGAGGGCACTATGGCATATCTGGGGGGTATAAGGCATACCTGGGGGGAATATAAATCATATTTGGGGAGGACCGATATCAGGGGTATAAGGCATATAGGGTATATAAGGCATATCTGGGGAGAGCAGAGTGGCATATCTGGGAGGCATGTGGCATATCTGGGGGTATGTGGCATATCTGGATATCTGGGAGCAGGGGCGGGCTGGGCAGGGGGGCAATTGCCCCCCAGGCCGCCCTGAATCTACATTAAACGGCCGCGCGGCCGCCCATTTAAGCGGCTGATTCGGCCACACCAGGGCCGTCTTTGACGCCCGCAGCATCCGCAGCACCGAAATGCCATTGGAGCCGATGTGGCTGTGACTCTTAAAGCGGCCAGCGTGTCTTACGGCCGCTTTAAGAGTCACAGCCACATCGGCTGCAATGGTTAATCATTAAGCGGCCGTAAGACACGCTGGCCACTTTAAAATCATTAAGCGGCCAGCGTGCCTGCACAGTGCCGCCCAGTGTCCTGTGTGACTCCACCCCCTTGAGCGGCACGTCCCATCCTCAATGTGATGGGCCGCTCAAGGGGGCGGAGTCACACGGAACAGCTCCTCGTGACAGCTAGAAGAGCACATTGGAGCACAGCAGCAGTGAAGGATGCGGCAAAAACGTAAGTTAAAAAAATAACAAAGGAAATAAATTACTGTTAAAAATAAACCACTTTTACTCTATTCTATATATGAATCACTCTTAAAACACAAAGGGAGCGATTTATAAACTGCATGGCAAACACAATGCCCAGGCTCACACCTGCCACATACTATGAACACATGGCATTATTAGATTTTAAACAGATTAATGTAGTGGATGTGATACTTTGTACGTGGTAGTTTGTTTTTCTATGGTACATAGTGTACCCCATGAAGCTGTACGGGGGGGAACTCTGCAGAATGGCCCCAGTACACATTTGACACCTTGCCCATACCCCAGCTATTTTCCATGTAGGCAGCCGATCAGTCGTGAGAATCATCAGACCATGGAGGAGGCAGGCCGTTAATATGTAAGTTAAAAAAATTAAACAAAAATACACTTTTGCTGCTGCAGCTAATGAAAAAAGTAAGGATACTTAACTTGGGTACTAACCATATCATTTCTGCCAATTAAAAATGGGAAGGGGAGCCATATTCAAAGGAGGGGGGCTGCATTGGGACAACAATCAAATGCAAAATGGGGTGGCTAGGGGTATAAGTACACAAAAGGGTGATTGAGGCCCACAGAAATCAATACACAAAGGTGGGGGTGGGGGGCTGGGTTCAAATTACATGGGTCAGTCATTAACAATGCAAAGGGGGGCATCAATACACAAGGGAGGGGGCTGGCTGGGGACATCACATAAATCAATGCACAAGGGTGTTGGGGCATAATGTACAAAGGGGGCTGGCTGTGGGCACAAATCCACATGGGGCAATACACAAGGGTGTGGGGGGAAATACATTAAAACCAAAGGGGGGGGTGGCTGGGCATCAATACACAAGGGGGAAAAACAAACAAACAACAAACCAGTGTGGAAAGCATTTTGGATGTGGGTGTCAGTGTCGCAGAGCCTGTCCTGGTGTGTGTGTGTTTGGATATCGGTGTGGCAGAGTCTGTCCTGGTGTCTGTGTGCTTGGCTGTCTGTGTGGCAGAGCCTGTCCTGGTGTGTGTGTGTGTGTATGTGTTTGGGTGTCGGTGTGGCAGAGCCTGTCCTGGTGTGTGTTTGGATGTTGATGTGGCAGAGCCTGTCCTGGTGTCTGTGTGTTTGGCTGTCTGTGTGGCAGGGCCTGTCATGGTGTGTGTGTGTGTGTTTGGATGTCAGTGTGGCAGAGCCTGTCCTGGTGTGTGTGTCTGGGTGTCGATGTGGGAGAGCCTGTCCTGTTGTGTGTGTGTCTGGGTGTTGGTGTGGCAGAGCCTGTCCTGGTGTGTGTGTTTGGGTGTCGGTGTTGCAGAGCTTGTACTGGTGTGTGTGTTTGGGTGTCGGTGCTGCAGAGCTTGTACTGGTGTCAGGGCAGGCTGTTTGGGGACAAAATTGGCTCACCCTGGGCTGTTTGGGGATAAAGTTGGCTCACTCTGGACTGTAATTTGTTAATGTTATCTTGGTGCTGGTCGGGTTCTATGTGGGCAGTGTGGACACTAGGGCTGGCTTTGGGGGTGTGCATCCTGTGATCTATGCCTGTAATTTAGGGGTTTTTATCTATACCTTTAATGCTTAGTTGTTATGTGATTTCCAGTTGATCTGTACCTGCAAAGCTGGGTTTGTGTGTTATTCTGCATTATTTATGTATACCTGCAAAGACAGAGTTTGTATTTCTTATTCAGTTGATCTATACATGCACGTGCTGTTTACATGTGTTGTTTATTTGATCTATACCTGAACTACCGGGAGTAAGTAAAACAGAGGTGTGGCTTAGTGAATGAGGGACAAAGGGACTCTGGGGATAATTACAGGCAGGGGCCCAAGGAAATGCCTAGGGTCCAATTTTTCCATATTTAAATTTTATTTTGTTACAAAGATTAGCTGTTTTTTAATATGCGTTAGAAAATCAGGAAAAGATGGGCATGTATAGTGGGCTGATTCGGTGGTAAAAACAACAAATGCATTTTTATCAAAGTTTTTTTTTATTCTGCTGTTTGTTTTTAACATCGTGTTTGTTTATTAAATTATTTTAAATAAAGGAAAAATTAACATTTTTTTTATCCGATTAATCGGAAAAATAATCGGCCAACTAATCAATTATGAAATGATCGTTAGTTGCAGCCCTAATTGTTTCATGTGTTCTTTTTTTCATATTTAGAAATGATGAAATAGAGCTGATTTGATAAATAAAGGATGTATATACTTATAATCCTTACTATTATATTGCAGAATATAGTTTTAAAACTAGGACTTTAAAAAATGACCTTTTTTCAGAATTAAAAGGTTTAGAAACATTTTAGATACAGTCAAAAAAATGTAAATATTGCGTTAAAAACATATCCATAGAAAAACCTTTAGTAGTAGGTACAAGAGTACAATATACAAATAATAATACAAATTACATGAAAAAAATTCTCCGAGATTAGTGAGCAGAAAGACGACGATAAATATTGTTATATTAAATGATATTCAGTTAGGTGAAGAGATGCCTTTCAAAATCTTTGTTCAGTCTTAAAGGGGCCAATATTTTAAGTTCATAAATCCACAACATCTCCTTTTTCCAAAGCTCTTTCATGTGGTCGCCACCCCTCCAGTTCCTTTGGCCCTCATAAATTTGAAGGAAGTAAATATATTTTGGATCTTATTGATGTTTTTCTAAAAAAAAATATGTGCGTTTCATGCAGCCTCTCCTAATGTTGCCAATATGTTCACCTATTCTCACTTTAAGTTCGCGCGTGGTTCTTCCCGCGTATTGTGGGCATGTGGGAAGATAGATTACATTAAGAGCTCCTTGATAGGGTAACATTTCTTTGTTTGAGAAGAACTGAACTTGGTCAGTTTATGTTTTTGTCGAGTGGTAGATTTGCATGTCACACAATTTTCACACCAGCAGAACTCTTTGCTGAGTCCAAAAACTATTTTTGACTATGATTGCTGCTGAATTTGTTCCATAGGGACAATACAATTGGCAGCGTACAAATTTTAACTTGCATTTATGACAATAATACAAATGATGATGAAACTGAGAAATTATGTGAAACTAATAAAGTTCGAAGAACAGGACATTTGTTTTGGGAACCGACCTTATTTAATAGCTGATGTCATAGCTCAACAGTAAAAGATTCGCTCCAGGTCACATTTGGAGAGACCTAACATCACGTTAGCAATTCCTGCTTGCGCTGAGGAATCTGCACTAAGTTCTCGCATTACATCGGTGTGACGGGTTGCGACCATGACTTCCTCGCGCGTCCAGAATTCTCGTTGGCAAACTTGGCGACTTCCTTGTTGGACCGAGAGCCTTCTTTTCAAGTTGATTCCACCAATATGAAGTCACCCCCACACAAGCCACAGACGAATCTTACTGTGTCTAGAGACTTTGAATGACGGTCAAGCCTGAAAAGAATAAGGTTAATAAGTTATTTATTAAGTAAATAAAAGAGTGACTTTGGTGCTTCTCAAGATAATTCTGGGCAACGTCACTGCAATGGCTTCCCTTCTCAACAAATGATTTGTGTCTTTTTTTAAATATATTTTAAAATAAAATGGGTCGTCACTAATGTTTTCTTGAATTGTACAGAAACGATTTCCTACTTTAAAACATTTCATTTAATCAACAAAACTAAAGGTGAATATTTTGTACTATATCATAGATTTTCTCGGAAAAATGTCAAAACCTCAATTAAAAACAGCTTTGAATGCTTCTGAATGGTTTTTCTGAGTAGAATAAAAAATTGAATATAACTCACCTGTTCCCGCAGCGGTTGCACACGTATGCGTACCTATAATTGATCACAAATGAGTGATATACAGTGACCGGCGGCATTTCTCGGTGAATATTCCTGGCTAATCTTCCATAAGCTCTCCAAAATCTCCCATGGTTGTCAGCAATGCCATGTATCAACCATGCAGCCGCATGGCACATTTCGTGAATAAGAATGGTACTAACACGATCTGAGGAAGATAATAAGAGTCGTGTGATCACTAAGTACATACATATGGGGTAACAGAATGACATCCTTTGCATTTTCTTATTTCTGAAACAAATGAGATGGGGTCATAACACACAAGGGTCCACATCTCAAATGCCCCTGAGCACAAACAGTAACCGTTACTCTATGTATTTCAGGCTAGCCCCAGAACTATTTCATATAGTTGGACAAACACATTGATCTATATTCATATCTATATATATATCTTGATATCACTATCTCTACCTATTGTTACAACTCTGTAATATTTTGATCGTATTCCATTTTGTTACTGTTTGGATTGTGTTTCCATGGCAGAAATAGCAACATACCTGCAGAATCACAGACTTTGTCAGACAGCTCAATAGTGGCGTACCGCTGGCTCGGAGGATTGCTATTCCCCCCATATTCGCACCTACCAGCAGTTTTCCGGAACCGTTTATTCCATTTTATATCCATGGTTGGAGGGAGCTGAAACAAAAATTTTTTTATTAGACCGGAGAACTCCATGCAGCTTCCAACAAGTGTTTTTAGATTAAAGACATTGGACAGTGTTTGACATATTAGACATACAGATCACTGGGCAGTCTGTATACATGCCCATCCATAAAGGTTTCTCTATACACCTCATAGACAGTAAATAGACTTATATTCTGCAGATCACACACTAATAACCAACTGTCACCAGCAACCAAATAACCAGCCATGCATAACGCTAAACATTTTTAAAAAGAGTCATACCCTATTGCTAAAAACGGTCCGGTTAAACAGCTCGTACAGCCGGGTTACCAGCTCATCCTTCTTCTCCTGGAAATTCCTCACATAAACTGAACGTGGAGAACACAGTTCATTGAGGAAACAGCCTGATATCCCGCACCGACGATTTCTGAAAAAGAAGAAGGCAGTTTTAATGTGGGGATCATTTAAAATTCTGCCGTTGGGGTGAGTCTAGTAAGCAGAGCAGCCTCTTAATGGCCCCTCCTAAAGGACAGCTGAAACTTTGGAGTAAATAGGTTTAAGAACATGGAGGATACTCTCAAGCGTGATTTTGTTTTAGATTGCCTTGAGTCACACCACCCCACAACTACATATCTGTTCACCTCTTGTCTATGAGGTGAACCATTATAAGTCATCCACTTTATTAATACTAATATATTTAAACACATTAACTATACAATTTTAAACTGCTCATTACTATGTTGTAATGTTCTTCAAAGTACTATTATTCTCTTTATAATGAATAACTGTTTTAGAAGAATAAATGAAAGTGATACTTACACATTGTAAGGTGGTAGCCCTCCACCATATTCTGCATGATCATGGACACAAGAAGTGGATCTTGATGTTCTCGACCCAAAGCCCAAAACCTTTAATAGCAGTATTAAAAGCACAGCATGCAACACAATCACATAAGTGAATGGAGTTAGCAGCAAATCTATGAAGAGTTCAAACATCGCGGTAAACGACATTGTCAGCTCCGAGTATAACACAATACTGAAGTTAGAATGTCAAGGCTTGTTCTATGTAAGGACCACACTGCTATGACTTAACAATCACTTGATGATGTCACAATTAAGAAAGTAAACAACTCAAGTTAACCACACCCATTTCTACAGGCTTTAACCCCTTAACGACAATGCCCGTACAGAAAAATGGCTAAAACAGCTTAGGAAGCGATCAGAATGGTTCGCTAACCATTCGTTACCTTCTCCTTGCTTCTTATAACACTGATCTTTCATATATGTAAAATCTGATACATTGGACACAACCTTTTATGTAACATTTCAAAAAGGTATATTAAGTAAATCCCAAACCTTAGAAGGACACTCCAGCCATCGTGTGCCCTTTACTGCATATGATAGCTGAGAAGTCCCTTTTCATTTTGGCCCTTTTGCATGGAGGAATTGTGCAGAATGCCCACATATTGATTTGCCCCTTTGCCTGTCCCCATCTATATTGCGTGTGGAGGATATGTTTATCAGAACCCATTCCCTTAACGTGAAATACTTACCGCCAGTCAGCTGGCTTGGCAATTGGCTTGGTTTTATGTCAATTATAAGAAATATTTTCATAATGAATAGCAATGTTTTTTTTCATCTGCACTTCCAGTAGGACAAAATAAGAAGCTATTCATTAAATAACGGCATGAAACAGGTTACACTGGCAATACATTTTATTATTTTAGCAGCCCATTTTTATGAAACATTTTGCATTTATAAAATCTCTCTACTGTTTGTAGCCCAAAATGAGTAGTATCAGTGTCAGATGATACCTTTTGTTTTCTGAAAATCTCAACAGAAAATTATTTTAAAAGTATATATATATATATATATATTTATATTTAATCTGATACTACTAATAACAATGCAATGCAGTAAAGGTCAGTTAGCCAATAAGGATATCATCTTTACCTAATTTGTTTCTAATTTTTTATGGAATTGTTATGGTCATTGATTCCTTTGTAACTGCCTCGTAGCCATATGTTAATTATGTTAAACAAAGGGTTCACAAAATAATATTATATATATATATATATATATATATATATATATATATATATATAAATATATACAGCGCTAAAGAATATGATGGCACTATATGGCACTGTATAAAACAATAAATATAATATATAATATATATATGATCTAAAAGTAGTGAAGCCAGCACTCACGGTCTTCAATAAAGCTTCATTTTTATTTGCAAGATGCCAAGATGTCAAATCTATATACATATATATATATATATATATATATATATATATATATAAACTAATCAGCCATAACATTATGACCACTGACATGTGAAGTGAATAACACTGATAATCTTGTTATCGTGGCACCTGTCAGTGGGTGAGGTATATTAGGCGGAAGTGAACATTTTGTTCTCAAAGTTGATGTGTTAGAAGCAGGAAAAATGCACAGTAGCAGAGTGGTCAGGGCCTGATGCAGGATGACCGCACCCTCCAGCTATGGTTAATGTGGTCTTTAGGGTTAATTTAGGTGCAGTTATGGTTGATGGGGTCTTTAAGGTTTATTTAGGGGCAGCTATGGTTGATGGGGTGTTTAGGATTAATTTAGGGGCAGTTATGGTTAATGGGGTCTTTAGGGTTAATTTAGGAGCAGTTATGGTTAATGGGGTGTTTAGGGTTAATTTAGGGACAGTTATGGTTAATGGGGTATTTTGGGTAAATTTAGGGGCAGTTATGGTTAATGGGATGTTTAGGGTTAATTCAGGGGCAGTTATGGTTTATGGGATGTTTAGGGTTTATTTAGGGGTAGCTATGGTTGATGGGGTGTTTAGGATTAATTTAGGGGCAGTTATGGTTAATGGGGTCTTTAGGGTTAATTTAGGGGCAGTTATGGTTAATGGGGTGTTTAGGGTGAATTTAGGGACAGTTATGGTTAATGGGGTATTTTTGGTTAATTTAGGGGCAGTTATGGTTAATGGGATGTTTAGGGTTAATTTAGGGGCAGTTATGGTTTATGGGATGTTTAGGGTTAATTTAGGGGCAGTTATGGTTGATGGGGTGTTAAGGGTTAATTTAAGGGCAGTTATGGTTAATGAGGTGTTTAGGGTTATTTAGGGGCAGTTATGCTTGATGGGGTATTAAGGGTTAATTTAAGGACAGTTATGGTTAATGAGGTATTTAGGGTTAATTTAGGGGCAGTTATGGTTAATGGGGTCGTTAGGGTTAATTTAAGGTTTATGGGTTTGATAGGGTTAATTTAGGGGCAGTTATGGTTGATGGGGTCCTTAGGGTTAATTTAGGGACAGTTATGGTTGATGGGATCTTTTGGGTTAATTTAGGGGTATTTATGGTTAATGGGGTCTTTAGGGTTAATGTAGGTACAGTTATGGTTAATGAGGTGTTTAGGGTTATCTTAGGGGCAGTTATGGTTGATGGGGTATTTAGGGTTAATTTAGGGGCAGTTATGGTTATTGGGGTCATTAGGGTTAATTTAAGGTTTATGGGTTTTATAGGGTTAATTTAGGGGCAGTTATGGTTGATGGGGTCTTTTGGGTTAATTTAGGGGTATTTATGGTTAATGGGGTCTTTAGGGTTAATTTAGGGACAGTTATGGTTAATGGGGTCTTTGGAGTTAATTTAATGCTGAGGACAGAGTTAATTAAGTTAATTTAATTAGGTTAACGTAAGGTGCAGTTAGAGGTAAAGGGGGGCAAACTAAGGGGAGTCTAAATCCTGGGGCCGGTGAAGATTAATGCGGTATTTGTCAGTGTGCTGTGAACGAGTCTGTGAATCTATGAGGGCACTATGGCATATCTGGGGGGTATAAGGCATACCTGGGGGGGGAATATAAATCATATTTGGGGAGGACCGATATCGGGGGTATAAGGCATATAGGGTATATAAGGCATATCTGGGGAGAGCAGAGTGGCATATCTGGGAGGCATGTGGCATATCTGGGGGTATGTGGCATATCTGGATATCTGGGAGCAGGGGCGGGCTGGGCAGGGGGGCAATTGCCCCCCAGGCCGCCCTGAATCTACATTAAACGGCCGCGCGGCCGCCCATTTAAGCGGCTGATTCGGCCACACCAGGGCCGTCTTTGACGCCCGCAGCATCCGCAGCACCGAAATGCCATTGGAGCCGATGTGGCTGTGACTCTTAAAGCGGCCAGCGTGTCTTACGGCCGCTTTAAGAGTCACAGCCACATCGGCTGCAATGGTTAATCATTAAGCTGCCGTAAGACACGCTGGCCACTTTAAAATCATTAAGCGGCCAGCGTGCCTGCACAGTGCCGCCCAGTGTCCTGTGTGACTCCACCCCCTTGAGCGGCACGTCCCATCCTCAATGTGATGGGCCGCTCAAGGGGGCGGAGTCACACGGAACAGCTCCTCGTGACAGCTAGAAGAGCACATTGGAGCACAGCAGCAGTGAAGGATGCGGCAAAAACGTAAGTTAAAAAAATAACAAAGGATATAAATTACTGTTAAAAATAAACCACTTTTACTCTATTCTATATATGAATCACTCTTAAAACACAAAGGGAGCGATTTATAAACTGCATGGCAAACACAATGCCCAGGCTCACACCTGCCACATACTATGAACACATGGCATTATTAGATTTTAAACAGATTAATGTAGTGGATGTGATACTTTGTACGTGGTAGTTTGTTTTTCTATGGTACATAGTGTACCCCATGAAGCTGTACGGGGGGGAACTCTGCAGAATGGCCCCAGTACACATTTGACACCTTGCCCATACCCCAGCTATTTTCCATGTAGGCAGCCGATCAGTCGTGAGAATCATCAGACCATGGAGGAGGCAGGCCGTTAATATGTAAGTTAAAAAAATTAAACAAAAATACACTTTTGCTGCTGCAGCTAATGAAAAAAGTAAGGATACTTAACTTGGGTACTAACCATATCATTTCTGCCAATTAAAAATGGGAAGGGGAGCCATATTCAAAGGAGGGGGGCTGCATTGGGACAACAATCAAATGCAAAATGGGGTGGCTAGGGGTATAAGTACACAAAAGGGTGGTTGAGGCACCACAGAAATCAATACACAAAGGTGGGGGTGGGGGGCTGGGTTCAAATTACATGGGTCAGTCATTAACAATGCAAAGGGGGGCATCAATACACAAGGGAGGGGGCTGGCTGGGGACATCACATAAATCAATGCACAAGGGTGTTGGGGCATAATGTACAAAGGGGGCTGGCTGTGGGCACAAATCCACATGGGGCAATACACAAGGGTGTGGGGGGAAATACATTAAAACCAAAGGGGGGGGTGGCTGGGCATCAATACACAAGGGGGAAAAACAAACAAACAACAAACCAGTGTGGAAAGCATTTTGGATGTGGGTGTCAGTGTCGCAGAGCCTGTCCTGATGTGTGTGCAGGGGCGGGCTGGGCCCGGGGGCAGGGGGGCAATTGACCCCTAGGCCGCCCGAAATCTAATCTAAACGGCCGCTGGGTGCTGATGCCGCCGGCCGGTGCTACTATAATACTTTTTTTTTTACTTACTTACTATGGCAAGCTGATCCTTTAAAAAAAGGTATTAAAGCAGCGCCGGCCAGCAGCATCAGCACCCAGCGGCCGTATGCGATGGCCGCCTAGTGATGGGAGCAGTGCCAGCGTGAGGGTTGAAAGCTCCGCCCCCTCGCACGGAGCTTTCACCCCTCACGCTGCTCCCATCACTATGCGGCCAATCCAATCTAAACGGCCGATGCGTGCTGCTGATGCCGCCGGCCGGCGCTACTTTAATTTTTTTTTTTTATTTAATATGGCAAGCCAGATTGGCTTGCCATAATAAATTTAAAAAAAAAAAGTATTAAAGAAGCTCCGGCCGGCGGCATCAGCAGCACGCATCGGCCGTTTAGATTAGATTGGCCGCCTAGTGATGATGGGAGCAGCGTCAGGGGTGAAAGCTCCGCCCCCTCGCGCTCAGACTGCTGGAGCACCGGATGTTAGTGACACAAAGTAGTGATGGGAAGTTCGGATCATTAAAGTGAATCGGATCATTTCGATTCGTTCACTGAAATGATCCGATTCATGATCCGAATCTTCGGATCACTCATTGTGACTCACAGGAGTTACTGTTTTCCAGTAACTCCGTGCAGGCACACTAACGATTGGCCCCGCCCCTTTCATTATGAATCCTCCCCCCTGCCTCCAGTGATGTCAATGAAGGCAGAGAGTCGTTCAAAGATTCGGATCTTACAGGGATCCGAATCTTACAGTGATCCGGATCACTGTAAGATCCGGATCATTGTAAGATCCGGATCATTGTAAGATCCGGATCGTTGTAAGATCCGGATCATTGTAAGATCCGGATCTTTGAACGACTCTCTGCCTTCATTGGGATTCGAATCAGTCAGATAATATCACCATACTGTTATAAATAAATACATTAATAATCACTGCCCCCAGGATTTACATTCCCCTTTACCTGCAACTGCACCTTAAGCTAACTTTATTAAATTAATTAAATTAACCCTCACCATTAAATTAACCCTAAACACCCCATCAACCATGTCTGCCCCTAAAATTAACCCTTAACACCCCATCAACCATGACTGCCCCTAAAATTAACCCTTAACACCCCATTAAGCATAACTGCCCCCAAATTAACCCTAAACACCCCATTAAGCATAACTGCCCCCAAATTAACACTAAAGACCCCATTAAGCATAACTGCCCCCAAATTAACACTAAAGACCCCATTAAGCATAACTGCCCCTAAATTAACCCTAAACACCCCATTAAGCATAACTGCCCCCAAATTAACCCTAAACACCTCATTAAGCATAACTGCCCCTAAATTAACACTAAAGACCCCATTAAGCATAACTGCCCCCAAATTAACACTAAAGACCCCATCAACCATACCAATTTATTAGGTAATTTATCTGGAGTACATGCAATTAATTTAGGGGCAGTTATGGTTAATGGAGTATTAAGGGTTAATTTCAGGGGCCGTTATGGTTAATGGGGTCTTTAGGGTTAATTTCAGGGGCTGTTATGGTTAATGGGATCTTTACGGTTAATTTCAGGGGCAGTTATGGTTGATGGGGTATAAGGGTTAATTTTATGCTGATGACTGAGGGTTAATTTAATTAATTTAATAAAGTTAACTGTAGGTGCAGTTAGAGGTAAAGGGGGGCAAACTCAGGGGAATCTAAATCCTGGGGGCAGTGTGAACATTATTAATGTATTTATTTATAAAAGTATGGTATCAGTAATATTCTCTGTAAGATTCGAATCTCTGTAAGATTCGGATCCTTGTAAGATCCGGATCCCTGTAAGATTCGAATCATTTGAATCATTGAATCATTCGACTCTTCGGATCATTCGACTCTTCGGATCATTCGACTCTTCGGATCATTCGAATCATTGAACGAGTCTCTGACTCTATGAGTCATCGTTCCTCTGTGAATTAATGAGCTGTAACCTGACCCCAGAGTCTGTGTCTGAGTGCTCTGCAGATGACTCACAGTTCTAGGATCAGGTTACAGCTGAATGATTCACAGACTGAACCGCTACAAATGAATCGTTCAGTCAACTGAACCGATTCATCCGGATCACTAAAAAGAACCGGATCAAATGAACGATTCGTTCATGATCCGGACATCACTAACACAAAGTAGAAACGGCAGTCTGCAGCTACCAGGAGACGGAGGCCTAGACGAAGAAGTGGAAGAAGTACAAGGTTATTAAACCAATCTTTGTACAAATTATATATTATTCTTTTGTATTCGTGAAAAAAAAAAAGGTGGTGTCACCACTAACATACCACTTTCATTCATCAACAACGTGTGTCACCAATTAGCCCCTCCCAGTGTCACCTCTGTCCCCTTTCAGCTCCCCATGTCATTGCTGTCCCCCATCAGCCCCAACCAGTGTCACCTCTGTCCCCAATCAGCCCCCCATGTCATTACTGTCCCCATTCAGCTCACCAGTATCACCTCTGTCCCCAATCAGCCCCTCCCAGTGTCACCTCTGTCCCCTTTGAGCCCCCCATGTCATTACTGTCCCCATTCAGCTCTCCAGTGTCACCTCTGTCCCCAATCAGCCCCAACCAGTGTCACCTCTGTCCCCAATCATACCCTCCCGGTGTCACCTCTGTCCACAATCAGCCCCTCCCAGTGTCATTACTATCCCCATTCAGCTCCTCACTGTCACCTCTGTCCCCATTCAGCCCCCCATGTCATTACTGTCTCCATTCAGCTATCCAGTGTCACCTCTGTCCCCATTCAGCCCCCCATGTCATTGCTGTCCACATTCAGCTCTCCAGTGTCACCTCTGTCCCCATTCAGCCCCCCATGTCATTACTGTCCACATTCAGCTCCCATGTGTCAGCTCTGTCCCCAATCAGCTGTTCCAGGGAATTAATATTTGAGAGTGTATGGGCCGACTTGATCCTGGTAGGGTACTCATATTAGCCTTAAAAACACTTTCCCTGCTGCTGTGTACTATACTTCCCATAATCCTCAGCCAGTATCATGGGGGACATTTACCTGGCTGAGCATCAGGGGGACATTAGGTTTTGCCGGTTTTTTTACCATCCTTTGTTGCTATTAAATTTACTTATGTTAAACCACATTTGAATCATATTTGTATTTTTATAATCAATATGCGTTAGAAAATCAGGAAAAGATAGGCTGAATTGCCCCCCATGCCTTAGGCTGCCAGCCCTCCCCTGCCTGTGGGCATTACGCTGGTCTGGGTATGAGGTGTCCAATGAGCAGGGCTGGTTGGGGTGATCACAATTCCCCTCTAACCAGCCTAACATTAGGGAATGCGGGGTCAATTCAGACCTCGGCTTCCGTGCTCCCTAGCCACTACGCGCTGGCAAATGATGCAGAGCACGGGGATATGACGTCACGCCGGCGCTTTGCATCAGTAGCCGGCGCATAGTGATGAGGGAGCACTAAAGCAGAGGCCTGGAGTGACAGACCTCGCGCTCCCATGACAGCATGGAAGAAAGAAGATAATGTATGATGCAGGATGATAGAAGATGACAAAGGTAAGACATAGGGAGAAAGGGTTGTAAGGACTGTATATATATATATATATATATATATATATAAGTATGTAGATAGTGAGAGGGGGTAGATAGTGAGAAAAGGGAGGTGAGGTAGCTAGAGAGAAAGGGAGTCGTAAGAATACTGAAATAAATAAAGAGTGAGTGAGAGAAGGAATTAATGTGTGGATGAATAGTGTGAATGAGTGAAAGAATAAATTATTAAGTGACTGTAAAGGGTTATGTATCATAGATGTATAATAGATTTATAGAAAGGCAAAGATCAAGCAGGTTGTTGGAGCCTTGGGGACCAAGATGACACAGGGCTGTTTGGGGACAAAGTAAACTCATGATGGGATGTTTGGGGACAACGATGGCAAGTCCTATGTGTGTAATCTGGGTGCTGGTCAGGTTCTGTGTGGGCAGCGTGGACGCCAGGGTTGGCTTTGGGGTGTGCAGTCTGTGAGGTTTACCTGTAATTTAGGGGGTTTATCTATACCTTTAATGCTAAGTTTTTATGTAAATTCCAATTGATCTATACCTGCAAAGCTGGGTTTGTGTGTTATTCTGTTGATCCATATGTGCTATACTATGTTTCTATACATTATTTATGTATACCTGCAAATACAGTGTTTGTATGTCTTATACAGTTGATCAATACCTGAAAAGCTGTTTCTGTGTGTTTTTTATTTGATCTATACCCGCAATGCTGAGTTTACATGGATTTCCAGGTGATCTATACCTGCAATGCTGGGTTTGTGTGTTCTATTGATCAATACTTGCAATGTTATGTTTCCATTCATTAATATTGTATACCTGCACATACAAGATTTGTATGTCTGATTCTGTTTATGTGATCTATACCTTAAATGCCGAGTTCACATGAGAATTTCAATTGATCTATACATGCAAAGCTGGGTTTGTGTGTTCATGTGTTGATCTGTACCGGCAATGTTTCCATACATTATTTATGTATACCTGCAAATATGGGGTTTGTATGTCTTATTCAGTTGATCTGTACATGCAAGGGCTGTTTTATGTGTTTATTTGATCTATACCTGAACTACAGGGAGTAAGTAAAAGAGAGATATGGCTTAGTGAATAAGGGGACAAAGAGATTCTGGGGATGATTATGGGGGAGAGGAGATCTCAATGTCACGGTAGGGTCAGAAGGAGGGAAGACTGCACTGACTCTCACAATTCCCCTAATTTGTAGTGAGTGTGGCAAATCTTTTTTTTATGGTGTAGTAGTGGAGGGAATTATTTCATGCTAGGGAGTGTGGAGTGGGGCCCAAAGAAATGCTTGCATAGGGTCCAATTATTTCAATATAAAATTGTCAGCAGGGTCTAATCTAATATATATATATATTGTCAGCATGGACCAATATTAGTATATATTGTCAGCATTAATATACATCGGCAGCAGAATCTAATATTAAATAATGAAAACTGCCAGTTCGTTTGTTCAATCACATTTTGTCTTCAAAGAGATAAGTATATATTAAGTAGTTACAAATTCATGTCTAACATGCGTGTGTGTGTGTGTGTATGTGTGTGTGTGTGTATATATATATACCTGTGTGTGTGTGTAATCTCATGCGCCTCCCTCAATAGCAGAAATAAAATGTGGTCACCCTAGTGTGTGTGTATGGGCAGTGTTTATAAGCCAATGTGTGTGTGTGTGTAAAGGCAGGGGTTTGTGAGGGCGGTGTATGTGTGTACATGTGTTTAAGGACAGTGTATGTGCATACGTGTGTGTGTAAAGGCAGTGTGTATGCACAGTTTGTGTTTAAGGACAGTGTAGGTATTTATGTTTGTAAGCTGGTGTGTGTGTAAAGGCAGGTATATCTGGGGGTATAAGGCATATCTGGGGAGGAGGGAGTGACATATCTGGGGGTATAAGGTATACTGGGGTATAAGGCGTATCAGGGGGCACAGTGGCATATCAGGGGGTATAGGGCATATAAGGTATATAAGGCATATGTGGGGAGGGCGGAGTTGCATATCTGGAGGTATGTGGCATATCTGAGAGGTAGTGTGGCAAGCCAGGGTTCAGATGTGCATATCTGGGGGGGCAGGTTGGGAAATAAAAACAAGAAATACATTTTTATCAAAGCTTTTTTTTTTATTCTGCTGTGTGTTTTAAACATCCGGTTATTTTAAATAAATGAAAAATGTACAAATTTTTTTTAGGGTAAATCAGTTTTTCTTTATTTTCAATTGTAGTTTTCAGAGAAGGATACAGAAGGAAAAATAAGGGGGGGGGGATCATGGTAACAACACAAGGTGCCAATGAGAAAAAGGGGGCACCGGACTTTATTGCGGTGGCAAAGTGAGAAATCTCAAGACAGTAGTGCAAATGTGTATTAACAGCCACATACGAGCTACATAGTGAGACACAGCAAAGTATACAACACCCTCGAATAAATGCGCTGCAAACCCAGGCGGATAGAGGAGGGAGATCAACACACCCAGAGTAGTGGGGGGAGCCATGATAGCTGCCCGGGGAGCCAACAGGGAGAGACACCAGGCAGCAGCGTGACAAGAAAATGAGCGTCATCATGACAATGATATTGGTGAGTATGGGAAGTCATGTGCGTGCTGCATAGCAAGACATGTTATAATACACTTCCGTCACTGAGAAACGCAGTGCGGGCCCAATATGAGGGAGGAGGGGAGGCAGACTGGAGGGGAAAAGACAGGAGGGAGACAGACAACGGAGAAACAAGAGGGGAGTGAGAGAAGGAAGGGGGGGGAACAAAAAAAAAGGGGGGGTGAGTGGGGAAGGGGGAGAGATGGTTACGGACAGTATTGAGCAAAAGAGAGAAGGAAAGAAGGGAAGAAAACCCAGCGGCCATCCGCCCAAACCAGGGGGGGGCGGAGAACCGCCCAGGTGGCTAGTCCAATAGAGGACGACCATCAGGCCCCGACACAAATTCCAGCCAGTGGAACCAAGTGGACCTGTATCGCTCGATGGACTCATCAGTCAGGAGGTGTAATTCGTCAAAAATGCGAATCTGTTCTACCCGGAGAACCCATTCTTTAATGGTGGGAGGGGCAGGGCTGCCCCAGCGCAGGGGAATTAGCGCCTTGGCCGCCGACAAGAGGTGACGAATCACCGACCTCTTGAACCAGGGCACAGGATAAGGCATATGATGGAGGAGGAAGAACTCCGGCGTAAAAGGAATGGCCCGATCCGTGAAGCGCTGCATGTGCTGACGGATTGAGGCCCAGAAAGGAGCAAGCCGAGGGCAGTGCCACCAAAGGTGAAGAAGGGAGCCAGGGGTGGCGTCGCATCGCCAGCATCTGTTGGGCACATCTGGGCGGTAAGCAGAAGTCAAGGCCAGGGGCCGGTACCAACGGGACAACAATTTATACGCCATTTCCCGATCCCTATTACTCCTAGATCAACAGTGAGTAACAACACAAATCTTCTCCCATTGCGCCGCGGAGAAGGTGACCTGCAGCTCAGATTCCCAACCTCCCATGAACGGTAGCGATACCTGATGAAAGGCCTCGAGTAAAAGGCCATACAATCCAGAAATGCCATGGGGTGGGAGCGTGGGGGACATACAGAGCTCCTCAAATCGCGTGCGATCCCGCAACATAGCGTGTTTCCGAGGCAAGGACCGGAAGAAACTACACAATTGCGCATAACGGAACGAATCTAAGAAGGAGGGAGGGGAGCATGAGGACAGTACGGCCAAGGGCTTAAGACCCTCAGAGGACAGAAAGGAACCGATCCTCGATCCCGCACCGGCAGGGGAAGCCGGGAAGAGGTCGCGGCCCACCCCAGGAGGAAAATCAGGATTATCCCTGACCGGGGTCAGTGGGGAGGGGATAGAAGAAAGTTGCGTCTTCCGAAGGACCTGAAGCCAAGTCATATAAGTGGCTCGAATAAAAGGGTGAGGCAGAGTGAGCGTGCGAGCTGTCGGAATCGACAGCCAGGGTAAGACCTTCATGGGGAGGTCCAGCAAGACCGCCTCAATGCCCACCCATTGCTTATGGGACGGACTATGCGCCCACTCCAAAACACGCAGCAAATGACACGCCCTATAGTAAGAGCGGGGGCAGGGTAAAGCAAAACCACCCTTTGACTTTGGGAGTATCAGCGTAGTGAATCAGATGCGGGGAGCCCGAGTACCCCACACAAATCGCAAGAAAGTTGACCAAAGCGAGTCAAAAAAGGAGGGAGGGACGGAGATGGGAAGAGTCTGGAACAAATAAAGAACACGAGGCATAATATTCATCTTGATCGTATTGATGCGACCGACCCAGGAGAGCGTCAGCTTCCTCCACGAAACCAGATCAGCCTGGAGAGCGGCCAGCAGGGGCGCAAAATTATAATGATAAAGTTGGGAGAAGTCAGGAGACAGCCAAATCCCCAGGTATCGGATTTTGGGGCTACACCAACAATTATTTTTTTATCCAATTAATCAAAAAAATAAATGGCCAACTAATCGATTATGAAAATAATTGTTAGTTGCAGCCCTAACCTATACCTTCAATGCTGAGTTTGCATTTGATTTTTAGTTGATATATACCTGCAATGCTGTTTCCATGTGTTATAAATTTACACCACACCTGCAAATACAGGGTTTGTATGTCTTACTCAGCTGATCTACATCTGCTAAACTGGTTTTGCATGTATTGTTCAGTTGATCACTATGTTATCATGTGGTATTTAGCTAAGCTCTATGATATTTAGTATTTTGTTTATGTATACTAAATCGATTATGAAAATAATCGTTAGTTGCAGCCCTATTAGAGTTCATATGTACAATTTTGCTCCTATATATAGGAGTGTAGGACCTTTACAAACTAGCAGACAGAATATATTATACATTTACACAATGACTAGCACAATGTGGTATATTCACTAAACTATACGTTTGTGTTGTACCATACAGGGCAAACCAACGCTTTCTTGCAGCAAGACCTCAAGTGGCCCTGAATAATGCATTGTAAAATCAGTGAGATGGTTACTAAGAAACCTCTCTTCATAGGTATAGATATATACTGTATTTGCTCGATTATAAGACAAATTTTGCTCTGAAAAATACCATGATATGCCTTTTAACACCCTATATGCCAGAGTGGCATATAGGGGTATAAGGCATTTCTGGAGGCAGAGTGGCATATAGGGGGTATAAGGCATTTCTGGAGGCAGAGTGGCATATAGGAGCGTATAAGGCAATTCAGGGAGGCAGAGTGGCATATAGGGGGTATAAGGCATATCAGCGAGGCAGAGTGGCAAGCCTGGGAGCAGATGTGCATAACTGGGGTGCAGGTTGGCAAATAAAAGGAAATGAAAACAAACACATACTTTTTCTCAATCATAGCTTTTATTAAATATGAAAAAATAGTTTAAATGAATTAACATTTACTAGTTAAACTTTTTTCCTATAGGGTCGTCTTATATTCAGGCTTTTTCTTTTTTTCCCAAATTAATATTCAGATTTTGGGGGGAGTCTTATAATCAGGGTCATCTTATAATTGAGCAAATATGGTATGTTGGGTGTTTTAAGTGTTTTTTTTTTATATTTTGTGCTGGTTCATATATCCCTTAGAACCACATGTAGATGTATTATGCAGGGTCAGCCTAGACCATCTTGCTGGAGAAGCTCACTGGGTTTGCCCTTTACAATAAATAATGAAGTCGGGGAGCTGATTTTTTTACAATGCTGCAAACTGTCACACATTTTCTGACTACATATGTGGATATGCTGTCAAGTTTAACATTAAACATCTCAAATCAACATGATTTGAAGGATTGTTAAGTTGACTAGTTTATCATTCAAGACGGAGCAAGTTGTTCTGTTTTTTGTTTTTTTTGTTATTCTGAGTAGAATTGAAACTTGCGCTAAATGTTGCCATTGGCACTCAATTTTTTAATTGCAGCAAAGAAAAAGCAGCCAGGTATATGACATCACATATTGTATTTTGTAAAGTTTTCTTTAAAATAGGCATCAAAGTCGAGGTAGAAGTATGTTTTAGAGCTACCTTAACATAAAGAAACACACACAATGCCTCACAAAAAAGAAATCTCAAAGACCTACAAATAAAAATTGTTGATTTGCATAAAGCTAATCTCAAAGAGGTTACATATTCATCAGTTCACAGTTACTGGTAATCAGAAGTAGATGCAAACACCAGGGAATGGTATAATAACAAAGGTTTATTCCACTGAGCAGAAGCAGGCAGCAATGGGGTCTGGTGTAGGAGATAATCAGCAAAGTCCATAAGAAAGCAAAGGTCAAAGTCCATAAAATCCAAATTGGTATGGGAAATCCAAGAAGGGACCTGAACAAATAAGCACTGATTGAACGGTGTTGGGGGTTTCGTCTGCCAAGTCCTGGCTCCTCCTCCCAGACCCTAGAGACACTCCTCTCGCAATAAGAGTGCTCACTGGCCAATCACATGGCAGGAACTCAATGCATGTAGACGTGTTCAAGACAACTTGCTGAAGTTCAAACCGATTATCAAAATGGGGAAGAAAGCGGATTTAAGTGACTTTGAACATGGCATGGTTATTGGTGCCAGACGGGCTGGTGTGATTATTTCACAAACTGCTGATCTACTGTTTACTGTACTCCAATGGTCTCCACAGCCACCAGATCTCAATCCAATAGAGCACCTTTGGGATGTGGTGGAACAGGAGATTCGCATGGATGTGCAGCCGACAAATCTGCAGCAACCATACGGCCATATTACCGTATTTGCTCGATTATAAGATGACCCTGATTATAAGACGACCCCCCAAAATCTGAATATTAATTTAGGAAAAAAAGAAAAAGCCTGAATATAAGACGACCCTATAGGAAAAAAATACCAGTAAATGTTAATTCATGTAAACTACGTAAACTATTTTTTTTAATAAAAACTATGATTGAGAAAAATATTTTGTTTTTATTTCCTTTTATTTTCCAACCTGCCCCCCAGTTATGCACATCTGACCCAGAAATGCCTTATACCCCCTATATGCCACTGTGCCCCATGATATGCCTTTTAACCCTCTAAATGCCAATGCCACGCACACCGGTGCGGGGAACTCTGATCTCTGACAGCCGGGGAAGGTCTGTGCGATGGACGCAGACATCCCCTGCTGCTAACCGCACCTCCTTCCGCGAATCGCGTAGACGTCTACACGCTGTCTCGGCTACACACCGGTAAGTTGGGGGAGGGGCATAAGACAGGAGGATCCAGGTCCCCTGCAGCTCTGCGGGGGATCTGGATCTTAGTCTCATAATCAGACCTCATATTTGAGGTCTGATTATAAGACGAGGGGTATTTTTCAAAGCATTTGCTCTTAAAAACCTCGTCTTATAATCAAGCAAATATAGTAATATGGTCTGGTAAGCAGAGCAGCAGTGTAACCCAAAATCCTGGGAGCCCCAGTGAGCTCTGTTATGGAGTCCTTCCATGTTGGTATCTTATTTCATATCTAAATGGCTGTGTCTTGAAACATGTTATTTTAAGATGTCTGAAAGTATTGCTTACTAATATGCACTCATATTATGAGCCAAATAAACAATTTTGTTCATAATATGAGCCAGTGATATGTTAACACATTGTATGCATAGGAATCCTTTGTATCACCGGGTGGAGGGTCCTATATTTCTCCCTTGCGCCTTAATGTAACCATACCAAACAAACCATTATAGACAAACCCACACACTCCCTAAAAATAAACATCATGATGAATTGGCCAATGCTTTATTCAAACTATTATTCATCTCAACTGAAAACAAGCAGTATAACTCAACAAAGTGTCACCCATCAGGAAAATCCTATAGATGTGTGTTTCAAGCCCTGATTTTCTAAAGTCTCGCACTCTCTGATAAACTGCATGGAGTCCCCATCTACTCATATTATTTAAGCAGAATCTCGAGCACTGTTAGTAAATGATCTCTTCCAGAATAAATAAAGAATACAGTTTGGTGTTACTGGTGTTATGCATCATTTTCAGATGGTGAGAACAGTGAGTGATGTCATAGACGCTGCTGATGAAATCTTCCCTGCACACTCAGCTCCCTCAGATGCACGTGGTTGGAGATACAAATATTGCTAGGTACCAGGCAGTGCGTCAGGATACCAGCTGGTATAGCTGAAGGTCATTTTTTTCAATAGGATGAAGAATTGGTGATCTCAAACAAATACAGGTCTGACGTTTTATTTTCTTCATGGGAACTTTCTGTTTTAAAGGGATAACAGCAATGGAGAATGTCAGCCACGCAGGTGTTGGGTCAGGTTGGACTCCATGTGTAGAAGCATGATTGGGCTTAGCACTCGGCTGGAGGCAGGCAGGTGCTGCTCTGTTGAGTTGCAGACGACTGTCTGCTGTAATCTTGGAGTTTCTCTTTGGCGCCATATTCAGCTGCAGTTAATGTTTCTAAACCTTACTTGTGGATCTTTAACCCCTTAATGACAAAGCCCGTACACATACGGTCTCAAAATGCATTGTTTTCAATGGGTTTAGGGACCGCCCATTGTCCTTAAGGGGTTAATGTTTGTTGGACAGCATTAGCAAGAACCGGAGCTCATGTGAACCCACTAGCTCTGTTCATATTATTGGTAACTCATATGTCCTGCCCATTGTACAGCGCTACGGAATGTGATGGCGCTATATAAAACAATAAATAATAAAAATAGTCTTGAGCAATGCACTATAAGCAGCGTAGAAGCAAATGGTTCTTTTTTTTTAGGCCATTGGTAGAAATTAAGATAAGTGGCTTGACTATAATTCTTGATGCACATTCTCACTTGATGGTTAAAGTTTACTATCTCTTATTGGTGATTTTAAGGGTTTTTATTGCACCAGGGGGATTTGCTACACTGTTATCTACACTATTTCTTTTGTACAAATAAGTGGCAATTATCATACACTGTAATTACCGTATTTGCTCGATTATAAGACAAGGTTTTTTTTCAGAGCAAATGCTCTGAAAAAGACCCCTTGTTTTATAATTGGGGTTGTCTTCTATTGAGACTTCAAATAGCTAGGGGAAAAAATGGTGGTGTCTATTGGTGCAACCAGCCCAAGGCGACGGTGGTGTCTATTGGTGCAACCGGATGGAAGCAAACATAGTAGTGGTGTATGTGAGACTTTGTGACAGTGGTGTCTATTGACACAACGGCCTAAGGTGACGGTGGTGTCTATAGGTGCAACCAGCCTGAGGCAGAGGTGGTGTCTATTGGCGCAACCGACCCGAGCCGCGACGGTGGTGTCTATTGGGACAACCAGCCCAAGACGACGGTGTTGGTGCAACTGACACAAGGCAAATATAGTAGTGGTGTATATAACAGTGGCCAAAGGCAGCAGTGGTGTCTATTGGTGCAACTGGCCCAAGGCAAACTTAGTAGCGGTGTATGTGAGACTGCACAAAGGCGACGGTGGTGTTTACAGGCGCAACCGAACAAAGGCAATGATGGTGTCTATTGGCGCAACCGGCCCCAGGCGACGATGGTGCCTATTGGTGCAACCGGCCCAAGGCAAACATTGTAGTGGTGTACGTGAGACTTTGCGACGGTGGTGTCTATTGGCATAATGGCCTAAGGCGGCGGTGGTGTTTTTTGGTGCAACCGGGAGGAGGCAAATATAGTAGTGGTGTATATGACACCGGCCAAAGGCGATGGTGGTTTATATTGGCGCAACCAGCCCGAGGCGACGGGGGTGTCTATTGGTGCAACTGGCCCCAGGTGACGCAGGTGTCTATTGGCGCAACCGGCCCCAGGCAACGGTGGTGTCCTATTGGTGCAACCGGCCCAAGGCAAACATAGTAGACATATATGTGAGATTTTGCAACGGTGGTGTCTATTGGCACAACGGCCTAAGGCAACGGTGGTGTCTATAGGTGCAACCGGCCCAAGGCAAACATAGTAGTGAGATATGTGAGACATTGCAACGGTGGTGTCTATTGGAACAACGGCCTAAGGCGACGGTGGTGTCTATAGGCCCAACCGGCCCCAGGCGACGTTGGTGTCTATAGGTGCAACCGGCCCAAGGTGATAGTGGTGTCTATTGGGGCAACCGGCCCCAGGTGACGGTGGTGTCCATAGGTACAACTGGCCCGAGGCAAACATAGCAGTGGTGTATGTTTGGTTTTTTTTGTTGGTTGTTTTTTTGTTTTTTAATACATAAATCTTACAAAAAACATATAAAGGACAATAACTTACAATACAATAGCAGCATGAGATATTGGATATTGCTGATCATCTATAGGTCTCTTTATATATAGAGGTCTGTGTGATCTTCTAAATCCAGTCTGGTTACAAATTATCTATGCATGCACATTACAAATACAGACAACGTTATGAACATTTATATAGTATATGGTATCTGTAAGATATTATTCAGATAGAAATTTCCAAAGTGGGTTGATCCTCTTCTCCTCTAATTTCTAAGTATTTATA
The DNA here is from genome assembly GCF_027358695.1 of Spea bombifrons. NCBI lineage: Eukaryota > Metazoa > Chordata > Amphibia > Anura > Pelobatidae > Spea > Spea bombifrons. The sequence continues at coordinate 51,909,202 of NC_071089.1, read as the reverse complement.
GAGTAAGTCTTCCCCATATTTCCCAAAATGTGTGCATAAGTCCATTAGCTCTATAGTACCCATAATCTTTTGATTAAGAATCTGTTTTTTAACATATGTCCAGGAAATTATCTTTTTTTGCCTCCATTTTCTAGCTATAACTACCAACATTGCTTGAATCACATGTTTTTTGTTTTATCGGGATCATCTCCCAATCTTGGAGTAGTAGTGCTCTAGTCGGTGACTTGTCTATCAGTTTCTCTACTAAACAAGATATAATATTAAATATATTTTCCCAGCACTCAGCTATTTTAGTGCATGACCACCAGATATGAATCCATGTTCCCTCGGCTTCTTGGCATCTCCAACACAAATTTTGTTTTGCTGGATTTATCTTATGGAGCCTTGTTGGGATCATGTACCATCTATTTACAATTTTAAAATAAATCTCCTGTAAGTTTAAACAGTGAATATTCTTCATAACTTGATTCCAAGGTTTTGTCCAGCGGTCTTCTATAAAGGAAGCATTATCTATATTTAAATCTCTCTCCCATTTTTTCCAAGCTAGTGGGGATTTAAGGCCATCTAACTCCAAAATTAAATCTGTACAGAGTCTTAGGACTTTCTGTTTCGTCTGATTATCAAATAATTTCATAAATTTTATCACATGTTCATCTTTATTTTCCTCAGAAAGGGAGTAGAGTAAACAGTTCTTTATTCTCATGTAATTAAATATTTCTTTATTAGTAAGACCATATTCAGCATTCAAGATAGAAAAGTCCTTAAGTTTTTTTCCTACCATAAGTTCCTCTATTCTTTTTAACCCGGAATTTTTCCATTCATTAAGATTTATATCTGAAATATTTTTATTTAGAAGCTCTAACGGGGCCTTCTTGGTTATAAGGTCATTAAAGCCAATTTTTTTCTTAAAACTCCTCCAAAATAATAAAATTGAGTTAAGTGATGTCCCTTTGAGATGATTCACATATTTCTTTAGATCTTTTTTCTGCAGCCAGAGGGCTATTTCTAGATCTTTCAAGCCCAGGATAGATTTTTCAATTAAATACCAGTCAGACTCCTTAGATTGCAACAGTTGCATCTTGTATATATGAGATAGCATGGATGATTGCCAGTAATTAAGTACTTTAGGAAGACCCAGTCCTCCTCAGTTCCTAGGTAGAAACAAGGTGTTTTTTTGGATTCTAGGATGTTTATCACGCCATATGAATTTCATTAGTTTTGATTGTATTAGATTTATCCAGTCTTTAGGTAAAACATCCGGAATCATTCTAAATCTATAGAGCCACGTTCAGGGCCGGCCCGACAATGGAGCCGAGTGGGGCAACTGCTCCAGGCGGCACTTTTGAAGGGGCGGCACTTTTTTTTTTTTAAAGCAGAAGAGAGAGAGGGGCGCCGAGTGGTTTTCGTTTACCAAGTTGTCAGTACCCGCTCGGCGCCCCTCTCTCCTCTGCGGCGAGTCTCCCTGTTCGGTCTCGGTGCCTGCTTGTAATGCTGAGCGCCGGAAGATGATGTCATTTCTAGCGCTCAGCATTACAAGCCGGCACCGAGACCGAACAGGGAGACTCGCCGCAGGACTGCTGAAAGGTAGTAGATAATGGGGGGGCAGGTACGGAGGGAGAGGAAGGGTAGATAATGGGGGGGCGGCATTTTAAACTTCGCCCCAGGCGGCATTTTGTCTTAGGCCAGCACTGGCCACGCTGGTAATATATATGATTTTACAATATTGATTCTACCCATCCATGATATAGGAAGAGACTTCCACTTGTTTAATTTCTCTTGGGTCTGCTTTAGAAGGACTTGACAATTTTTTTCCCATTATCTTAATGCCTTCTGCCGGAATTTTTATTCCTAGATAGTCCATGCCTACATCTGGCCACAGGAATTGAAACCTAGATTTTATTACATTTTTATCTTCTTCTATCATTGCTATACACATTGCCTTTGATTTCCCCATGTTTAGCTTATAATTACCGTATTTGCTCGATTATAAGACGAGGTTTTTTCCAGAGCAAATGCTCTGAAAAATACCCCTCGTCTTATAATCAGGGTCGTCTTATAATCAGACCTCAAATAGGTCTGATTATGAGACTAAGATCCAGATCCCCCGCAGCGATGCAGAGGACCTGGATCTTCCTGTGTTAACCCCCCCCAACTTACCGGTGCTTCTGAGTCCCCGGTGCCTAGTCCGGGCTGCGTGTAGAGCTCTACGCGATACAATCGTACAATGTGCAGTAATACTGCAGTAAAGGTGCAGTATTGCAGTTTTTTCATGTCCAAAAAACTGCAGTATTACTTCAGAAAAACTGCAGTATTTTTTTCTTAAGGGCGGCCCGAGGCGACGGTGGTGTCTGTTGGTGCAGCCAGCCCGAGGCGAGGCGACGGTGCTGTCTATTGGCGCAACTGGCCCCAGACGACTCTGATTTCTATTGGCGCATCCGGCCCCAGGCGACGATGGTGTTTATTGGTGCAACTGGCCCAAGGCAACCATAGTAGTGCTGTATATGACACTGGCCAAAGGCGACGGTGGTATAAATTGGCGCAACCATCCCGAGGCAAGCATAGTAGGGTGTATGTGAGACTTGGCGACGGTGGAGTCTATTGGCACAACTGGCCTTGGGCTACGGTGGTGTCTATTGGCGCAACCGGCCCCAGGCGACGGTGGTGTATACTGGCGCAACCGGCCCCAGGCGACGGTGGTGTCTATTGGTGCAACCCGCCAGATGCAAACATAGTTGTGGTGTATGTGAGATTTTGCAACAGTGGTATCTATTGTCCCAGGCTACTGTGGTGTCTATAGGTGCAACTGTCCCGAGGCGTGACGGTGGTGTCTATTGGGACAATCAGCCCGAAGCGACGGTGTCGGTGCAACCGACACGAGGCAAATATAGTAGTGGTGTATATGACACTGGCCAAAGGCGTTGGTGGTGTCTATAGGTGCAACCGGGCCGAGGCGGCGGTGGTTTCTATTGGTGCATTCGTCCCGAGGCAAGCATAGTAGGGGTGTATGTGAGAGTTGGTGATGGTGGCGTCTATAGGCACAACTGGTCTAAGGCAATGGTGGTGTCCATAGGTGCAACTGGCCCAAGGTGACGGTGGTGTTTATTGGTGCAACCGGCCCCAGGGAACTGTGGTGTCTTTTGGTGCATCCGGCCCGAGGCGACAGTGGTGTTTATTGGCACAACCGGCCCCAGGGAACTGTGGTGTCTTTTTGTGCAGCCGGCCCGAGGCGACAGTTGTGGTTATTTGCGCAACCGCCGGTGGCAAACATAGTAGGGATGTATGTGAGAATGGCCTAAGGCGACGGTGGTATATATTGGCGCAACCGACCCGAGGCCACGGTGGTGTCTATAGGTGCAACCGGCCCAAGGCCAAGTATGTGAGACTTGGCGACGGTGGTGTCTATTGGCACAACTGGTCTAAGGCGACGGTGGTGTCTATAGGCGCAACCGGCCCGAGGCGACGGTGGTGTCTATTGGCACAACCGGCCCAAGGCGACGGTGGTGTCTATAGGTGCAACTGGCCCAAGGCCAAGTATGTGAGACTTGGCGACGGTGGTGTCTATTGGCACAACTGGTCTAAGGCGACGGTGGTGTCTATAGGCGCAACCGGCCCGAGGCGACGGTGGTGTCTATTGGCGCAACCGGCCCAAGGCAACGGTGGTGTCTATTGGCGCAACTGGCCCAAACCAAACATAGTAGGGGTGTATGTGAGACTGGCCAAAGGTGACGGTGGTGTCTATAGGCCCCAACCGGCTTAAGGAGACGGTGGTATCTATAAGTGCAACTGGGCCGAGGTGAAGGTGGTGTCTATTGGTGCAACCAGTCCGAGGCAAACCTAGTGGGGGATATATGTGAGACTTTGCGATGGTGGTGTCTATTGGCACCACAGGCCTAAGGTGACAGTGGTGTCTATTGGCGCAACCGGTCCGAGGCGACAGTGGTGTCTATTGGCACAACCGGCCCGAGGCGACGGTGGTGTCTATTGGCGCAACTGACCCGAGGTGCGACCGTGGTGTATATTGGGACAACCAGCCGGAGGCGACGGTGTCAGTGCCACCGACACGAGGAAAATATAGTAGTGGTGTATATTACAGTGGCCAAAGTTGATGGTGGTGTCTATTGGCACAACAGGCCTAAGGTGACAGTGGTGTCTATTGGCACAACCGGTCCGAGGCGACAGTGGTGTCTATTGGCGCAAAGGCCCCCCGGGCGACGTTGGTGTCTATTGGTGCAACAGGCCCAAGGCAAACATAGTAGTGATGTATGTGAGACTTTGCGATGGTGGTGTCTATTGGCACAACTGCCTGAGGCGACGGTGGTGTCTATTGGCGCAACCGGCCTGAGGCGACGGTGGTGTCTATTGGCGCAACCGGCCCCAGGCGACGGTGGTGTCCATTGGTGCAACCGGCCCGAGACAAACATAGTAGTGGTGTATGAGACTTTGTGACGGTGGTGTCTATTGGCACAACGGCCTAAGGCGACGGTGGTGTCTGTAGTTGCAACTGGCCCGAGGCGACGGTGTTGTCTGTTGGTGCAACCGCCCCGAGGCGACGGTGGTTTCTATTGGCGCATCTGGCCCCAGGCGACTGTGGTGTCTATTGGTGCAACCGGCCCAAGGCAAACATAGTAGTGCCGTATACGACAGTGGCCAAAGGCGACGGTGGTATATATTGGCACAACCAGCCCGAGGCGACGGTGGTGGCTATTGGTGCAACCGGCCCAAGGCAAACATAGTAGACATATATGTGAGATTTTGCAACGGTGGTGTCTATTGGCACAACGGCCTAAGGCAACGGTGGTGTCTATAGGTGCAACCGGCCCAAGGCAAACATAGTAGTGAGATATGTGAGACATTGCAACGGTGGTGTCTATTGGAACAACGGCCTAAGGCGACGGTGGTGTCTATAGGCCCAACCGGCCCCAGGCGACGTTGGTGTCTATAGGTGCAACCGGCCCAAGGTGATAGTGGTGTCTATTGGGGCAACCGGCCCCAGGTGACGGTGGTGTCCATAGGTACAACTGGCCCGAGGCAAACATAGCAGTGGTGTATGTTTGTTTTTTTTTGTTGGTTGTTTTTTTGTTTTTTAATACATAAATCTTACAAAAAACATATAAAGGACAATAACTTACAATACAATAGCAGCATGAGATATTGGATATTGCTGATCATCTATAGGTCTCTTTATATATAGAGGTCTGTGTGATCTTCTAAATCCAGTCTGGTTACAAATTATCTATGCATGCACATTACAAATACAGACAACGTTATGAACATTTATATAGTATATGGTATCTGTAAGATATTATTCAGATAGAAATTTCCAAAGTGGGTTGATCCTCTTCTCCTCTAATTTCTAAGTATTTATAGAGTAAGTCTTCCCCATATTTCCCAAAATGTGTGCATAAGTCCATTAGCTCTATAGTACCCATAATCTTTTGATTAAGAATCTGTTTTTTAACATATGTCCAGGAAATTATCTTTTTTTGCCTCCATTTTCTAGCTATAACTACCAACATTGCTTGAATCACATGTTTTTTGTTTTATCGGGATCATCTCCCAATCTTGGAGTAGTAGTGCTCTAGTCGGTGACTTGTCTATCAGTTTCTCTACTAAACAAGATATAATATTAAATATATTTTCCCAGCACTCAGCTATTTTAGTGCATGACCACCAGATATGAATCCATGTTCCCTCGGCTTCTTGGCATCTCCAACACAAATTTTGTTTTGCTGGATTTATCTTATGGAGCCTTGTTGGGATCATGTACCATCTATTTACAATTTTAAAATAAATCTCCTGTAAGTTTAAACAGTGAATATTCTTCATAACTTGATTCCAAGGTTTTGTCCAGCGGTCTTCTATAAAGGAAGCATTATCTATATTTAAATCTCTCTCCCATTTTTTCCAAGCTAGTGGGGATTTAAGGCCATCTAACTCCAAAATTAAATCTGTACAGAGTCTTAGGACTTTCTGTTTCGTCTGATTATCAAATAATTTCATAAATTTTATCACATGTTCATCTTTATTTTCCTCAGAAAGGGAGTAGAGTAAACAGTTCTTTATTCTCATGTAATTAAATATTTCTTTATTAGTAAGACCATATTCAGCATTCAAGATAGAAAAGTCCTTAAGTTTTTTTCCTACCATAAGTTCCTCTATTCTTTTTAACCCGGAATTTTTCCATTCATTAAGATTTATATCTGAAATATTTTTATTTAGAAGCTCTAACGGGGCCTTCTTGGTTATAAGGTCATTAAAGCCAATTTTTTTCTTAAAACTCCTCCAAAATAATAAAATTGAGTTAAGTGATGTCCCTTTGAGATGATTCACATATTTCTTTAGATCTTTTTTCTGCAGCCAGAGGGCTATTTCTAGATCTTTCAAGCCCAGGATAGATTTTTCAATTAAATACCAGTCAGACTCCTTAGATTGCAACAGTTGCATCTTGTATATATGAGATAGCATGGATGATTGCCAGTAATTAAGTACTTTAGGAAGACCCAGTCCTCCTCAGTTCCTAGGTAGAAACAAGGTGTTTTTTTGGATTCTAGGATGTTTATCACGCCATATGAATTTCATTAGTTTTGATTGTATTAGATTTATCCAGTCTTTAGGTAAAACATCCGGAATCATTCTAAATCTATAGAGCCACGTTCAGGGCCGGCCCGACAATGGAGCCGAGTGGGGCAACTGCTCCAGGCGGCACTTTTGAAGGGGCGGCACTTTTTTTTTTTTAAAGCAGAAGAGAGAGAGGGGCGCCGAGTGGTTTTCGTTTACCAAGTTGTCAGTACCCGCTCGGCGCCCCTCTCTCCTCTGCGGCGAGTCTCCCTGTTCGGTCTCGGTGCCTGCTTGTAATGCTGAGCGCCGGAAGATGATGTCATTTCTAGCGCTCAGCATTACAAGCCGGCACCGAGACCGAACAGGGAGACTCGCCGCAGGACTGCTGAAAGGTAGTAGATAATGGGGGGGCAGGTACGGAGGGAGAGGAAGGGTAGATAATGGGGGGGCGGCATTTTAAACTTCGCCCCAGGCGGCATTTTGTCTTAGGCCAGCACTGGCCACGCTGGTAATATATATGATTTTACAATATTGATTCTACCCATCCATGATATAGGAAGAGACTTCCACTTGTTTAATTTCTCTTGGGTCTGCTTTAGAAGGACTTGACAATTTTTTTCCCATTATCTTAATGCCTTCTGCCGGAATTTTTATTCCTAGATAGTCCATGCCTACATCTGGCCACAGGAATTGAAACCTAGATTTTATTACATTTTTATCTTCTTCTATCATTGCTATACACATTGCCTTTGATTTCCCCATGTTTAGCTTATAATTACCGTATTTGCTCGATTATAAGACGAGGTTTTTTCCAGAGCAAATGCTCTGAAAAATACCCCTCGTCTTATAATCAGGGTCGTCTTATAATCAGACCTCAAATAGGTCTGATTATGAGACTAAGATCCAGATCCCCCGCAGCGATGCAGAGGACCTGGATCTTCCTGTGTTAACCCCCCCCAACTTACCGGTGCTTCTGAGTCCCCGGTGCCTAGTCCGGGCTGCGTGTAGAGCTCTACGCGATACAATCGTACAATGTGCAGTAATACTGCAGTAAAGGTGCAGTATTGCAGTTTTTTCATGTCCAAAAAACTGCAGTATTACTTCAGAAAAACTGCAGTATTTTTTTCTTAAGGGCGGCCCGAGGCGACGGTGGTGTCTGTTGGTGCAGCCAGCCCGAGGCGAGGCGACGGTGCTGTCTATTGGCGCAACTGGCCCCAGACGACTCTGATTTCTATTGGCGCATCCGGCCCCAGGCGACGATGGTGTTTATTGGTGCAACTGGCCCAAGGCAACCATAGTAGTGCTGTATATGACACTGGCCAAAGGCGACGGTGGTATAAATTGGCGCAACCATCCCGAGGCAAGCATAGTAGGGTGTATGTGAGACTTGGCGACGGTGGAGTCTATTGGCACAACTGGCCTTGGGCTACGGTGGTGTCTATTGGCGCAACCGGCCCCAGGCGACGGTGGTGTATACTGGCGCAACCGGCCCCAGGCGACGGTGGTGTCTATTGGTGCAACCCGCCAGATGCAAACATAGTTGTGGTGTATGTGAGATTTTGCAACAGTGGTATCTATTGTCCCAGGCTACTGTGGTGTCTATAGGTGCAACTGTCCCGAGGCGTGACGGTGGTGTCTATTGGGACAATCAGCCCGAAGCGACGGTGTCGGTGCAACCGACACGAGGCAAATATAGTAGTGGTGTATATGACACTGGCCAAAGGCGTTGGTGGTGTCTATAGGTGCAACCGGGCCGAGGCGGCGGTGGTTTCTATTGGTGCATTCGTCCCGAGGCAAGCATAGTAGGGGTGTATGTGAGAGTTGGTGATGGTGGCGTCTATAGGCACAACTGGTCTAAGGCAATGGTGGTGTCCATAGGTGCAACTGGCCCAAGGTGACGGTGGTGTTTATTGGTGCAACCGGCCCCAGGGAACTGTGGTGTCTTTTGGTGCATCCGGCCCGAGGCGACAGTGGTGTTTATTGGCACAACCGGCCCCAGGGAACTGTGGTGTCTTTTTGTGCAGCCGGCCCGAGGCGACAGTTGTGGTTATTTGCGCAACCGCCGGTGGCAAACATAGTAGGGATGTATGTGAGAATGGCCTAAGGCGACGGTGGTATATATTGGCGCAACCGACCCGAGGCCACGGTGGTGTCTATAGGTGCAACCGGCCCAAGGCCAAGTATGTGAGACTTGGCGACGGTGGTGTCTATTGGCACAACTGGTCTAAGGCGACGGTGGTGTCTATAGGCGCAACCGGCCCGAGGCGACGGTGGTGTCTATTGGCACAACCGGCCCAAGGCGACGGTGGTGTCTATAGGTGCAACTGGCCCAAGGCCAAGTATGTGAGACTTGGCGACGGTGGTGTCTATTGGCACAACTGGTCTAAGGCGACGGTGGTGTCTATAGGCGCAACCGGCCCGAGGCGACGGTGGTGTCTATTGGCGCAACCGGCCCAAGGCAACGGTGGTGTCTATTGGCGCAACTGGCCCAAACCAAACATAGTAGGGGTGTATGTGAGACTGGCCAAAGGTGACGGTGGTGTCTATAGGCCCCAACCGGCTTAAGGAGACGGTGGTATCTATAAGTGCAACTGGGCCGAGGTGAAGGTGGTGTCTATTGGTGCAACCAGTCCGAGGCAAACCTAGTGGGGGATATATGTGAGACTTTGCGATGGTGGTGTCTATTGGCACCACAGGCCTAAGGTGACAGTGGTGTCTATTGGCGCAACCGGTCCGAGGCGACAGTGGTGTCTATTGGCACAACCGGCCCGAGGCGACGGTGGTGTCTATTGGCGCAACTGACCCGAGGTGCGACCGTGGTGTATATTGGGACAACCAGCCGGAGGCGACGGTGTCAGTGCCACCGACACGAGGAAAATATAGTAGTGGTGTATATTACAGTGGCCAAAGTTGATGGTGGTGTCTATTGGCACAACAGGCCTAAGGTGACAGTGGTGTCTATTGGCACAACCGGTCCGAGGCGACAGTGGTGTCTATTGGCGCAAAGGCCCCCCGGGCGACGTTGGTGTCTATTGGTGCAACAGGCCCAAGGCAAACATAGTAGTGATGTATGTGAGACTTTGCGATGGTGGTGTCTATTGGCACAACTGCCTGAGGCGACGGTGGTGTCTATTGGCGCAACCGGCCTGAGGCGACGGTGGTGTCTATTGGCGCAACCGGCCCCAGGCGACGGTGGTGTCCATTGGTGCAACCGGCCCGAGACAAACATAGTAGTGGTGTATGAGACTTTGTGACGGTGGTGTCTATTGGCACAACGGCCTAAGGCGACGGTGGTGTCTGTAGTTGCAACTGGCCCGAGGCGACGGTGTTGTCTGTTGGTGCAACCGCCCCGAGGCGACGGTGGTTTCTATTGGCGCATCTGGCCCCAGGCGACTGTGGTGTCTATTGGTGCAACCGGCCCAAGGCAAACATAGTAGTGCCGTATACGACAGTGGCCAAAGGCGACGGTGGTATATATTGGCACAACCAGCCCGAGGCGACGGTGGTGGCTATTGGTGCAACCGGCCCAAGGCAAACATAGTAGACATATATGTGAGATTTTGCAACGGTGGTGTCTATTGGCACAACGGCCTAAGGCAACGGTGGTGTCTATAGGTGCAACCGGCCCAAGGCAAACATAGTAGTGAGATATGTGAGACATTGCAACGGTGGTGTCTATTGGAACAACGGCCTAAGGCGACGGTGGTGTCTATAGGCCCAACCGGCCCCAGGCGACGTTGGTGTCTATAGGTGCAACCGGCCCAAGGTGATAGTGGTGTCTATTGGGGCAACCGGCCCCAGGTGACGGTGGTGTCCATAGGTACAACTGGCCCGAGGCAAACATAGCAGTGGTGTATGTTTGTTTTTTTTTGTTGGTTGTTTTTTTGTTTTTTAATACATAAATCTTACAAAAAACATATAAAGGACAATAACTTACAATACAATAGCAGCATGAGATATTGGATATTGCTGATCATCTATAGGTCTCTTTATATATAGAGGTCTGTGTGATCTTCTAAATCCAGTCTGGTTACAAATTATCTATGCATGCACATTACAAATACAGACAACGTTATGAACATTTATATAGTATATGGTATCTGTAAGATATTATTCAGATAGAAATTTCCAAAGTGGGTTGATCCTCTTCTCCTCTAATTTCTAAGTATTTATAGAGTAAGTCTTCCCCATATTTCCCAAAATGTGTGCATAAGTCCATTAGCTCTATAGTACCCATAATCTTTTGATTAAGAATCTGTTTTTTAACATATGTCCAGGAAATTATCTTTTTTTGCCTCCATTTTCTAGCTATAACTACCAACATTGCTTGAATCACATGTTTTTTGTTTTATCGGGATCATCTCCCAATCTTGGAGTAGTAGTGCTCTAGTCGGTGACTTGTCTATCAGTTTCTCTACTAAACAAGATATAATATTAAATATATTTTCCCAGCACTCAGCTATTTTAGTGCATGACCACCAGATATGAATCCATGTTCCCTCGGCTTCTTGGCATCTCCAACACAAATTTTGTTTTGCTGGATTTATCTTATGGAGCCTTGTTGGGATCATGTACCATCTATTTACAATTTTAAAATAAATCTCCTGTAAGTTTAAACAGTGAATATTCTTCATAACTTGATTCCAAGGTTTTGTCCAGCGGTCTTCTATAAAGGAAGCATTATCTATATTTAAATCTCTCTCCCATTTTTTCCAAGCTAGTGGGGATTTAAGGCCATCTAACTCCAAAATTAAATCTGTACAGAGTCTTAGGACTTTCTGTTTCGTCTGATTATCAAATAATTTCATAAATTTTATCACATGTTCATCTTTATTTTCCTCAGAAAGGGAGTAGAGTAAACAGTTCTTTATTCTCATGTAATTAAATATTTCTTTATTAGTAAGACCATATTCAGCATTCAAGATAGAAAAGTCCTTAAGTTTTTTTCCTACCATAAGTTCCTCTATTCTTTTTAACCCGGAATTTTTCCATTCATTAAGATTTATATCTGAAATATTTTTATTTAGAAGCTCTAACGGGGCCTTCTTGGTTATAAGGTCATTAAAGCCAATTTTTTTCTTAAAACTCCTCCAAAATAATAAAATTGAGTTAAGTGATGTCCCTTTGAGATGATTCACATATTTCTTTAGATCTTTTTTCTGCAGCCAGAGGGCTATTTCTAGATCTTTCAAGCCCAGGATAGATTTTTCAATTAAATACCAGTCAGACTCCTTAGATTGCAACAGTTGCATCTTGTATATATGAGATAGCATGGATGATTGCCAGTAATTAAGTACTTTAGGAAGACCCAGTCCTCCTCAGTTCCTAGGTAGAAACAAGGTGTTTTTTTGGATTCTAGGATGTTTATCACGCCATATGAATTTCATTAGTTTTGATTGTATTAGATTTATCCAGTCTTTAGGTAAAACATCCGGAATCATTCTAAATCTATAGAGCCACGTTCAGGGCCGGCCCGACAATGGAGCCGAGTGGGGCAACTGCTCCAGGCGGCACTTTTGAAGGGGCGGCACTTTTTTTTTTTTAAAGCAGAAGAGAGAGAGGGGCGCCGAGTGGTTTTCGTTTACCAAGTTGTCAGTACCCGCTCGGCGCCCCTCTCTCCTCTGCGGCGAGTCTCCCTGTTCGGTCTCGGTGCCTGCTTGTAATGCTGAGCGCCGGAAGATGATGTCATTTCTAGCGCTCAGCATTACAAGCCGGCACCGAGACCGAACAGGGAGACTCGCCGCAGGACTGCTGAAAGGTAGTAGATAATGGGGGGGCAGGTACGGAGGGAGAGGAAGGGTAGATAATGGGGGGGCGGCATTTTAAACTTCGCCCCAGGCGGCATTTTGTCTTAGGCCAGCACTGGCCACGCTGGTAATATATATGATTTTACAATATTGATTCTACCCATCCATGATATAGGAAGAGACTTCCACTTGTTTAATTTCTCTTGGGTCTGCTTTAGAAGGACTTGACAATTTTTTTCCCATTATCTTAATGCCTTCTGCCGGAATTTTTATTCCTAGATAGTCCATGCCTACATCTGGCCACAGGAATTGAAACCTAGATTTTATTACATTTTTATCTTCTTCTATCATTGCTATACACATTGCCTTTGATTTCCCCATGTTTAGCTTATAATTACCGTATTTGCTCGATTATAAGACGAGGTTTTTTCCAGAGCAAATGCTCTGAAAAATACCCCTCGTCTTATAATCAGGGTCGTCTTATAATCAGACCTCAAATAGGTCTGATTATGAGACTAAGATCCAGATCCCCCGCAGCGATGCAGAGGACCTGGATCTTCCTGTGTTAACCCCCCCCAACTTACCGGTGCTTCTGAGTCCCCGGTGCCTAGTCCGGGCTGCGTGTAGAGCTCTACGCGATACAATCGTACAATGTGCAGTAATACTGCAGTAAAGGTGCAGTATTGCAGTTTTTTCATGTCCAAAAAACTGCAGTATTACTTCAGAAAAACTGCAGTATTTTTTTCTTAAGGGCGGCCCGAGGCGACGGTGGTGTCTGTTGGTGCAGCCAGCCCGAGGCGAGGCGACGGTGCTGTCTATTGGCGCAACTGGCCCCAGACGACTCTGATTTCTATTGGCGCATCCGGCCCCAGGCGACGATGGTGTCTATTGGTGCAACTGGCCCAAGGCAACCATAGTAGTGCTGTATATGACACTGGCCAAAGGCGACGGTGGTATAAATTGGCGCAACCATCCCGAGGCAAGCATAGTAGGGTGTATGTGAGACTTGGCGACGGTGGAGTCTATTGGCACAACTGGCCTTGGGCTACGGTGGTGTCTATTGGTGCAACCGGCCCCAGGCGACGGTGGTGTATACTGGCGCAACCGGCCCCAGGCGACGGTGGTGTCTATTGGTGCAACCCGCCAGATGCAAACATAGTTGTGGTGTATGTGAGATTTTGCAACAGTGGTATCTATTGTCCCAGGCTACTGTGGTGTCTATAGGTGCAACTGTCCCGAGGCGTGACGGTGGTGTCTATTGGGACAATCAGCCCGAAGCGACGGTGTCGGTGCAACCGACACGAGGCAAATATAGTAGTGGTGTATATGACACTGGCCAAAGGCGTTGGTGGTGTCTATAGGTGCAACCGGGCCGAGGCGGCGGTGGTTTCTATTGGTGCATTCGTCCCGAGGCAAGCATAGTAGGGGTGTATGTGAGAGTTGGTGATGGTGGCGTCTATAGGCACAACTGGTCTAAGGCAATGGTGGTGTCCATAGGTGCAACTGGCCCAAGGTGACGGTGGTGTTTATTGGTGCAACCGGCCCCAGGGAACTGTGGTGTCTTTTGGTGCATCCGGCCCGAGGCGACAGTGGTGTTTATTGGCACAACCGGCCCCAGGGAACTGTGGTGTCTTTTTGTGCAGCCGGCCCGAGGCGACAGTTGTGGTTATTTGCGCAACCGCCGGTGGCAAACATAGTAGGGATGTATGTGAGAATGGCCTAAGGCGACGGTGGTATATATTGGCGCAACCGACCCGAGGCCACGGTGGTGTCTATAGGTGCAACCGGCCCAAGGCCAAGTATGTGAGACTTGGCGACGGTGGTGTCTATTGGCACAACTGGTCTAAGGCGACGGTGGTGTCTATAGGCGCAACCGGCCCGAGGCGACGGTGGTGTCTATTGGCACAACCGGCCCAAGGCGACGGTGGTGTCTATAGGTGCAACTGGCCCAAGGCCAAGTATGTGAGACTTGGCGACGGTGGTGTCTATTGGCACAACTGGTCTAAGGCGACGGTGGTGTCTATAGGCGCAACCGGCCCGAGGCGACGGTGGTGTCTATTGGCGCAACCGGCCCAAGGCAACGGTGGTGTCTATTGGCGCAACTGGCCCAAACCAAACATAGTAGGGGTGTATGTGAGACTGGCCAAAGGTGACGGTGGTGTCTATAGGCCCCAACCGGCTTAAGGAGACGGTGGTATCTATAAGTGCAACTGGGCCGAGGTGAAGGTGGTGTCTATTGGTGCAACCAGTCCGAGGCAAACCTAGTGGGGGATATATGTGAGACTTTGCGATGGTGGTGTCTATTGGCACCACAGGCCTAAGGTGACAGTGGTGTCTATTGGCGCAACCGGTCCGAGGCGACAGTGGTGTCTATTGGCACAACCGGCCCGAGGCGACGGTGGTGTCTATTGGCGCAACTGACCCGAGGTGCGACCGTGGTGTATATTGGGACAACCAGCCGGAGGCGACGGTGTCAGTGCCACCGACACGAGGAAAATATAGTAGTGGTGTATATTACAGTGGCCAAAGTTGATGGTGGTGTCTATTGGCACAACAGGCCTAAGGTGACAGTGGTGTCTATTGGCACAACCGGTCCGAGGCGACAGTGGTGTCTATTGGCGCAAAGGCCCCCCGGGCGACGTTGGTGTCTATTGGTGCAACAGGCCCAAGGCAAACATAGTAGTGATGTATGTGAGACTTTGCAATGGTGGTGTCTATTGGCACAACTGCCTGAGGCGACGGTGGTGTCAATTGGCGCAACCGGCCTGAGGCGACGTTGGTGTCTATTGGTGCAACAGGCCCAAGGCAAACATAGTAGTGATGTATGTGAGACTTTGCGATGGTGGTGTCTATTGGCACAACTGCCTGAGGCGACGGTGGTGTCTATTGGCGC
Source organism: Spea bombifrons (assembly GCF_027358695.1). Classification (NCBI taxonomy): domain Eukaryota; kingdom Metazoa; phylum Chordata; class Amphibia; order Anura; family Pelobatidae; genus Spea; species Spea bombifrons. The sequence goes on along the minus strand of NC_071089.1, from coordinate 51,894,004 downwards.
AACCGGCCTGAGGCGACGGTGGTGTCTATTGGCGCAACCGGCCCCAGGCGACGGTGGTGTCCATTGGTGCAACCGGCCCGAGACAAACATAGTAGTGGTGTATGAGACTTTGTGACGGTGGTGTCTATTGGCACAACGGCCTAAGGCGACGGTGGTTTCTGTAGTTGCAACTGGCCCGAGGCGACGGTGTTGTCTGTTGGTGCAACCGCCCCGAGGCGACGGTGGTTTCTATTGGCGCATCTGGCCCCAGGCGACTGTGGTGTCTATTGGTGCAACCGGCCCAAGGCAAACATAGTAGTGCCGTATACGACAGTGGCCAAAGGCGACGGTGGTATATATTGGCACAACCAGCCCGAGGCGACGGTGGTGGCTATCGGCGCAACCGGCCCGAGGCGAGTGTGGTGTCTGTTGGTGCAACTGGCTCCAGACGACGGTTGTGTCTATTGGCGCAACGGCCTAAGGCGACGGTGGTGTCTATAGGTGCAACCGGCCCCAGGCGACGGTGGTGTCTATTGGTGCAACCGGCCTGAGGCGACGGTGGTGTCTATTGGTGCAACTGGCCCAAACTGATGGTGGTGTCTATTGGCGCAACCGCCCCGAGGCAAACATAGTAGTGGTGTATGAGACTTTGTGACGGTGGTGTCTATTGGCACAACGGCCAAATGCGACGGTGGTGTCTATAGTTGCAACCGACATGAGACAAATATAGTAGTGGTGTATATAACAGTGGCCATAGTCGACGGTGGTGTCTATTGGCGCAACCAGCCCGAGGCGACGGTGGTGTCTATTGGCGCATCCGTCCCCAGGAAACGGTGGTGTCTATTGGTGCAACCGGCCCGAGGCAAACATAGTAGTGGTGTATGTGAGACTTTGCGACGGTGGTGTCTATTGGCACAACGGCCTAAGGCGACGGTGGTGTCTATTGGTGCCCATGGCCCGAGGCAACGGTGGTGTCTATTGGTGCAACCGACACAAGGCGACGGTGGTGTCGGTGCAACCGACAAGAGGCAAATATAGTAGTGGTGTATATGACACTGGCCAAAGGCGACGGTGGTGTCTATTAGCGCAACCAGCTCGAAGTGACGGTGGTGTTTATTGGTGCAACCGGCCCCAGGCGACGAAGGTGTCTATTGGAGCAACCGGCCCGAGGCAAACATAGTAGGGGTGTATGTGAAACTGGCCAAAGGCGACAGGGGTGTCTATAGGCGCAACCTGCCTAAGGCAACGGTTGTGTCCAGGCCCGGACTGGCCATCGGGCACACCGGGCATTTTCCCGGTGGGCCGGGCGGCCCAGGGCCGGATTGACGTAGGGGCTGATGGAGCTGCAGCTCCAGGCCCCTACCTTAAAATAGGCTCAGTCAGGACCGGACTGACTGGGCCTATGCGGCCGCATTAACGCAGGGCATAAGCAGCACCTGTCCCTTAAGCCCGCAGCAACTGTGACCGGGTCCGCCACTCTAGGGGGCCGGGCAGGGGGATGCGCGGCCGCACAGGGCTTAAGTTAAAACATTGGGGGGGTTTTTTTGTTTACTTTATTTAACATCCTTCATGTTAAATAAAGTTTTTTAACTTTATTTAACATGGAGGATTATAAATAAAGTTAAAAATAAAACAACAAAAAAACCCTGATGTTTTAAATTAAGCCCTGTGCGGCCGCGCACCCCTAAGGCCGGCCCTGGTGGGGGCTGCCCGGCCTCCTAGAGTGGCGGACCCGGTCGCAGTTGCTGCTTACTCCGGCAACAAGGTAAGTAGGTAAGGCAGGGGGGTGCAGAGAGAAGGGGCAGAGGGGGAGAGGGGTTAGATAGAAAGGGGTAGAGGGGATAGATAGTGAGAGGGGGTACATATTGAGAAATGGGGAAGGGGTACGTAGTGATAAGGGGGAACATAGTTAGAAGGGGCAGATAAGAAGGGGATGGGGAGAGGGGGTAGTGTGAATGCGTACAAGAATGAATGAATAAATGTGTGGATGAATTGTGTGAATGCGTATGAGAATTAATGAATTCATGTGTGGATGAATTGCTTGAATGATTTGTGAGACTAAATTAATGAGTATGTGTTAATGATTTGTGTGAATGAGTAAGTGTTTGTGTCTACCATGAATGTTTATGTGATTTGGGGAAATGCAAAGATGGTACATGAAGGGTTGGCTTTAACAATAAATAAATAAATATAAATGAGCTGCTCAGTTTTAAATGCCCGGGCCTATTTTTTATCCCAGTCCAGGCCTGGTTGTGTCTATTGGCGATTCCGGCCCACAGCGACGGTGGTATCTATAGCTGCAACCGGCCTGAGCCAAACATAGTAGTGATGTATGTGAGACTTTGCAATGGTGATGTCTATTGGCACAATGGTCTAAGGCGATGGTGGTGTCTATAGGTGCAACCGACCCGCGGTGACGGTGGGGTCTATTGGCGCAGTTGGCCCCAGGCGACGGTGGTGTCTGTTGGTGCAACCGGCCCGAGGCAAGCATAGTAGGGGAGTATGTGAGACTTGGCGACGGTGGTGTCTATAGGCACAACTGGCCTAAGGCGACGGTGGTGTCTATAGGTGCAACCGGCCTGAGGCGACTGTGGTGTCTATTGGTGCAACAAGCCCAAGGCAAACATAGTAGTGATGGATGTGAGACTTTGCAACGGTGATATCTATTGGCACAATAGCCTAAGGGGACGGTGTTGTCTATAGATGCAACCGGCCCGAGGTGAGGTGGTGTCTATTGGCGCAACCGGCCCCAGGCGACGGTGGTGTCTATTGGTGCAACCGGCCTGAGGCAAATATAGTAGTGATGTATGTGAGACATTGCAACGGTGGTGTCTATTGGCGCAAACCGGCCCGAGGCAAATATAGTAGTGATGTATGTGAGACTTTGCAACGGTGGTGTCTATTGGCATAAGGGCATAAGGCGACGGTGTTGTCTATAGGTGCAACCGGCCCGAGGTGACAGTGGTGTCTATTGGTGCAACCGGCCCCAGGCGACGGTGGTGTCTATTGGTGCAACCAGCCCGAGGCAAACATAGTAGTGGTGTATGTGACTTTGTGACTGTGGTGTCTATTGGCACAACGGCCTAAGGCGACGGTGGTGTCTGTAGTTGCAACCGGCCCGAGGCGACGGTGTTGTCTGTTGGTGCAACCGGTCCCAAGGCGACGGTGGTGTCTATTGGCGCATCCGACCCCAGGCGACTGTGGTGTCAATTGGTGCAACCGGCCCAAGGCAAACATAGTAGTGCTGTATACGACAGTGGCCAAAGGCGACGGTGGTATATATTGGCACAACCAGCCCGAGGCGACGGTGGTGGCTATTGGAGCAACCGGCCTGAGGCCACATCGTGTCTATTGGTGCAACTGCCCCGAGGCAAGCATAGCAGTGGTTTATGTGAGACTTTACAACGATGGTGTCTATTATCCCAACCCGGCGGAGGCAAACTTAGTAGGGGTGTATGTGAGACTGCCCAAAGGTGACGGTGGTGTTTATAGGCGGTGACGGTGGTGTTTATAGGCGCAACCGGCCTAAGGCCACGGTGGTGTCTATAAGTGCAACTGGGCCGAGGCGACGATGGTGTCTATTGGTGCATTCGTTCCGAGGCAAGCATAGTAGGGGTGTATGTGAGACTTGGCGATGGTGGTGTCTATAGGCACAGCTGGCCTAAGGCAACGGTGGTGTCTATAGGTGCAACCGGCCCGAGGCAACGGTGGTGTTTATTGGCGCAACCGGCCCCAGGGAACTGTGGTGTCTTTTGGTGCATCCGGCCTGAGACGAAGGTGGTGTTTATTGGCACAACCGGCCCAAAGGAACTGTGGTGTTTTTTGGTGCATCCGGCCCGAGGCGACGGTTGTGGTTATTTGCGCAACCGGCGGAGGGATGTATGTGAGAATGCGAGAATGTGAGAACTGGCCCCAGGCGACGGTGGTGTCTATTGGAGCAATCGGCCCGAGGCAATCATAGTAGCGGTGTATGTGAGACTGGCCAAAGGCCAAAACCACACGAAGACTGATTTATTTTAGACACACAGGGCTGGATATATCCAGCAAAACACACATTTACATAAAACAAGATATTGGGATACAAACCGCCCCCTTAATCTGCCTCCCAGAGACAACAGGGGCAGTAACGGGATTAACAATACAATGGAGGGGGGGGCTGATTTATACAACATAATAATGCACCATACGGTGGAGGGGTCTGATATTAAATTAAAACAATGGCGGTCACTCCCTGCTTGCAGATCCTGGCTGTCTGCCGGAGATAATCCCCTCAGCCAGTGATAGGATAATCTACTGCTGGGGTAGCCACAGAAGTCTTTACAAACCCAGGGTCAATAGGGAGGAGGCTGGCAGTCAGGCCTCTCCAATGGCCCCAGTGATGGAGGGTTCCGTCACACGGCCCCATGTGACGGTGGTGTATATTGGTGCAACCAGCCCGAGGCAAACATAGTAGTGGTGTATGAGACTTTGTGGTGTCTATTGGCACAACGACCTAAGGCGACGGTGGTGTCTATAGTTGCAACCGGCCCGAGGCAACGGTGGTGCCTATTGACGCAACTGGCCCCAGACGACGGTGGTGTCTACTGGCGCAACCAGCCCCAGGCGACGTTGGTGTATATTGGTGCAACCAGCCCGAGGCAAATATAGTAGTGATGTATGTGAGACTTGGCAATGGTGGTGTCTATTGGCACAACGGCCTAAGGCGACGGTGGTGTCTATAGGTGCAACCGGCCCGAGGTGAAGGTGGTGTCTATTGGCACAACCGGCCCCAAGCGACGGTGGTGTATATTGGTGCAACCAGCCCGAGGCAAACATAGTAGTGGTGTATGAGACTTTGTGACGGTGGTGTCTATTGGCACAACAACCTAAGGCGACGGTGGTGTCTATAGTTGCAACGGGCCCGAGGCAACGGTGGTGCCTATTGGCGCAACCGGCCCCAGTCGACGGTGGTGTCTGCTGGCGCAACTGGTCCCAGGAGACGGTGGTGTCTATTGGTACAACAGGCCCAAGGCAAACATAGTAGTGATATATGTGTGACACTTTGCAGCGGTGGTGTCTATTGGCGCAACCGGCCCCCGACAACGGTGGTGTCTAGTGGCGCAACCGGCCCCAGGTGATGGTGGTGTCTATTGGTGCATCTGGCCCAAAGCATACATAGTAGTGGTCTATGTGAGACTTTGTGACAGTGGTGTCTATAGGCGCAACCGGCCTTAGGCAATGGTGGTGTCTATAGCTGCAACCAGCCCGAGGCAAACATAGTAGTGGTGTATGGGAGACTTTTCGATGGTGGTGTCTTTTGGCACAACGGTCTAAGGCGACGGTGTTGTTTATAGGTGCAACCGGCCCGATGCGTTGGTGGTGTTTATTGGCGCATCCGGCCAGAGGCGATAGTGGTGTCTTTTGGCGCAACCGGCCCGAGGCAATCATAGTAGGGGTGTATGTTAGACTGGCCGAAGGCGACGGTGGTGCATAATAGGGGTGTATGTGAGACTTGTCGACGGTGGTGTCTATAGGCGCAAGGCCTAAGGCGATGGTGGTATCTATAGGTGCAACCGGGTTGAGGCGACGGTGGTGTCCATTGGTGCATTCGTCCCGAGGCAAGCATAGTAGGGGTGTATGTTAGACTGGACAAAAGTAACGGTGGTGCATAATAGGGGTGTATGTGAGACTTGTCGACGGTGGTGTCTATAGGCACAACTGGCCTAAGGCGACGGTGGTGTCTATAGGTGCAACCGGCCCAAGTTGACGTGGTGTCTATTGGCGCAACCGACCCTAGGCGACGGTGGTATCTATTGGTGCATCTGGGCCGAGGCAAACATAGGAGTGGTGTATGTGAAACTTTGCAACAGTGGTGTCTATTGGCGCAACAGACCCGAGACAAACTTAGTAGGGGTGTGTGTAAGACTGCCCAAACGCGACGGTGGTGTTTATAGGCGCAACCGATCAAAGGCAAAGGTGGTGTCTATTGGTGCAACCGGCCGAGTCACACATAGTGGTGGTGTATGAGACTTTGTGACGGTGGTGTCTATTGGCACAACGGCCTAAGGCAACGGTGGTGTCTATAGTTGCAACCGGCCCGAGGCGACGGTGGTGTCTGTTGGCACTACCGGCCCCAGGCGCGACGGTGGTGTCTATTGGCCGCAATCGGCGACGGTGGTGTCTATTGGTGCATCCGGCCCGAGGCAAACATAGTGGTGGTGTATGTGAGACTTTGCGACGGTGGTGTCTATTGGCACAACGGCCTAAGGCGACGGTGGTGTCTATTGGTGCAACCGGCCCGAGGCGACGGTAGTGTCTATTGGTGCAACCGACACGAGGCGACAGTGGTGTCGGTGCAACCGACACAACGCAAATATAATAGGGGTGTATATGACACTGACTTAAGGCGACAATGGTGTCTATTGGCGAAACTGGCCCCAGGCAACATTGGTGTCTATTGCCGCAACCGGCCCGAGACAAACATATTAGGGGTGTATGTGACACTGGCCGAAGGCAACGGAGGTGTCTCTAGGTGCAACCGGCCTCTGGCGACGGTGGTGTCTATTTGCGATTCCGGCCCACAGCGACGGTGGTGTCTATAGCTGCAACCGGCCCGAGGCAAACATAGTAGTGGTGTATGTGAGACTTGGCGACGGTGGTGTCTATAGGCACAACTCGCCTAAGGCGACGGTGGTGTCTATAGGTGCAACCAGCCTGAGGCGACGGCGGTGTCTATTGGTGCAACAGGCCCAAGGCAAGCATAGTAGTGATGTATGTGAGACTTTGCAATGGTGATATCTATTGGCACAATGGCCTAAGGCGACGGTGGTGTCTATAGGTGCAACCGGCCCGAGACAAACATAGTAGAGGTGTATGTGAGACTTTGCGACAGTGGTGTCTATTGGCACAACGGCCTAAGGAGACGGGGGTATCTATGGTTGCAACCAGGCGGAGGCAAACATAGTAGTGGTGTATGTGAGGCTTTAAGACAGTGGTGTCTATTGGCACAATGGCCTAAGGCGACGGTGGTGTGTATAGGTGCAACCGGCCTGAGGCAGCAGTCGTGTGTATTGACGTAACTGACCCGAGGCGTGACGGTGGTGTCTATAGGCGCAACCGGCCCGAGGCAAACATAGTAGGGGTGTATGTGAGACTGGCTGGAGGCAACCGTGGTGTCCAATAGCACAACCGGCCTAAGGAATCTGTGATTTCGGTGTATGTGCAACCGGCCTAAAGTGCGCAAGTCAACGCGCTGTGGGTGTATGTGAAACTGGCCTGAAGTTGACGGTGATGTCTGTTGGCACAACCGGCCTAAAGTAAAAGTGGTGTGGGTGTATGTAAATCTGGCTGAAAGCAACGGTGGTGTCTGTTGGGACAGCCTGACCCAGGCGAACATGATGTGAGACAGGCCGAAGGCGACGGTTGTGCCCTGGAGCAACTGGCCAAAGGCAACTGTGGTTTGGGTTTATGTGAGACTGGCCAATGGCGATGGCGGTGTCTTTCTACACAACCAGCCTATGGTGCCTAAGGCATGTAGCGTCTTTTGGCACAACCGGGCCAAAAATGACCGTGATGTTTTTGTATGTGAGTGGCCAGAGGCAACGGTGGTATCTTTCTGCGCAACCGGCCTAAGTTGACTGTGGTATGGGTGTAAGTGAAACCGGCCCGAAGGCGACATTGGTGTCTTTTGGCACAACCAGCCTGAGGCGACTATGTTGTGGGTGTATGTGAAAATGGCAGGAGGTGACGGTGGTGTCTGTTGGCACAACCATGGCGGAGGTGTATATGAGACTGGCGAAATGGGATGGTGTCTGTTGGCACAACTAGCCCAAGGCGACCATGCTGGAGGTGTCTCTCTGGGTATATGTGAAACTGGCTTAAGGCGACAGTGGTGTCTGTCTGTGTAACTGGCCTATCTATGTGGGTTTTTTTGTGCAACTGACCGAATGCGAAGTGGTGAAGGCAAAATGGAGTCTGAGCTTGCACACTGTGTTCTCCCCAAGTTCTCTGTCATCTGCAGGAAATCTACAGGAATCACTCAAGACGAAGGACAGCCACTTTCTGCCAACATATCTTACTCTTTACGTCCAATTCAAAATGAAGGAATGGAAACAATGTCACCAGCTGTAGAAGTTTGGAGCATAGAGAGAAAATTATATAATAACAATGTAAACATGTAAAAGTACAATTGCATTCTAAAACATTCTACATGTAATCAGCCAACCTCTTAGTGCCCAGAGGGAAGGGAGATTCTTCAGACATGGTTTCCCCCAGGGGGTTTTTCCTCTCCTGCGTGCTGAAGAATCCAGTCCAGAGGTGGCGATGTGTTTTAAAATCTGCTGGCCACAGGTGTTGATTTAACAATAAAGTTTGTTTGCTCTCATAGTTCTGCTTGCGTCTTTTATTCTTTTAATATTTTCCTGGTGACCCCTTGTGTGCCTCCCCCTCCATGTACACAGGGGTGTAAATCATAGTAGCAGAGTTCGTAACTGTGACCAGGCCGCCACTCTAGGGGGCCTGGCAACTGCTTTTACCACTTGTCCGTCACTTCTAGGTGCAGCTAGCATCACAAAGAGTGTAAAAACCATCCAATCAGATGATCACTCACACTATTTCCTTGCATGTTGGTTCGGTCAGACACAGCATGTGCCATTTATGTAAAAGAATGGGGGGGAAACACGAGAATATTCTTGTTGAGTGTGCCACTTGGTCTAGTACCAGCACTGGGTAGTTGTCCCCTTTCAGTGATTCCTCCCTGTCTGTTAAGTTACTGTCCGCCTTTCATAGGAGCATGTGACAGAAGAGAGGGTATGTAACAGACCTCTAACTAATAACTAACTAAATATTTTGAAAAAAAAACTATATGTTCTTATTCAATAGATGTGCTCATACATGTATGAAGATTGTACACACATTAACTATTGGTGACAGTACATAATAAAGCCAAGTTTTGCATATGAAGGTGGTTTAATTCCAAAATCCTTACTAGCATGCTGATCTTACAATATATAAGCTTGCATTGTGTTGACACATTTTGTTTTACATTGGTTATCATTGTAGTAAGCCGCCATATTAGGCTTCCTGATCTAGAGATAGATCGCTCCAATTAGGATTTTTTTCATTGAAGTAGCTGGTCAGTTACAGACCATTCAACAACATTTTCCTTGCTATAGAAAGAACAAAACTACTTTATAGCAAATATGATATACAGCCAGCATTGTATTTTCCTGCACCCTCGTTTTGCAGCAAGGGGACTGATGCCCCCCTGGGCCTGTCCTCTAGGCTAGATGTACAAAATTCAGTGCACATAGCTTAATGGTAGTTAAGCTGTTCTGGTGATAGTCCCACAGGTACATTCCATCTGACGAAGAGACATTGAGGTCCTGAAAGTTCATGTGGCGCTACATATTTTTTCTATATAACCAGTAAAAGGTATGCCTTTCTGCTAAAGACTCCCATCTTCTTATTCATATGCAATCAGCAATACACAAGACTAAGCAATTTATTTGAAAATGCATTGGAATATGGTAACACCCAGGTATAATTCTCTATAAATGGTATAATGTTTTTTCCAACAAAATCATTAAAAACATTTAGTATTCCTTTAAGGTCACAGCACATCTTTAAGTCCAAATATTGAACAGAAACTTATGTTTATAAGAGGAAGGGTAAGCAATAACTAAAGTACAAATGTCCATGAAAATAAGGTGCTGTGAATACCGATATGTTCATTCAAAGTATGTCAAAACAATCCCCTTGTGAATATATAAATTAATAAATCACCTTACTAATTAAAATACAACAATCTAAATTAAATAGAATATGGCTGAAGACTAGGGATAATACCCTAACATTCTGTCACGTAACCAGGGGCCCCTAGTGTTTGGGACCCGAGTCGGTCCTGTATGTGGCACCCTCTCCCACAAAGAAATTAATGTTGGCAAGGATATTTATTTCACAAATTTGTAAACTGTCTGTCAACTGGAAAAAGCTAGAAACCTGAAAAAGTAAATTTGAATTTAACTAAATGAATAACATTTACTGAACAGATATGGTACAGCATAACTCTATACTGTGCCAGATGTTGACATGGTACACCTCTGCCCCTGAAACAGCCTGCCTGTCCCAGCCTCTTTAAGAATAATTAAAGAAGCTGAGGGCGAAATATACAAGCAAAACCTCTTGGATTCCCAACTACCCAAACGCTGAATTTCTGCTTCTGACACTCCAGTCCTAGCCACTTCCATGGCAACTCCTTTCCGAAATAAATGAGAACAAAAAGAAATTGGGCACACACCACATCGAGATAAGCAAGATTGTAAAACCTGAGCAAACTGAAATCTAGTCAAGGATGCACCAGTGGAATGAATTAAAAAGGAAACCCAACCGGCCGGACCTAAAACGGAAACAGTGCAACAGGGCCCCAGTCCATGCCAGTAGGTTGAATACTGCCCACAGCACCTCTACCCACCTGGTCAGTCTTAGATCGTATAATAAATATCTGCACAACATCCTGGACAGTAAGAGGGGAAACAGTATCAGCTCTAGGCACAACAACCTCACCAACCCGTAAGTCACAATAAAAGGCTATAGAAAAGGCCACCCTAAAAATAATGTTTGATAACTATCAAAACAAATACGGGAAAGAACACTCAAAATCTTATGCAACAAGGCAAAGGAAACCGAGTGCCTCTTATCAGGAACCTTATGCTTTTTCCAACCTTTCAGAATTTTTGAAATAACAAAATTAGAACTCAGCTCTTGCCAGCCAACCAACGTAAACATAAAAGACAGAGCGGCAATTTTCCGCTCCGCCATGGATCCAGCGGCCCCACAAGCCCTCAAACCTGATAAACATGACATTCACCCTGCTCCGGCCATCCTCCGACCTAAGATCACCCTCCTTATCCTGCGAGCGTTAACCAAGCTCTCCATGCACGAAAGTAGGTCCTCCACATATTCGTAGACAGCGAATACCAAAGCAAATTCACTAGGTTGGGGATGCAAGGCTCCATAAAGAGTGCGCGAAGGGTAGCCCCGTAACTGCAGCCACCGGTGCGGCCTCCCTGAAGCACTGAAAATGTAGGCAAGATAATGCGTCAGCAATAACATTCGCCTCACCAGGGACATGACGCGATTTGACACAGATATTGAACTGCAAACATCGTAATACTAAGTGCCTCAACAAAGCCATAATGGGTGGAAAACGAGAGGTAGAACGATTGATCACATGAAAGACACCCATGTTGTCATTTCTGAAGACAACCCATTTATCAGCTGATATCGGACCCCAAAATACGCTCCCATGCCCACCGTGCCTGATGCATCCGTAAATAATTCAAGCTCTACATTACAACATTTAGACTGCTGCCAGCAGGTATGATCATTGTATTTTTGGACCCGGCAAGCGAAAGCCAAGAGACCTAACAAGAACTGAACATGCTTAAGTTGAACCTTCCTGGAACCCCGAACCCTAGGAATTTACAGAGATAAAGCCATCAACTTCTCCTGAGGAAGCCGAAATACCATAGCAGACGAATCAATTTTGATCCCTAAGAAAGACATGCACGTAACACAGCCCACTGTTTTTTCTCCGCCAAAGGGACACCAAATTATTCAGCAATTCTAATTCTAAACACATGTAACAGAAATAAACAGCAACCAGAACCAGCGGGGCCAACAAACAAAAAAACATTCAGATAATGCAGTAATGAAGATGATCCGAATCCTTGACTTCCAACCCATTCAAAGAAGGATGCAAACACCTCAAAATAGTAACATGAAATTGTGCAGCCCATAGGCAAGCACATATCTACATAATAGCAACACTGAAAGAAGCAACCAAGCAAATGAAAACATTCTGGATAATTAGGGAGAAGGCCAAAGAACAATCAGGCCCTGCCATACGAACCAACTCCAATGCTCTATCAAATGACGTATAATGCATGCGGCTCTCCTCTGGAGCAGAGTCATTAACAGAGTAACCAACCGCAAATGAGAGATGATGAATCATCCTGACGCTACCAGGTTCCTTCTAAGGGACCAAACCCAGAGGAGTTACTCGCAGATTATGAAAAGAGGGGGAAACAAAGGGGCCCGCCATACAGCCACGATCTACCTCCTTGATTAACTTAGCCTCTACCAAATCCTCATTTAATGTCACTGACTTGCTGAATTGCTTGCCATGGATGGACTATCAGAATGTACAAAAGGTATCCAGAACCCCCTAATAAAAACCATCCTGAAGCAGCAAAGCCTCTCGTCTATTGCTGTACAGCTCTAAACAGGGGAGCATCTTTAGAATGCTTGCTGGTGTCCTCGCCCTGGCTGGCATCCTCATTTCCTCCCGCCTTGGCTCCACTAGCTCTATTCTTCTTAAAAAACTTAACTGCTGGGTGCTGTACTCCACAATGGGAGCAACCTTGGAGGAAGAGCCTTCAGGCTCCAGCTCTACCTCTCTGTATGTTAAGCAGATGTGGTGGATATATTTAACAGCCTCCCAGCAGAAGTACACAGAAACGCAAGTTTTTACTTTAATTCAATATAAGGAAGTTTTACTTAATGCAAGGAATACTTATGTTACAGAGTGATGGATAAATGGAAAAGCCTCCCTGCAGATGTAGATTTAGGTCAACAGAAAATGATTTATTTAATTTAATGTTTTACTTATTGTAAATAATATTTACTGTTAGACGTTTTTGCTATTTGTAGAGAAATCCTCACATTTTCTCTTGTCTGCTGGGTTTTTTCTCTTGTCAGGTACACACAGTGGCAGCTGGTGGGTAATTCAAATGGGGGTTCACAATATATACATTTTGAAAATGAAATGTACATTTACGACGTAATGTACAGGTTAAAATACATTTCCATAAATTAACCCTAAAGACCCCATCAACCGTAACTGCCCCTAAATTAATCCTAAACACCCCATCAACCATAACTGCCCCTAAATTAACCTAAAGACTCCATCAACCATAACTGCCTCTAAATTAACCCTAAAGGCTCCATCAACCATAACTGCCACTAAATTAACCCATAAGACCCCAGCAGCCCAAATATTAATTTTATACTTACTGTTAGATGAATTGCTGAGTAGTGTGGACACTATAAGGAAAGGGGCGGGGTCAATCATCAGTGTGGCTGCAGGGAGGGACTGGAAAGCAGAAAGGGGTGGGGCCAATCATCAGAGTAACTGCTGTGAGTGACATTGAATTAACCGAAGTATCGGATCCGAACTTCATCGCACAGACACCCCCCTCCGGCTGTTAGAGAGGAGGATCCGGGTCCCCTGCAGTGCTGTGGGGGATCTGGATCTTAGTGGTATTACCCGACCTCTATTTGAGGTCAGATTATATAACAAGGGGTATTTTTCAGAGCATTTGCTCTCAAAAAACCCTCATCTTATAATCGATTTTCCCAGGGGATTTTCCCAGGTGCCAGTTCGTCATGGCGACTGAGAATTTTGTCCTGCTGCCTAGGTGTTTGCCAGCCTGTCAAACATCGTCTACCATGCCTCCAATGACACACAGGACCAGTAAAGTGATCTGTTGAAAACTGAAATGCACATGTTCCAACTTTGAACCCCAAATCATCTTAAAACATGACATATCCATGTTTGTGGGATATTGCTGTACTGTGGGGTTGTTGCTGTACACAAATCAAGTACCTTTTTTTTTCTTTCTCATATCCACTCAGAATAAAAAACATGGTGGAACTGCAAAGTGATTGTGAAAAATTGTTTTGTTACGCCAACTTTAAAGGGTGCTGTGTGTAATATGCTGCATTGATTCCCAGTGCTGTCTAGATTTTGAAAATGTTATGCACTTAAAATGAAATATCGTACATCTACTGTGCCCCAAAAAAGACATGGACCCAACAAAGTGATCAATCAAACTCAAAAATGAGCATGTTCCAATTTTAACCCTGCATCGTCCAAAAACATGCCATACCCATGTATTGCTGTACACGGGAGTGTTGCTGAATACAATGCAGGAGTTTTTCCCAAACGTGCATGTAACGGCAAAAGAAATCTACTATTTTTAAAAAATGGGGAAAAAATACTACAATGTTTGGCACAGGATGGCACTAAAATGGTTAAATAAAAGGTATTAAAATGCACCTAGAAAAATACTTTAGGTTGTCCACGTATCCCTGCTCCGCACTTTTGGTTTTTCTAGCAGCTATTGAGTCCAAACTCCCAGCATCTTACATTTTTTTTAAAACTACTACTACTGGAATTTCCAAAATCAGGACAAATATTTGAATATTTTTTGTTTGCTTTTTTCCCACTTGCACTGCCTGTGTATATTTTCTATTGTGGAAAAGGGCTTTTTTCTCAATTTATTAAACATTTTCTAGATTTTTCTCATATTAAATATATATAATTTCAAAAGAAGACCCCACTTGTCCTGAAAAAATACAATATATATTTTTTGAGGATAAACTAAACTGGAAGATCACAGTTGAAAAAAGAATTAGCAAAAACACGAAAATTGCTCTGGACCTGTAGCGTAAACAATGTAAAATAGCCTTGGTCCTTAAGCGGTTAATATATCATTTTCAACTATTTTGCAAAGCTCTATATCAGGAAATATGTGACTAGAGGTACCTATAGAAGAGTGTTTGCAGATTACTAGATTTAGTGCTGTTTGCAATCTACGTATAGTTCTCCTCTTACTGTTAAGCAAAGTGAAATGAATATCGACAAATGAGAAAAAATAAATAAATGGAAGTTTTTATTTTTTCCGATCCATCCCACATCCTAGGTCTCCGTGACACAAAATGCAGGATACCGGTGCTGGATCTACTGGCCAGCGAACATTGGAGGATTCATATTAAAAATATGATGCATCGTGCATTTGTGCTACGATTCCTTGAATAACAAAGTTAAATTCCTTGCGAAATCGTCAAACCGCAGCCATCATTTTCTCTGGCAGAGACTTCCGCCAGTTCTCCACATCACGTGACCAGCCGTCACGTGACCGTGTGTCGCGTGACGTCACCACGACAGGAACTGGCATTTACAGTTTTCCCCGTCAAGGTGAGAGCGTGAAGCATGTTCTCCTTGTGCTAGATAATTGATAAAATACTGTGGCCACCGAACGATTTATGGCAATAACTGGCTAGCAATTTGCATTGCAGTGTATATCACTGTATTCACTGTAGAATGGTAACGTTTTCTTACAAATGTGGTGCAGGAAGCTCGATTAAGTGCTTCTGATAAGTGTGTATGATATATATAATATTATATATATATATATATATATATATATATATATATACCGGTATATAGATATATGGAAAGACTCACCAAAATGAAATTCTGAAGTACACTTTTACAAGTCTTCGTCAAGTTTTGCTCAGTATGGGTATTACTTAAGACTGTTCTTTTTATATTAAATATAATATATTTGCTATAGGTTATGTACCCCGTACATTTGTCTCAGTTACCCAGAAAATTCCTTTTAGAATGTAAGCCCGTGAGCGGGGCCATCATAAGCCCACCATGCTTGCCAGGAAAAAAAGCTGCCATAAGGCTACATTGGAATCTCCCAGGCAGGTCTTCAACTCTTGTTGTATCTTGTGTATAGGTCACCATTGCTGTTCCTTTAAAGGGGGGGGGGGGGTTATATCTGTTTCTCTATTTTAAGGACCAGTAAAGATGTTTCTTTTATTTACTCACTTGCTGCTTTCGGAAACAGTTAAGTCGGAACGAGCCATGCCGTATGCCATAGTATGCCATGGTTGGACAAAGCGATGTAAATTATAGTAGCCCGACATAAATGGCTTAATATGCTTGAAGAATTAGGAATGGATCAGCGTTACGTAGTACAAAAAATGTTAGTGCTAGTGCCTAACTTTAGGAATCGTGATGCCATGGCTACAGGACTCCAACCAGACCAACCAAAGCGTCTATACTAATGCATCTGGTACGTGTTCGGATGCCCGGTGATTGATGGAGTGATGTGGCTATGGGACTCTTCTATTAATCTGTTATCTGTGATATATTTTGGTACCCTACTGTTAACAATCTGTCATGACTTTTTATAACGCTGAGATTACTTCAATTGATTGCTGTTTCAGTGAACTCCCAAAAAGCATTCCAGTTAGAGATTTTTTTTGTCAGCCGCACTGGGTTTTCTGAGCTTGGAGAGTATGAACAAATGAGGCCGTAGCATCGTCTTCCCATCGGTGACTGTCTATCTAAGCAGATGTCCCTTTTCTCTTTCTCTATTGTGTGCCCTTTGTAAAGAGCATTTCCCAAGATCCTATAGCACCGTTCCCTCCTTAGAACATTCATCCTGCTCCTGACAGTCACGTCATACCATTGTTTTATCCTAAAGTCTTTTGTATGTTTATTACAGTGGCAGAAATGGCCGCTCCCACGGCAAAGGAAAGAAAAGCATGTTGGGATTCTCGAGACCAGTACTGGAAGTGTTTGGATGATAATAATGACGATCAATCCAAATGTCAAACGCTCAGACATTGTTTTGAAAACCTCTGTCCGGCACAATGGGTATGTTACTGATAATAACTGATAAGACTGTCGCTCATTACTATTCAGGCAGAGCTCTGTTTTCAGGAGGAAGTTCTGTGTAATAAATATTTGTACATGCACTTACATTAACATTTTTCAAATGATGCATGTCTGTTTCCTTTCATCTTGTGTTATATTTTTAAAGGAAAACACTGCACGTCCTAGATGTAAAGCAGTAGACGTGTCCCCTCGTTGCCAAATAACTTTTGATTTGTCTAGTAATCCTTAGTAATCATAGCTGCCTGGAAGGAGAATATTCATTACAAGCCATTTTGGAATTGCTTAGTCCTCTAGACAAACACAACAATTTTAAATTGTATGAAAACCATTTTACATTACTTCATAGGAAAATAGATACTTTTCATAGAGTCCAAAAAGGACTACTGAAAGGGTTACAGGATGAAACCTTTTTCAATGTGACATAATATGGCTTCGTTGGGAAGGTGGCTGATGCACTGAATACATTTGGATATTAGGATGTGAACAAAGGACCAGTTTAGGGTTTTACACCAGGGTGACAAATAGGTCTGAAGGGTCACATTTCCCTGATCTTTTGCCTGCTGAAAACTTTAGTCTCCTCTGACAACGGACCCTTCTTTCTTGTATGGCACCCTTTAAACCACTGGTCCGTAAACCTTTTCCACAAGACCCAACAAGTTAGAATTAAAATTATATTTTTTGTTTGTTGTTAGTGATCATGTAAGCAAACTGTATATGACATAATGACAACTGTGCGCAGGTCGATATATCATTTTGTTAAAGCTTTTTTATTATTATTTGTTCATGTACTGATTTGTCTATGCAAAGGTTGTACCGGAGATTGTGTTAACTGCTAAATGTTATTTTTACTTCTTTCTTTTCTGACAGATTAAATATTTTGACAAAAGACGGGATTACCTGAAGTTCAAAGAAAAAGTTCAAGCCGGTGAATTTCAGCCCCCAGAGACGTCACAAAAGATATGATGGGCGGTCATTGTAAAGAGGACCCAATGTATCAGACTGAATATCCTTATATTTGAGGAAAGTGCATAAATGTCACATTAGTGAACTTCTATAAAAACCATGATAAGTGAATGGAATGGAAAGTGGAATAGAAACATTACTTGGTCCTGAAAAACAGCTTCCTATCAAAGAACCGGAAAACCATTTTTTTAATATTTCATAAAAATATTTCTGTGTATAATGTGACGAAACTAGAAAAACACTGTGATGTAATGCCTAATAAATGACAATTGCAAATTACATTATTTAAATAATTGAAATGAAGTACATATGTAATGAACATACATTTTATATGTAAAACATGCGGTTAAAGGAACAGACATATTTTTGATTTCATGTGGCTGCCCTTTGTGTTATTGACCTGGGAGTGTGATTAAGAGGCTGAAGCCTCTTTCTTCTAGAAAGAGGAAAGTGTTTGTGTCACATAAAAATGAAGCACTCCCTAAATAATTATCATTATCCAGAATGTGTGTCTAATAGTTAAGCTCCCGCCATATTATTTTGCATGTATGTACATACAGGGCCGGCCTTAGGGGTGTGCGACCTGTGCGGCCGCACAGAGCGCCATGGCAACAGGGGCGCCTGCCCGGGACTTAAATTAAAACATCAGGGGTTTTTATAGTTTGTTTTTTTTTAACTTTATTTAACACAGAGGATGTTAAATAAAGTTAAAACAAAAAAACCCTGTGTTTTAATTTAAGTCCCAAGCAGGGGCACCGAGCGGTGGCTCGTGAAGTTTTCAGCAACCGCTCGGCGCCCCTCACTCTCTGTGACTCCGTCGCGGTGCTGGCGTTTCATGATGAGCGCTGGAATTTTTCTGGCGCTCAGCTGTGAAGCGCGCAGAGCGGGAAGATGGACGCCTCCCACCGCAGGACTCCGGCAACAAGGTAAGTAAGGATAGGGAGAGGGGGTAGATAGTGAGAAGGGGCAGGGGGTGGTAGATAGTGAGAAGGGGCAGAGGGGGGGATTTTTTTCCTCCATTTTTTTGGGGGGGGCACCAGAGGAGCAGTCCGCACAGGGCGCCAGAACACTTAAGGCCAGCTCTGTGTACATATGCTTTAATACGGGTGTTTCAGAGCGCCAACCAACCTACTTTTGCCAACGTGAGTACGGTATATTCTGCTACGACTGGGAGTACCAATGACTTACTTAAAAAAAAAATAGCCTATATATGACAGGGTTTATTTTAACAAACTTGTAAATTGAGTTTTTTGTCTACTCTGAATCAGTTATCAATTCACTTCTTTATGGATTATTTGAAATCCTTAACTTCGAGGTTACAGAAACAACAGTCTTGTTAAAAAAAAATAAAAAATCATTGTTCCTTTTTTAACTGCGATTACAGTACCAAAACATGATCATTTGTTTCCTTTTGTTTATGTAAGGGGTTTGCAGCCACATTCCCAAGGTCTAATTTTAACTTTCTTAAAGTTTGTGCAACACGCTTTATTAAAAAAACAAAAGAGGTATGGTGTAAGACGTTAATTGTATTGGTAGGAAATATATACCTTCCATTTATGGTTGCTATATTTGCCGTTGTTTCCAGGACGCATCAAATTTTTACATTTTGCTGACCATAACCTACAGCGTTATCTTGATGCATGTGAAATGTAGTTCCAACTAGCCAGGAATTATTTGTATTCTTGCCTGAAAACTAGTTGTTTTATTAATTTATAATGCCATTGCTCAAGCTGAGGTATTTAAAAATTGTTGTCTGTCATTAAAAAATGCACCCAAAAAGCTATATTGATGGCATAGAATGGGAAGCGCTATTCATTCTCCCCACGCCAGATCACTCAAGACTTCCATTATGAATGGAAACTTCACTTTTACAATAAAGGAGTGAGTGCTGCTGATTGGTCAGAGACTGATCAGCAGCCTTAAAAAAAATGTGGATACTGTGTGTATATGTGTGTGTGTGTATATATATATATCTATATATATATATATATATATATATATATATATATATATACACCGGTATCATGAAAAATTATGCCTAAAGGCAGCATAAAAAGTAAAAGAAAAAAAGTGCTATTTTTTTTCTTTTAAATCTGGTTTACAATTACCATCACCCTTAGCCAGGCTGATAGGAGTTGTGGCCCACATATGTAGGTGCACAAAAGCAAAAGGCTGACATTCTTGGAAAAAAAGGTTTTTTTCTCCGTTTAAACTATGTTTGTAGAGTGTATTTTTTAACCCTTTATTCTTTATGCACCTAACTTGCCCTATTATATGTGTTGTGCAATCAAATGAGTACAAAAACCTATGCATATGGAGTATTTAGGTAATGTGGAGATGCAGCTCAATACATTTTGGTGTCTTGTTGCACGATAACTGTCTAAATGCTCCTTGTGGCGTATCTTTTCAACAATATATAGTTTTGTGGATGTATTTTGAGCTGGTAGCTAAAAATTCCCAAGTAAGACATAGGCTTCAAAAAACTAAATTTGGAGATTTCAGTGTTCAAATTTTGGAAAAAGCGAAGAGGCATGTTCAATTTTGTGCCCTGTATCTTACAAAAAACATTGAAAAAACCTAACATGCATAGGCATTTTTTTAATCTCAATAAACTAAGAATGTATTTTGGTCAACTGATTTAGGGACAATGAGAGCAAAAAAGTACAAAATTTTTTTTTTTTCTCTTAAGTATTTTCATTATTTTAATATATTATTCATACATAGTATTGGGCTATAAATCTAAAATGGTATCTATGGTATCAGATTTTCTGACCTTGAGAAAACAATATATAATTGGTGTCGGTGTAAGGAAAATCATGGTTGAAAAATATAACAGTAAAAATGAAAAAAAATAAAATCACTTGGTTTCTGGGTACAAAATATTACCAATAAAAAGGGGTTAAAACCGTTGTATAAATTATATCGCTGAAACAATACAGTATGGATACAATTGTGTCTATTTTATTATTTACAAGATGTTTGTCAATATATGATATTGAAGGTCATTAATAAATAAGATTAAGCTTTATGGGAAACAAACAAAAATGTATTCACAAAGAACTGACAGCACCATCTCCTCTTAAAGGTGCTGTTCCACGTACACAAGACATTGCGGTCTCTGTTATGGCCAAATAATAATCCCTAATAGATTTGTTAATCTATTCCTTCCCCTGAAAGTTTAATCACATAAAAACCACGCAGAGACTTTTAAGCATGTTTAGTTTCTATGACAACAACCTATTATTGCCCATTTTTGTGTAGTATGACAATTGAGTGACAAGTTAAGCAAAATGTGACCTAGCAATACCTGCCTTTGTGAAATACTTATTAACTCCTGGCATTTGATGTGTGCAGTTCTAATTGCTTTACATAATTACATTCAATAAATTGAAGTTGTTGAGGATAGTCTTTTGCACCAGATTATATCAGAGGTAGCATGCATCTCAAATTGTGTTTGTTTGCCATAACATTGTTTCTTTTACACATATAAGCAGTCCGGTAGAAAAAAAACAAATAAACTGCTAACATTAGGCATATACAATAATTTAACATCAAAACTAAAACCTTTAGAAAAAAAATGGCACAGGAAACCACACACTGCAATTTATGTTCAATAATTTACATTGCATGATGGCTCATCATTGTTGAATTTGTCAGGAATAATTCCGGCATGAACAATGACAACTCCGTTGAGCATTTGAAGACATTTGTAGCTCCCCAAAACAATAAGGTATAAAATAATATTAAATTGATCACAGTACTTTGTCAGGGAGCTATAGAGATTTAGTACACTGTTTTTTCACCCTAGTTATCTTCATAGCTAACCTTGATGGTTATATTTCCACAAACCAATGTTGACTTCTTGCCGGAAGGGACTGTAGGTAGTCTGATTTGGTAAGATGTGGAAGAAGGCACTTGCAAAAATTGATGTGGTAGATCTCTGGGGTTCAAAACACAACTGTGTTCAGTTACTCTGTGCGTTTCATTAGGAGGGACACTAAGTTGATTGTACTCAAGAAACTGGCCAGGGATGGCTTCATCATCCTGTTGACTACTATGCCTGCTAGGAACAGGGCTGGTAGAAGCAGCTGAGTTTTCTCCTGGATTATGTTGGTCACTGGAGCAGTGGATATGAGAGATGCCTGTAATGTTAGAACTTGTCCTTCGGCGTTGCAATGAATGGGGGACATTTTCTAAGGAAACTCTACTGCAAACTTTCCTTAAAAGAACTTTCAATGCTTTTTGAAACCGTTTGCTTAGCAAAGCATATAACAATGGGTTTAAATCTGAATTTAGTAGCATAAGCCAATAGGTTGTAGTAAGGACTGGCGAGGATATGTCGGTGGTCTTTTGTAAAGTTGTGGCTCCTACAGCCTGAATTATATTTATAATCATATAAGGCACCCAACAACATATGAACACAACAACCATGAAGATAACACGTAGGCGGCCACTGCGATCCCTTCCATAGAAATCATTTTCAGCAAACAAACCTCTCTTTATGTTTTTTAGACAATCTGGATTGAAGCTGCAGACGCTCTGACTGTCACAAGAACGAGGGTCTGTTAAAAGTTTGCAGTTCACAATATAAATTAATTTTGAACACGTTGGTTTCTCCACATCAGCAATTTTCTTCCTTGGTGAATTTTTTTGCAGCTGGTTTTCTAAAATCCTGATTTTTTTGGCATGCATTATAGCTATAATGACTATCCTTATGTAACAGTAAATAAGCATGGACGCCGGTAAGAAAAAGGACACAGCAGAGAAAAACAGTGCATAGCTAGTGCTGTTGGCCCAGTCTATGGTACAAGTGTACTTTGAAGGAACATACACCAGCCGACTCCATCCTAACAAGGGAGGACAGCAAGTAAGTGCAGCCTGAACCCAGATCCATATGATAATGCACAGTGACCGCTGAGTTGTCCATGGATTGTCATATTTCAGGCAGTCCACTATTGCCCAGTAGCGGTCCAAGGACACTGCTGCCACGCTTAGGACTGAAGCAGTGCAGTATACAGATGAGACGTAACCCACAAACAAGCAAAGTTCCTACACACGAAAAGAAAGTGTTTAATGTGAGTTTCAGAAGTACCATGTAAAAAAATACTACTTTTATTAAGAATATTAATCATCCATTGCAATTTCTTTTTTTATATATATTTCATAATCACATCATACTCTATGCATTCAGAATATTATAACCAAGGTGCAATCCTTTTACAGGATTTTGCTTGGCTGCAGGTGTCTAACATGGGGCAAAAGCAGACTGGGGATAATGAGGCGTCCCTGGCACTTTAAGGCTGGCTGACACCAAATGATGTAAGTAAAGACGACGGCTGAATATGAGAAGCCTCACATTACATTTTTATGCTTACGCATCCATGGTCATATACTGCAGCACCCTATCTGCTGTATCTGCTCCAGTATGGAGCACCAGGCATTTGCCCGATGGGACCCCATAGGCCCCAAAAACATCTTTCAGAGGTAGAGGTCTGTGTAGGCAGAACACTAAACACATTGGTGAACACATCTCCTTCACAGCAAATAGCTGGGGGGGAAGAGCCAAATACCAATGCTGCACAATCCCCCCATGCATTTACAAGGGGGGCACCACATCAAGTTAAAGGGACCTTTTAGCTACGGTATGCATTAATGTCTGGAATGCCCTTTTAAAGACAGCCCTGTTTGCCTGAAATACTTTGAATCCTACGGAAAGATGTGTTACCAAAAGAGAGAAAGAGAAAGATCTGTCCACTTTCCCTTATTTGCATGCTGTGACAGGTCCCCCTTAATGGTAGTTTTGCGTACGCAAAGTTAATTGACAAAGAAGGCCCAGCGAGACCATTTACTTACATTTATATTGCTCCAGTCATCGTACAGAAGGGATAACGCTACAAAGGGCATTACACCCAGGCCTACAAGGCAGTCACTTATAGCCAAGTTGATAATGAAAAGTGAAGTCACTGAGTGAAACCCTTTAGTTGCGGCAATGACAACAATGACCAGAATATTTCCTGAAATAAAATGTACAAGACATGAGTAATAAACATAGATGTATATAGTGTGATATACTATACTATACAATGTGTGCAATGCATCTGATAAATCTGAAACAGTTAACCATGGCTCACTCTCAGTCCCAATGAGAACAAACTTTGGAGTCAAAATATGTCTTGAATACTACATCGCCACTTACCTTGCACAAAGTTGAAATATTCCTTGTGCAAAGTTGAGGATAACAGTCCATCTTAATTATATCATAATTATTCTGCCTCACCGGCTTTAGTTCTTGTTTTTATTGTGATCTACACAGTTCAGACTTTGATGCGCCACTTTCACACTGTGAGGTTAATGTGTAAAGATCAATTATGTTACAAAGGTGTGAGAATAATGCTATCTAAATGCTTCTGCCCCATTGCCATTTCACACCATCAGTGCAATATAAAAGTAGACTGAGTGTATTTGATTACTATCATAATAATTACAGCACTACTAAATATGATGGCACTATATAAAACAAATAATTATCATGTAAGACAACTACTTTTTGTGGCATCTGACTTGTATGTTTTTTTGTCCGGTAATTTTACAGATAATAGCTGATTAGCTTAGCCTTAAGTTTAGGTGTTCTGGAAACCAGAAACCAGGTGTCATGTCCATACTGTACGTAGTGGTCAAATAGTCATATATCTTTTTATTTAACAATGTAGTCATTACATTTCATAATATCAATCACTCCATTGTTTGTTGGTGTGTGTGTGTGTGTGTGTGTGTGTGTAGATTTAACTTTCAGCATTTTATATAATAATTGACTTTCTTGTTTTAGGCAAAAGAGAGTTGGTTGTTTCAAAACCTCTGAAACAAAGATAAAATGTACAAATCTAGCTTTAGATTTTTGTTTAAAACTGGGAAGAAAGAAAGTCTTGTGACTAGTTATTAAGCAGAAAACATAATAAGGTACCAAGCCTTGTACAAAACTAAACTTGGGTAAATGTAAAAAATATGCAGTATCTAGATGCAAGGTGTTGTTGGATTTCTACAACAGTATTGAGTACATAATAGGTCATCACAACTCTGATCCTTTCCACAAGTGCTTCCCTTTAAATACCACATAAGAACATCATCTAACTCTCCAACACTCACATCATGAATACCCTATGCAAACACGTTCTATATCAGAATCAGATCACTTCATGTAGGCTGTTTGTCATAACAGAGTACTGATCTACCTGATCTACTGATCTACCTTACCAAGGCTTGGTGACACACTCATTGTACATACCTTCCAGGATTGCTAGTCATTATGAACATCAAATCTAAGTATGTAAGATTTTAAAGCTCTGGACTATATATACAACTGAAATGGTTAAAAGCATGATGCACCACTGACCTGCTACAGCTCCTATGCACATAAAGATGATTAATATCTCAAGGAATATAAGCTCCAAGCCTGTAGATCCTCTTTGACCAATGGAAGCCCCATGTTGTGTTGTCATGTTGCTTTGCCAACCCCACAGAAAGCTGCTGGTGCTATTATATACATTAGCGCTGCTGGCGAAAGATGACTCCATTTCCCCTTTAGAAAATTTCCAGGGCAACTGTGTTCCTAGCTGTGCTGAGAAAGAACTATCCATTGTAATGTTTTCTGACATCCTTTCAGGGAACTGAAGAGTCATCTTCCTGAAGAAGAGGCAGTGGTAGCCCAACCGTTGTCCACAGAAAACAGAATGGTCACAGACAATGGATTGATAATGCTGACACTTGTTTAGATCTTGCAGTCAGTAAGCTGGAGAAGGTGACCTGATCAGCAATCACTTGGGTAAGCCATGCAAGGAGAAGGAGGAGATCCATCCCTGGGTTGTGCAGATGAAGGGAACATAACAGTGATACTAATTCCTTGAGTACATAGGCATGTCAGAAAGGATAAATAACAGGTATTGAAGAAAAAGTCAAATTGTAAGTCAGGAAGGAGGTTATCTACCTTACATTTATCCACCATGAGATAAAGTCACTTAGAAACTATATCATTCGGTGCACGGATGAGCGAGAGAATCTAAAAAAACTCTTTGGTGTCAGACTGTACATAAATCTGAAGTCCAAAGGGACTATAATAGAAGAAGGATGTCTATGACACTGCAAATCTAAATCAGGGTCTGTGTGCTACTCACCCATGTTACTGGAGGTACTGAGAAGATGCCAGTTTGCATCCAAAAGCCATGAAGCCATCTTCTTAACATCCGCAAACTTCATTACCAGATATTGACAGTCCTTTCCCAAGCCTTTGTTTAGATAAGGAAAACATCTAGTTTGAGCCACAGCAAGCCTCATCAGCCAGATGCTGTGGTCCTGAAGTTATACCCCAGCAAAGCTAGACCAGGTTCTTCTCACAGCCCTTTGTAGATTGTGTATACATAGTCTGCCTTGCTCAGGATTTCCGCGACAGACTTTTAAACAAGAAGATTGGTATTTAACAGTCAGTCAAAACATGGGAAGAAATACATGCAATCTTCTTATTCTGTTTTCTTTTAACCCTCTGAAAGGTAGAGGAGAGCATACAAAAGGGTTAAACGATATCCTCTCTCTCTCTCTCTCTCACCCTTTCATTTGTGTTGAATATCAGATCTTTTTATATCCAGATACCTCTTAAGTCAGCCACTTGTGCTTGATCCAAATCAGCATGGTTAATGTCAGCTCCATCCTCTGCTTTGTAAACCCAGTTTCATGCCTGACAGGTTGCTTTGACAAATTCTTGGGCTATTTTCATTGTTTAGTTTAAAAGGACACAATCCTTCCTGCATAGATCTGCTTTCCCCTCCAGGAACTTGAAAATATGTATTCTATCCCTGTTTGGCTCAGGTCCCTAGAGCTACATGTTACACCTGCTCATTACTGCTGAACAATACAGCAAGAGCAATAATTTGGAACCAACTGACTCAGTGGGGACCACGGCTATATCAATGTAACACTTTACTACCACCCACCACCTAGTTTTGCCAGGGAACATCCATCAGCCATAGTGGATGTAACGGGACGGAGAGGGGGCAGCTTTTAGTAAAATATATGTGTAACAGCTAACTACAGCATTTTCAATTTCTAAATATTCTTTCCAAAATCTAATTCAGTTAAACATGGTGTAAATACTAAACCGGATATTATAACTATTGTAACCACTGTAATGTAGTAAAAAAAATAAATAAAAAAAAAACAACTAAAATCAATATACCGCAATGTAGTGTCCCCACTCACACTTACCCAGTTGTAGTCTAGTCTCAGGAGATCAGGGCCATTCAGCATTGTCTTTAATAATAACAGCCCCCCTATCTAAAGAATTTGGGCCATTAGTTAATGTCTTATGTGATTATATATATATATATATATATATATATATATATATATATATATATATATATATATATATATATATATATATATATATATACACACACACACACACACACACAGATTGGTGTGGCAGTATCAAAGAAACAAATTGGAATTCTTATGACACACATATATACACAAGAGAGAAAAAGACAAGGGCTTTAGACAGCATTTTAACAATGACTGGATCCTCTCTGTGTTCCTTCTCTGCAACTGCTGGTGCAGGTTATTCCAATAGCTATTCCACATTTGTGATCTGCTCATTGCCAGATGCCATGGACCAGGATAAAAACGTCATAAGAATCCTTTCTTTGATACTGCCGCACCAATCGGGCTTCTATATATCATCTTCACCTAGCAACCCTTACACTAATAGTTCATTGATCAAAAGGTAAGTAGAAGTTTAAAGTCATATTCATTGAGCTTTTTTTTGTAAATTCAATTTTCCTGGAGCAGCGCTCTTGAATAAAAGATGCTCCCTCCCAATTTAATTCCGACTCCCCTTTAATAGTGTATTGTGCAAACCTACAGCGTAAATGAACTACCTTAAAAGTACATGCTGATCTGTCGCTGACAAGCCTCAAATATGAGTCATTCAAAGTATTTATAATATTTATTAAATGAGACACACCGGCAGATTTCATTTATAAATCTCTGATGATGTTGGAATAAAAACAGACATCTCTGGATTGTGTGAAATACATGATTATTTTATTAGATGTGGTACCATCTTGCAGAAAACTAGTTATTATCCTTTGTTTGCAAGGATCTGAGGATAATATACTGTAGTTTTATAAAAATTTTGATTGGGGTCGCATTGGCAAAATAAGTACAGTACGGTGATATATATAACGGTGTATAAACAAAGATGTATTGCAAAATTATATTTAAGAACACTGATAAATAATCCAAATATTTTACTTTAAAGAACATGCGGTGGGTTAGTCACCAAAGAGTTACTCGGAGCCATCAGAAAACCTCCAGATTATTCTTGCATTCGGTCATTGGTGCCTTGTGTTTTCATAAAAAAAAATTGCAAGACTGGAGAAGGCGATATGATTACTGATATCCCGAAATAATGATTTGTTGTTTTGTTTGTTTTTTTACTCAAACAGCCTTGGTCAAACCTAATATTATGACCAATTGCCTTGTTAACACTGGTCTTTTATTCATCTTCAGTAGTAGGGATGAGTTGGGGAGTGAATTTCTTTCTTGTAGTCATGAGCTAACTTTATCCAGACAGAAGTACTTACAGAATGGATGAGACTGGCACCCAAAACTTTTCACACAGCCATTGTATAATCCTTGGATATAATCTGTTTATACCACTTTGTAAATAGAAAAGTCACACGGACAGATATGTATACATAATGAAGACTCCATTATGAGTTCATAAATCACAACTCCACGCTATTTAGGTTGGGTATCTATTAAATAAATTGATCCAAAGACTATAATAAAGTGTATTAAACAGATGACTTGTAAAATGAACAATAAAAATTGACACACATGAGTATATAGTGTATAAAATTGTAAAATCCATCCAAATAACCCCACAACTCCAGTGTCACATGCTCCTAAAATGCCTATTGTGTCTGGATGGAAGCAGGCTCCTCAGGTTCATATAACCATAGAATAATCCATTCATTTAAATATACCGGTATTTATCTGTAGCTCTTGGATGTTCTGTGTTGCATTGATAGTCGGGATTGTGTGCAAGAACGCTGGTTCTACATATTGTTCTATTGATCTCCATAGCTCAATTCTTCCTTCAGTATACTTGTTTTGTTAGGGTTTCCACAATCTCTGTACGTTTAAAAAAATGTGAACGTGCCGCACAAGAAAGGCATTCTTAATCCTTGTACAGTTATAGTATTAATACTCCTCCTTAGTAATGGTTGCATAGTAGTAATATCAGTTTGCTGAATATGCAACTATAGAAAAGTGCCCTTATTCTCAAACTGCCAAGTCTGCGCTTTGAAATGAATAGAATAAAACCGTTTTTACTCGTTTTGTAAGATTACATAACTTCCAAATTAGTTTAATTTGTCTTTATTCTGAATTGTACAAATAATAGTTTACAAGATTAAAAACAATAAAACCATTTTTTTTTATTTTTGTATACAAAATTAGCATAATTTAATTTACACAAGCTAGGTGGCTTTTTGCTTTAGTATATGTTGCCTTGTGTATTCCCAAATCAAGACTGCACCACTCACATGGACATTCAGAGATCGAATTATTCCTTGCTGGGGAATTTCTACGCAAACATCAAGGTGTTGAATCAGGTTGGCAGGTATTCCTTCTCGTTCATTGCTAAAGGGAAGTCACATGTAAAAGATTAAAATTATTAAATGATATTTCATTTTTTTTGTAATTTATTAATCGATCTTTTTATCAGCCAGTAACAATTAGTAGGCATGAAAGATGTGTGCGCATATCTATATATCTATATATATCTATATATATATATCTATATATATCTATCTATCTATCTATCTATCTATCTATCTATCTATATATATATATATATATATATATATATATATATATATACACACACACACACACACACACACACACAGTACATATATAACTATATATGACAATATATATTTACAACACATCAGTGTCACTGAATCATAATATCATAGATATAGGCGCCACATTTATTTTCAGTCTCGGTGAGTAAAGCTGAAGTAAGGAAAAAATCCACATGGGGAAAGAAAAAAAAATGTTCAACCCCAGGTTGTAGTCTGTACCTAACGTATTACTTATATGGTTCAAGCACATATAGAGTATGATGGCAGAAGAGTGTGCTGACAATTCTCACACCTGTAAACCTGTGGGTTAAGCGTTTATAATTGGATTCTGTAGTGCTGCGACTGCAAGCTCAAAGGCATCATATGCTTTCTAATGGCATGACTAGGCAAGCTGACAAATTCTCAAAGGGACGCTTAGTGCTTTTTATCTAATTAAATTAAGACTACAATTAAAGTGAGGTTGCCAAGCAAGGAGCATGTCTTGCTTCATTTTATTGAAAGACTTATATAATTAAATCACAATGAAAACACTGATAAGATGACTTGGTTTAAAGGGAAGCATTTATGATAATGCAGCATAGGCTTTAGGACACAGCTTTATATTATATACCCCACACAGCGAAATGCAACGATACAGCGAACTTAAGCGGCCGCCTTATCTACCTAACCTAACTATATTTTGCTGCCAGCACTCTTGTTGGAGATACATGGACATTAGGCTTAGAAGAGGTAGTGACCAATTAACCCCTTAAGGACCGGGCTCATTTTTCGTTTTGTACCCTGTGGGACCGCAGCTGTTTTGACACTTGTGGTGCTTGTGTTCAGCTGTAATTTTCTCCTCACCCATTTAGTGTACCCACATAAGTTATATATTGTTTTTTTCAGGACAAGATGGGCTTTCTTTGGAAAAGAAATTATTTTGATCGTATCATCTTATTTACTATAAAAAAAAATAAAAAAAACATGGTGAAAAATTGAAAAAAAACACATTTTATGACTTTTATTTGAAAAATCTTTTACTCACCTAAAAAAGCAAGTAAAAAAACTAGCTAAATAGATTCTACTACTTGTCCTGAGTTTAGAAATACCCAATGTTTTTATGTTTTTTTGCTGTTTTTTTGTAAGTTATAGGGCAATAAGTACAAGCAGCGTTTTATGATTTCCAAATCTTTTTTAACAAATCTGGTCAGTCTGCCTCCATCTCCTCTTTGGAAGATCTTTGAAGCCAGTTAACTCAATTTAACCCCCTCAAACCATATATTTTTGAAAACTAGACACCCCAGGGTATTCCAAATGCTGTTATTTTAACCCTTTCCATGCACCAATTATAGAACTACACTTTGTCAAACTTTGTAATAGTATTTTTTTTTTATTTTTTTTTTCACACAAATTGTACTTTAGTTATAGATATACAGGTTCTGGTATATGTCACTGTCAAACAACCCCCCAATATGTGTTCAGGAACATCTCCTGAGTGCAGTGATACCCGACATGCATGGGTTTGTCGGGTTGTTTGAGATTTAAAATGCCACATTTGGGAAGTGCGCTTTTTTTCTCCATTTTGGTCAGTCTGTACCTATGCCCTATCTTTGAGCTCAGCCACTCCAGTTTACCCCATCAGCCATTTTTTTTATATATTAGACACCCCTTGGATATTTGAAGTGCTTTTATTTTAACTCTTTGTTGAGATTTTTGAGAAATTTTAGCACTTGCTCAAAATAATAAACTTTATTTTTTTATTTTATTTTTTTAATACTTTTTTTATATTTTTTTTTTCACATTTTGCAATGTACTGGATGGTTCATCTAGTGACATCACTGCATAATTATTTTTAAATGTTAGCACTTTTTTTTTTTTTTTTTCCATTTTTTATTTTTTTTTATTTTTTTTTTGAATATTTTACTAATCACATAGTGATTAGAAAGCTGGGTTCCATTGACTTGCATGGTTAAATGCAGTACCTGTATTCAACCTGCAAGTGGAGCCAGAGTTCTCTAGAGGGTCTGGAGACCGTCTAGCTAACTCTCTCATCTTTATTGTTTATTTTCCCGGGCCGCCGCCATCTTGCTTGATGGCGAAGATCACCGGCAGCTGCGGCTGTGACCGCTCTCCGGAGCGGTCACAGCCCATCCAAAGGTAAGTGTTTGGTGTCGCTGGATGCCTCCTGATCGAGGCATTCCAGCGACACCATTTAAGTTTAGGAGGCGATCGTCGATCGCCTCCTAAACGCTTTTAAAACGGGCGTCCGCCGCCATACAATGTATGGCGGCTGTTGATGCCCCGGGGAGGGGCCAGAGATGGCCCCCGATGCAGATCTCGGCTTTACTGAATGCCTCGACATCGAGGCATTACAGTAACGCCGTTTAAGCGAAGAAAGTGATCGTTGATCACTTTCTAAGCTTATTTAATTTTATGACGGTTCAGGACCATCAAAGGTCATTTAGCGACCTTCATGTCATGACGGTCCTGAACCGGCAAAGGTCGCGAAGGGGTTAAAAGTAACAACACGCATTTAAGCTAATAGGTCGGACCCACTGAACTTACCCAAGTAGCAATAAGGATTTCTCTGGAAAAGAATATTCAGTAAGATCCACACTTTTTGCAGTTTGTTCAACTCCTATGATCGTGTAACCTTGTGCTTTTTTAAGTTGCAAGTATCCAATCAGTTGAGATGGTTTTACCTGAAATGTACCAGAAGTTTAACATAATTAACATACCCACCCCATGCTATACAGCCGAATTGCAGCAGTGTGGGAAGAAGCTTGGTCTTTGATCTATATTTGCATGTGCATCAACATCAGCATTTCTATTTGTTTTTTTTAGGTTGTTTTTCTGATACACAAAAACACCAAGCCACACCAATGCACTTCATTCCATACCTCAACAAGTGGAAGCCACTGTTCAGCAGACACACTGAGATACTGAAACTGTTTATCATTCACGTGATGTAGACTATCAACAACTAGCGCAGAAGCACCAAATATTTCACAAGTCCGACATAAACCTAAAAACACAAAATCGGGAGGGAAGAAAAATGTGACGTTGTTACTGAATTGAAATGCACTGGTTTATAAAGAATATATTGTTTAAATTCAACTCAAGAAAAATGCTACAACAACAGACTAACTCTAAAGTTCAAGACCCTGCTGAGCTCAATCACTAAATTGTTGAAGATTTGAAGGAAAAAAATTAACCAGAGGAGACGAGTAGCAGACAAGCTGCACAATCCTTAGACAGTTAACGGCTTATGAGGATCTTCATGAGTTACAGAATAACGCCCACTTTGTCTATAATTTAGGCACATAATGGCTAATTTTTTAAATGTATACTGAAGACATACTACTGCAGGAGTGTCAAAACCCCAGGCTCTGAGCGCCACCACCAAGCCAGATGTTTTAGAGATTCCAGCATGAGAACTGACCGCTCAGTTAAAATAGTTGGAAATTATTAGATGAAATGTGTTAAACACAAGGAATTTCTAAAAATCCAGGCCCATAACCAAGTTAACCCCCCCATGTCCTAATGTATATGTAGTAGGGTAAATCCTTCTGCCACAAAAACCCAAATGATTACATCTGATACATTTGTTCACCATCTATGAATTTACGTTTAGGGCTGCAACTAACGATTATTTTAATAATCGATTAGTTGGGCGATTATTTTTTCGATTAATCGGATTAAAAAAAATGCAATTTTTTAAAATTTAAAATAATGTAATAAAAAATGTACAATTTACACTTTCATCTCTTTATTGCAATGGCCTCTCTCTATTCACCTTCTTATTTTACTGACATAATAAAAAAGGTACAAGAACCCAAACACAGTGTTTCTCAAACTAGGTTTTAATACAAAGTTATTAGTAAATATTAATTCATATGTTAACTATTTTTCATATTTAATAAAAACTATGAGAAAAAAGCCTGGTTTATATTTTCTTTTATTTATCAAACTGCCCCCAGTTATGCACATCTGACCCCCAGCTTGCCACTCTGCCCCAGATATGCCTTATACCTCCTATATGACAGATTCCACTGTGCCCCCGATATGTCTTATACCCCCAGATATGTTTTATGCCCCCCTGATATGTCTAATATCGATATGCCTTATATCCCCTATATGCCCTGAAATTCATAATACCCCCCATACACCACTATAACTCACCCATACACCACTCTGGCTCCTCCCCCTCCCATACTCCACTCTGGCTCCTCCCCCTCCCATACTCCACTCTGGCTCCTCCCCCCTCCCATACTCCACTTTGCCTCCTCCCCCCTCCCATACTCCACTCTGCCTCCTGTCAGCAACGGAGGTTCAGAAGACACCTGGGAGCTGGGTAGAGAGGTAGAGTGGCGTATGGGAGGGGGAGGATCCAGAGTGGTGTATGGGAGGGTGGCTCCCATACACCCCTCTGACTCCTCCCCCCTCCCATACACCGCTCTGCCTCTCTCCCAACTCCGTTGCTGACAGGCACTTTCACTGCAGCTTCATAGAAGCCTCAGCGTAAGTGAAGGGCAGTAACGGAGGCTGTCTGTGCGATGCAGACCCCCACCGGCTGACAGAGAGGATGATCCTCTGCAGGAGACCTCGATTCTCTGTCAGCCAGTGGGGGTCTGCGCAATGCGCACAGACAGCCTCCGTTACTCACCTTCACTTACACTGAGGCTTCTATGAAGCTGCAGTGAAAGTGCCCGTCAGCAACGGAGTCGAGAGAGAGGCAGAGCGGTGTATGGGAGGGGGGAGGAGTCAGAGGGGTGTATGGGAGGGGGGAGAGTGACGGAAGTGAGAGACCGGCCGACAGTGAGGGGAATCCAGGTCCCCTGCAGCGTTGCGGGGGATCTGGATTCTAGTGTTATAATCCGATCTCTGTTTGAGGTCGGATTATATAAAGAGAGGAGTTTTTCAGAGCATTTGACAACGATTTTTATTATCGATTTTATCGATTAGTTGTTTCAGCCCTATTTACGTTAACATTTATATAAAAATGAGAAGAAAAAAAAAACTCAAAAAGCCTCAAAAAAAATAAAAAATAATAATAATAAAAAAAAATAAAATAAAATAAAACTTACCACCTAAATTAGTTGGCTTATCAATAAGAGATGCTATCACAATTAGACTCCCATTTGATTTTCCAAGCTTGGCAGCACGATGCTGCAAAACCATATCCAAGTCCAAATCGGGGATACTGTTTTTCCAGGGAATTATTTTTTTCTGGATATCTGCCCATTCAATGTGATTGTCTACATCTCCTCCATCTGTACCTGATGAAAAATATACATGTTCATAAACAGGATATTAAGGGCATATTTATTGTGTAGATATTGCTGTAATATCTGGGGTATTTGGCAAGATTCATATTATATGTTTGCTCTTGCCTTGTTTCATTCGATTTGCTCTTTCCAAGTAAGCCCCATCAGTTACATTTTGTCAACCCTGTCAATGCACTGAACATCTCTAAATAAAAATAAAACGACACATAAAAGTTTACCAATATCTTGCTGCAACCAATCATTTGGCTTTTGATTAAAAACCATAGTTCTGGAATTGGTCAATGGCACTGACAGCTTCCAAGACATGTTTCCACGGACTGAAAACTTATGGTATGGAATCCACTCATCTTCAATTAATTCTGATACACTTGGAAGCGTGTAAAATATAGTCTGTAAAAAGAAGCATAATGTTAGAATCAGGGTGGATTGAAATTGATGATTTAAATCATTTTTTTTTTTAATTTCAATGAAATTTTTTTTATTTAAATGCTTGTGGAGAAAATCTATCCAAATATAGTTTTCTATTTAAGATACATTATAGTTCAAAAGGTTATGCGGCATGAAATAGAGCTTAGTTATGTATTTTTTATGATATTTTGTTTCACATTGATGTTTAAGCAAATACAAGAATACAATTGTTATATAATGTTATTGTTTTAGTTAAATAAAACAATTGAAATAGTTGTCCAAATACGAGTGATTAACCTATTAAACTAAGATCAGTTCTGATGTAGCCGTTCATTATAACTACGAGCAAGAATGAGTTTTCACAGTTACAAAGTCATGATTTTGAAAGAGGGTGAGGGACTGATCATGGAATGCCGATATACACACATAGTATTTAACATTATATAGATGTGTACATATTATAAAGCAGGCTTATATTACAGGGAAATCACTTTGGTGGCAAACACAATAAAGAACTTAGGGTGAATTCCCAGCTTTTTGAGACACATACGCTGAGCAGACACAACCACAGTCTAGCTGCTTTTGAAATTCATTAAATGTTATTTTTCCATCGAAATATTTATAGCAGCATTTAGTTTAAAATATTCTACAACGAAATATTTATGGCAACAGTACCAACTATATATACATTCAGAAATATTTAGAAATGTTCTATCTAGTTTACATATACCTTAAAATATTTATATAGCATTGAATTCATGTACAATGCAAGAAAAAAACTATTTAAGACATGCGCTGAGTTTTTACGTACAGAAAAGGGAATGAAGGGTGTTGGCAAGACTTGTTTACTTCTATGTAGAGTGTGGACAAGTGTATAGTGATGTACTCAGTGAAACTGGTGCTTGAAGGAGAGTTGAACACTTCCACTCCAAGTTGTGTACTGCATTATGAAGGGCCCACTCAAGTGAGTGTGTCCTGGACTGCTCCGTTTGCCCTGCATAATGCATAGTTAATGAGGGAGGATCTGTTGAAAGTCATCTCACAGATTTAAAGAATATCATTGTGTTTAGCCCTTAACAACACATAGTGAAAACTCCACTGAAAGCTCCTAGAAACTACCAGTTTAGTATACCACGTTAAGCCTTACTAACATTAAATATAATCTAGGAACAGATGGTGCCTGGGCAACCCTAGTAGACAGAAGCATCTGAATAGGGCTGCAACTAACGATTATTTTCATAATTGATTAGCTGGCCAATTATTTTTTCGATTAATCGATTAATTGGCTAAAAAAAATAAATGTAATTTTTTCATTTAAAATAATTTAATGAAAAAATGTTAAAAACAGACAGCAGAATAAAAAAAACTGAGAAAAATACATTTCTTGTTTTTCTTTCCTAACCTCCCCCCCCATTTATGCACATTTGAGTCCAAACTTACCACACTGCCTCCCAGATATGCCTTATACCCCCAGATATGCCACTCTGCCCGCCCAGATGTGCCTTATATCCCCTATATGCCTTATACCCCTGATAAGTCACTCTGCACCCCCAGATATGCCTTATACCCCCAGATATGTCACTCTGCCCCCCAGATATGCCTTATACACCCCTATGTGTCAAAGTGCCCTCTGATATGCCTTATACCCAATATGCCACTGTGCCCCCCAAATATGCCTTATACCCCCTATTTGCCACTGTGCCCCTGATATGCCACTGTGCCTCCCCAAATATGCCTTATATCCCCTAAATGTCACTCTGCCCCCACCAGACTTACTCCACCAGTGCTCCAGGCTCCTTGGTGTTCAGTAGAGGCAGCCAGTGAGCGTCTGCACGATGTGCGTAGACAAACCACTGCTGCTGGCTGGCAGTTTCGCTGGAGCTTCAATGACTGACCACCAGAAGGTCATGTGACGCTGGGGCTCCATCACAGAAGCCCCAGCAGAAGGGCCGGCAGCAGCAGAGGTTGTCCTCTGCTGCCGCTGGTACTTCCAGCCGGGGCTTCTATGGTGGAGCACTGGTGCTGCATCATAGAAGCCCCGGCGGAAGTAGAGGACAATAGCAGAGGATGTCTGCGCACAACGGCGAGAAACGACTGCCGCTGTCGGAGAGGAGGATCCGGGCACCTGCAGCGCTGCAGGGGATCTGGATCTTAGTGTTATTATCAGACCTCTATTTGAGATCGGATTGTAAGACGAAGGGTATTTTTCAGAGCATTTGCTCTGAAAAAACCCTTATCATACATTTGATAAAATTGATTCAACAAATCGATAATTTAATTCGTTGGCAACGATTTTCATTATCCCTTATTATCGATTAGTTGTTGCAGCCCTACATCTGAACTTACTGAAACTAGGGCTGCAACAACTAATCGATAAAAATCGATAATAATCGATAATGAAAATCGTTGCCAACGAATTTCATTATCGATTAGTTGAATCGATTTTTATCGATTATAAAATGAGGGTTTTTTCACAGCAAACGCTCTGAAAAATACCCCTCGTTTTATAATCCGTTTAGTGTCTGACTCACAGCTGCAGCTCCTGCTTCCAGTTCCTCCCTGCAGTCACTGCCGATTGCCCCCCCACTTCCTTCTTCCAGTCCCTCCCTGCAGTCACTGCCGATTGGCTTCAAGGAGGGACAGTGAGAAGGGGGCGGGGCCAATCGGCAGTGACTGCTGGGAGGGACAGGGAGAAAGAAAGGGGCGGGGCCAATCGGCACTTTGACCCGCCCCCTTCTCACTGTCCCTCCTTGAAGCCAATCGGCAGTGACTGCAGGGAGGGACTGGAAGAAGGAAGTGTCCCTTTTCTTATACTGTCTACATGGCTCAAGAACTCATCTAACTGGTGAGTATAAAATGTATATTTGAGCTGCTGAAAGTTAGGGGCAGTTATAGTTAGTGGGGTGTTTAGGGTTAATTTAGGGGCAGTTATAGTTAGTGGGGTGTTTAGGGTTAATTGTGGTTGATGGGGTCTACAGGGTTAATTTAAGGGCAGTTGTGGTTGACGGGGTGTTTAGGGTTAATTTAGGGACGGTTATAGTTAATGGGTTGTTTAGGGTTAATTTAGGGGCAGTTGTGGTTGATTGGGTGTTTAGGGTTAATTTAGGGGCAGTTATGGTTAATGGGGTCTTCTCTTCAGGGTTAATTTAATGATGAGGACTGAGGGTTAATTTAATTAATTTAATAAAGTTAACTTAAGGTGCAGTTTGAGGTAAAGTGGGGCAAACTGAGGGGAATCTAAATCCTGGGGCAGTGAAGATTAACCCTGTATTTATTTATAAAAGTATTGTGAACGAGTCTGCAAACCTATGAGTGCACTATGGCATATCGGGGGGTATACGGCATACCTTTGGAGGACGGAGTGACATATCAGGGGGTATATATATGGCATATAGGGTATATATGGCATATAGGGTATTTAAGGCATATGTGGGGAGGGCAGTGTGGCAAGCCTGGGCTCAAATGTGCATTACTGGGGGGTTGGAAATAAAAAAAAGAAATGCATTTTTATCAGTTTTTTTTTATTCTGCGGTTTGTTTTTTTACATTCTACGTTACTTTATTAAATTATTATTTTAAATAAATTAAAAATTTACATTTTTTATCCGATTAATCGAAAAAATAATCGGCCAACTAATCGATTATGAAAATAATCGTTAGTTGCAGCCCTAACTGAAACCTATGATATAGAGAGGTTTAACAATACATTTAATACTGATTTACCCGATAATCTAAATTATTTAATTAAATTCAAAAGTAAGACGCACGTTCAAAAGATATTCCGAACATCTACGTAGCCTTTAAGGGCAATAATATGCTTCAAGTATCTATAATAGCTGTTCAAGGGCTCCCACAAGACCCCTAACAGACAGAGGTACAAAACAGTACAAACATGCAGGAGTAATTTCCACACAGTAACTTGAAACCTGCATTCACAAAATGTTAAAAGCATTCTTCTTAACTATCAATTTAGTCATACCTCTATACTGTAGTCCTCCAAAGGATGAAACGTAGAAAAAAAGAAATGTTCCTGAATTCGTAACCAATTTTTCCTTGCATTCCTTAAAACACAAGAAGACAAAGGCAGTTGAACATGAAATCAGGCCAATGACCACTATATTAGACATTCAGGTATGAGTTTCCAGCCCCTTCACAGCCAAACAACCTAATATGTGTTCAGCAATATCTGCCGAGTACAGTGGTACCACTTTTTGGGGGGATAACAGGCTACATTTGGAAGGTGTGCCCCCCGCCAGACTCCCTGATGTCTAGTGGGGGCAGCCAGTGGACATCTGCGCGATGCACGTAGACAACCTCTGCTGCTACACGCCACTTCTGCCAGGGCTCCTACGCTGTCATAGAAGCCCCGGCGAAAGTGCTGGCAACAGCGGAGAATGTTTGAGTGCATGCACTCAGACAACCTCTGCTGCTGCCGGTACGTCCACTGGGATTTTATGGTGGAGCACCGGAAGGTCATGGAGCACCGGAAGGTCATGTAACACCGTTGCTCCATCATAGACGCCCCGGCGGAAGTGCCAGCAGCAGCGGGGGTTGTCTGCATCGTGCAGACGTCCACCGGCTGCCGGAGAGGAGGGACCAATTCCCCTGCGGCGCTGCGGGGGATCTGGATCCTAACCCTGCTGCTTGCCCACAGCAAAGCGGAAAAGAAAAAAACACCTGCCCGGTGCCCGGAACTGCATGTCACGGGCGTCGGGCCATACGAATTGCACACCCCTGCGCTAAACCCCAATTATAGGCTGCACCCCCACTTTAAAGACAAAGTGTGTGGGGGGGGGCTATAATCGGGCAAATACGGTATATGTTTGGACTTTTTTACATTTTGTTGTCACCATCAGGGGAACCACCCAGTTTACATCACTGGAGAATTACTTTTACAGGTTACCACATTTTTATTTATTGTTTAACTATTTTCTTCTTATTTTATTTACCAACTACATTGTGATTAGTAAGATGAGCTCCCTTGACTTGCATGGTTGAATGCAGTACTTGTATTCAACCTGTAGGGGCCAGGGTTCTCAGGAAGGTCTGGAAAGACCCTCTTGGGAACCTGTTTATTTTATTTTTTTAATGAGCGCTGCCATCAGAGCCAAAATATCATGCTATTGTGCTTGTGACTGCTCTCCTGACCGGTCATTGTGCGTCCTCAGGTTAGTTTTCGGTGTCGCCGAATGTCTTGTTGATGCCTCCTAATCTTCTTTTAATGCTCTGGGGAGCGATCAGACAGGCCTTTGCTGCAGTTTTTGGAAATCGGAAATTTTGGTAATCGCTTTCTAATTACATGTCAGAAGTGCCGGCAGCAGCGGAGGTTGTCCTCTGCTGCTGCTGGTACTTCCAGCCGGGGCTTCTATGGTGGAGCACTGGTGCTGCATCATAGAAGCCCCGGCGGCAGTAGAGGACAGTAGCAGAGGATGTCTGCACACATCGGCGAGACGCCCGCCGGCTGTCGGAGAGGAGGATCCGGGTCACCTGCAGTGCTGCAGGGGATCTGGATCTTAGTGTTTTTATCAGACCTCTATTTGAGATTGGATTGTAAGACGAAGGGTATTTTTCAGAGCATTTGCTCTGAAAAAACCCTTATCGGAGAGGAGGCACGCCAATTGTCGACAAAGGGTTAAAAGACATCCAAGACATGTTTCAAGAGGCATTTTCCAGGACCTAGAGGAGCATCAGAGTCTTTGTGCACCTTCGAGAAAAGGTGAAGCAGCTTTCTGTAGTTTCATATTCACGTCCAACTCTACGGTTTAGACACAGGAACATGTCTACCTTCCAGTACTAGTCTCAAAGAAGGAAACATTCCAAGTCAACAAACTCCTGCTATACACCGTAAATGGTCACAATATGCGATTTAGACTTAGACTGGTCCAGGAAGATGGAGACGTCCTTGGATCAAAGAGGAAAAATTCAGCATTTCTTGCCAAACAGATTAAGTATTCACACTGCTGGCAGATGACATGCTTTGGATTTCTTCAAGCCGTTCACAACACCTGCAGCATCAGACTCAAAGTACAACCCAGCAACAACACACTAAATGGTTTTGTCTAGCGATCAAGAAAGTTGGCTGTAGTTGTCTGGAACACTTACTATGATACAAAATCTTTACACATAAAAGCCATTTTATAATCTACATAAACGTAACTAGAGGCAAAGCTTCAGATTATATAATAGCTAATAACTCAGCTATTATGTGCATATGATAGCTGAAGTGTCCCTTTAATCTCTAAATGACCTTATTCACAATAAGCTCTAATTAAGTGAGAAGATAGGGACTCCTAGCGTACAATGATTTTGATATCCACACACTTGTCGTTCTTGGAAACCGGTTTGGGTTATGTCATTGCTATCTAGCATACAGCTTCTCTCTAGACTGTTTTTTCTTTAGTAAACTGCAATAAAAGTACTCACCCACCACCTTGAAGATTTTCTAGTTGATGAAGACTGGATTCAATAATTGATGATAGTGTCTCAAATTCTTGTGAATACTGTTGTTTGCACAGAGACCAAAGCTTCTTCAGAGCAATTAATGCATACAGCCGAACACTGAAGTTGTGACTAAAGCACCACTGGAGAACAGTCACTAGAGCCTTCTTCAAACTTGGCAACTAGAACAAAATCGACATCTTAATTTTTAATTCGTTTTTACCACATACCAGATGCTTAGCCAATCAATCAGTGACATGTCCCTCATATTGGGATCTATTCACTAAAGGTACAGTCTAGGATTCAACTCATCCACTGTACATTATGAAGGTACAACCCAAGTAGGCTTCTGTTGCAGAATGAACTTTCCTGGTCTTGTAAAATGTGTAACTAAATCAGTAAGATCTTTTTGGCCTCCTCCTCCTCCGTATATTATTAGTTATAAAGGCCTAACTGAGCCAATCTCACTGGGGAACCTTGCCAGTGTCCATTCTTCATACTTAATACAGAGGAGCTGAAACTCTAACTCCCCTGCAAACTCTTGCTTTAATGAATAAAACATATTACCTACGTATCATGCAGGGCCAGCTCAGACCTTCTTGCTGGAGTTGACTGGTTTCCCTGTCATAAAGCGTAGTGAAGTGAGGAAGCTAAACAAACTAAACTCTTCTGC
The DNA here is from genome assembly GCF_027358695.1 of Spea bombifrons. Lineage (NCBI taxonomy): Eukaryota > Metazoa > Chordata > Amphibia > Anura > Pelobatidae > Spea > Spea bombifrons. Next base: position 51,851,837 of record NC_071089.1, on the reverse strand, counting down.
AATCTCCTTCTAGGGGGCTCTGAACAGCAGAACCGCGGATCTCTTCAAGTCAGGGGCAGAGTAGACCTGCTCTGGTAGGATAGTGCTTGACTAAGTCACATAGTGCGATGTGGCCCCACCATGAAAGCACTGCAGTTTGCACCACGTGTGAACCGAAGTAAACCAAGCTCCCAGACAAGGTAGGCTCTAATTGGGATATGTGCTAAAAGATTAGATGGGGAGCACTTGGCTCCCAAGCAAACACTCCTCAGCTTTGAAAGGACTGTCCCTGACATCACCATTAAAGAAGAATGCTCTGTGAATAATTTAATATGGATTCTTCAAAATGGAAAACCACTTACTTGGCCTAGAAGTTGGAGCCTTGTTGCTACAGCTGTTCTCCATCTCTATGGTGCAAGATTTCTTGCCACTAACTGGCTGATTAAAGCAGCCAATCAGAGGCAGGAGAGAGCTTCCACTGTAAAGGAGCTGACTGGAGGTAAGAATATCACATATAAGGAGATGTATTCAACAGAATACATCTCCTGCAAGCAAAACTGGTGGGTGGCAGGGGTACAGGCATATGAAGAGGTTAAGCAAAAGCAACACCACAGAAATTTAAAGCCACCATATGCCCTTATTTTGTACAGTGTACTGACAGAGTAACAAATGGACAAGCTCTCAATTTATGCACAATTAAAAAAAAAATAGTTCATACCTTATCTGATACTTTTTCAAGAATCACATCAAAATGAGGCAACACAGACAGAAATGTACAGATGCTAGTTTTAAGTTGTTCTTCACTCTGTAAGAAAAAGTAAAAGTTATCATGAATCTGGTCGCTCAGTTGCTGGAGGGCTGTGGCTCACGATCCGTTCACATCATTCTTTGTGCTCAGGGGGGGGACTGGTCCAGGGGGCAATCACCCCAGTACAAGCATACTGCTGTGCCAGTGCCTCACTACATTGATAAGTTTCTCAGCGCACAGTAAATGCACCAATAGAGACCAATAGAGATGAGCGCGGCCACTAGGAAAGCACTCTCCATAATGGCTCGCTCAGTCTGAGCACCAGCATACATCACATGCTAGGGCCTAGAAACAGGCAGTATGCAAGGACTGCAAAGGAGAAGCAGGACAGGATTGTCATTGGAACCTGGATCATCAGGCATTAGCCCCATCCTTAGCCAAGGCAGGTGTGTGTGTATATGTAAATCTGTGTGTATGTGACTGTGTATATGTAGAAGTGTCAGTATGTGTGAACACATGTAAATGTGCATATTTGTAACAGACACATAGTCTAGGAGGGTGCCCAACAAGCCACCGCCTCATGATTTCCCCAGTGGTTTCTATTCAATTCCTTCCTCATGGAAGAATTTTATTGACATTGGTTCAATGTATGTCCAGTCCAGAATTTCAGCTAGATTTGTCTTTTTTGCCTTCAATTTTCCCCTTGTAGGTTATTTTTCTGCCTACTACTTGTATATCTATTCCCGCTATTTTATGTTCTGTTTTTTTTATCCTCCCCTTTCCACCTGATGTGCCCTTGTTTGTCCAAGGTACCTTTAATACATTTGTGTTTAGTTGGGGTAATATGACACACTGTTTCAGTACACCAAAAACTTATATTTAAAGAAAAAAAAGCCAGTTATACAACATACATATGTTGAAAACTTACACAACAAAAGCAGTCCCAGAATTGCTGCAGGAAATTGGGGTATGTATGAAGTATTAAAATTAAAGTCCATTCTATTAAATATTTCACAGAAGCTTGATTATTGCTGAATCCAGCTTGGAAAATCCTTTCTATGATTCCAGATACAAAGTCCTATTAAGTACAGAAAAAAACATTGGAAACATGTATTATTCAACATAGAAAAAATTATAGGGCGCAAAACTGTTAATTTTAATGTTTTGTATTACAATACAGAGCTTAGAGACATAATTTGGAATATATTAAACCTACCTTCTCGTCTCGGCCACTTTCAGAAGGGAGGAAAAGTACCGTATTTTTTTTTTTTTTTTTTTTTTTTTATAACCGAGGTCGTCTTCTCATCAGACCTCAAATAGAGGTCTGACTACAAGACTAAGATCCAGATCCCCTGCAGCGCTGCAGGGGACCTGGATCCTCCTGGCTGCTGCCGGCACTACCACCAGCTCTTCTATCACCGAGCGCCGGCGAAAGCACGGGCAACAGCGGAGGTTGTCTATGCGCATCGCACAAACCTTCCCCGGCTGCCAGAGAAGAGAATTCCCCGCAGCGCTGCAGGGAATTCTCTTCTCTGGCAGCAGGCGAAAGTCCGCTCGATGGACACAGACAACCCCCCGCTACTGCTGGAACTTCCGCCGAGGCTTCTATGAGGGAGCACTGGCGTCACATGACCTTCTGGTGTTCAGTCATAGAAGCACCGCTGGAACTAACTCCGGCTTCCACCCACTGCCCCCACTAGACACCAGGGAGTCAGAAGCATTTTATGCCACTCTGCCTCCAGAAATGCCTTTTAACCCCCCATATGCCACTCTGCCTCCAGAAATGCTTTTTAACCCCCCATATGTCACTCTGCCTCCTGAAATGCCTTATACCCACTATATGCCACTCTGCCCCATGATATGCCATGATAAGGGATTTCTGGAGGCAGAGTGGCATATAGGGGGTATAAGGCATTTCAGGAGGCAGTGAGATATGGGGGTAGGTTGGCAAATAAAAGGAAATAAAAACAAAAATATATATTTTTCTCAATCATAGCTTTTATTAAATATGAAAATTTTTTTTACACTAATTAATATTTACTAGTAAAACTCTTTTCCTATAGGGTAGTCTTATATTCAGGCTTTTTCTTTTTTTCCTAAGTTAATATTCAGATATTGGGTGGTCGTCTTATAATCGAGTATATATATATATATATATATATATATATATATATATATATATATAAAAAACAAACAAAAACTATAAAATATTTTGTCAAGGGGTTTTACTTATTACAAACATAATTATATACATATATATACCGTATTTATCGGCGTATAACACGCACTTTTTTAACTAAAATTTGAAGCTGAAACCCTACCTGCGTGTTATACGCCGATAAATCCTAGAGCCAGTGGCGGAACTACCGGGGTCGCAACTGCGACCGGGCCCTGGAGTTCTGCCAGTCAGGGGGGCCCAAGGGGTTCCGAGCGGTTGCTGAAGACGACCGCTCGGCAACTCTCGGGCCCCCCTGACTGACAGAAATCCAGGACTCCTCTGCTGGCGCCGGCCGCCGCCGCCTGCCTCAGCGGCATAGGACGTCAGACGCCGGCGCTCAGCAGTGAAGCGCCGGCACCCGAGACAAACGCCTCACGCTTCCAACACAGGAGTTGAAGGTAAGTGACCGGGGGGGGGGTTAGGGAGGGAGAGGGGAGATCCTGAGAAGGGGGGTTAGGGAGTGTGTGTCTGAGTGTGTTTGTGTGTGTCTCTGAGTCTGTTTGTGTCTGTGTCTAAGTGTGTGTCTGAGTGTGTGTGTGTCAGTGTGTGTGTGTCAGTGTGTGTGTGTCAGTGTGTGTGTGTCAGTGTGTGTGTGTCTGAGTGTGTGTGTCTTAGTGTGTGTCTGAGTGTGAGTGTCTGAGTGTGAGTGTGTCTTACTGTGTGTGTGTCTGAGTTTGTGTGTGTCTTACTGTGTGTGTCTTACTGTGTGTGTCTTACTGTGTGTGTCTTAGCGTGTGTGTGTCTGAGTGTGTGTGTGTCTGAGTGTGTGTGTGTCTTACTGTGTGTGTCTTAGCGTGAGTGTGTGTGTGTGGTTTCCCAGATAGCAGTGATTCTGATGAAGTTTTTTTTGTTCAGTTTTTTTGTTCAAAGAGGTGCTTTTTCTTTCATATTTGCCTTATAAGTGGTATAAATGTTATAATAAATGTTATAATGTAATAAATATTATTCCAACATTAAGTTCATAGCTTCCAAGTTAAAATTATTTTTTCTTACTTAAAATGGGGGTGCGTGTTATACACCAGTGCGTGTTACACGCCGATAAATACGGTATATATATATAAGTCATGCTTTATGTAAAAAAAAAAAACAAGAAAAAAAAAACAAGATAATGTTAAGTACAATTAAAGACTTTTAACCAACTAATAATTGACGTAATGGCCAAATATAGGATGATAGGGAAAAAAAACACTGCTGATAGTCTTGAATTAGGATGCATGAGTAATAATTAAACACTGACACAGTCCCATTTCTGATGTTCAGCATTGAACTCAGTGGGATATATTGACCAAAGTAAGTTGCCAGAAAAGGTTGCTGAAGAGTTGTGTTCTAACTCTCACTCCACTATTCATTATGAAGGGTCATCACTAGTAACTTTGTCCAGCAAGATGATCTGAGCTTTACACACAATTCAATGTTTCAAGAACCTTCACAATTTGACTATACATTATACAGGACCAGCCAAGCTCTTCATAATTTGTTGTGAAGTCAATGACATGAAAACTATTCATTTAATATACAGACCCAGTGGCACCCTATACAGGAGCTATACATTATCAGTAAAAGCTGTATATTACCTTTAAAAATAAAAGGGACATCATGTATTCCAATTTACTCTCTGAATTCTAGATTTAGGATTTATTTGGAGATGATAAAAAAGCATAGTTACCTGATCAAGTTTAGGAATAAGAATCAGAATAGTCTGCCACAGACGATTTTTCACTCGATGCTGCAAAGAATTCCCATAGTATCTAGTTTTTGACTTGGATACAAGTACATCCTAAAACAAATAAGACACAACGCTGTAAAATCATACTGCTTACTGAGACATTTTAAAAACGTAATGTTTGGTGCATTCTACGACGTTAACATTTTTATGGTGCCACAGTCTTTGGGATGGTGACCTTCTTCCATACACACAATGCTAGCAGCCACACTTTTCTATTATTATAGTCAGAGTCTCTGTACCCAGTGAGGAACCTTGTTCGGTTCATATTGTTCTAAACTTCCTTTAATTGCAGACTTGGAGGCTGCCATTGTTGTCTGTCATGATATTTTGGGTGACTTTTCCTGCTCAAACACCACACTGTGCTGATGTTGTATGACAATACTAATGAAGGTCCGTTCCTCCATAGGCTTTCAGAGTGTACAGTTGGGCTACTGAGTCATTTTATTTTCTGCCATAAAGAATGAGGAGTCTGGGTGCTTGTCTAGAAGATTGGGCTACGGATAATAGAGCTAGAACACGTACAAATGGCAACTATGCAGCTACCTGAAAACATTATGCCAAAACTGGAACTATTTTATAACAGGGGAAGAAGGGGTGAGAGAGATTAGATTTTTTATTTAATGGTTATATTTTGTTTTCATGAAACTCCCCCTCAAACAAAAGGGGAGGAATAAAAATATAAAATTCTGTCAATTTGGTATACAAATAAAGTAGGTTTTATACCTTATCCAGTAAACGAACAATAAAGTCTTCAAGAAATGCCTTATGCAGAGAATTGGATCCGTCTAACAAACAGAGAAATCTCAGGGCAGCAGTCCTTACATAATGCTCATCTCTGTTTATACTGCAAAAAGATAAAAAAGGTATATACAGTCACAACTGAATTGATTTCAAAAGACTTGTCATAAACCATTCCGGTAATAGTAAAACTGTCACTATTCTTATACCTATTTCACAGAGCTGCTCTTCCTGAGTAAAAATAATAACAAATATAAAATTAAAAAACCCAGAAGTTCAACATGTCTTTTATGGCACTTCTTTATGAATTCATTTTGTACCAGCTGGATGGCAGCTGCTTCAGGGTTTATTGCTGAATGTAGCTACAAAAGGGAGACTCCGGCAAATGCATGCATACACAACGTTGTTGACTGTAAGACTCTTCAGTGAACAGGTAGAGATTGTAAGAACACATAAAATTCTACTATACACATACAAAACACACACAAATATATATATATCGTATTGGCTCGATTATAGGCCGCCCCCTTGAAGTTTGGTGCTATTTTAAAGAAAAAATACGCAAATACATAGATATTCCCCTCTGCTCCTCTGATATGCCACTCCCCCCACGATATGCTACTCTTCCCCCCATGATATGCTTTATGCCCCCTAGAAATGCTCCATAGGTATGCCACCACAACCCCACCGACTTACCAATGCACCCCCAAACTCCCTGGTGTCTAGCAGGGCTGGCCAGTGGACGTCTGCGGGCAACCTCTGCTCCCAGCACTTTCACGGGGCTTCTACGGTGGAGCACCGGAGGATTATGTCATACCGGTGCTCCATTATAAAAGTGCCGGCAGCGGAGGTTGTCTACACGCACCGCATCCTAACTAAATGAAAAGGAAAAAAAAAAAAAAAAAAAAAAAGCACCCGAAACTGTCTGTCCTGAGCATCGGCCGATACGAATTACACACCCCTGCACTAAACCCCGATAATAGGCCACACCCCCACTTTAAAGACACAGTGGGGGGGCCTATAATTGGGCAAATACGGTATATATTACACACACAAACAACACTATATACATATAGTAGATACACGCAAATGGCATTAAATAATGAGGCTGTGAAGCGAGAAAAAAAAACAATGGGTTTGCATCGAAATTAAAAAACAGACTAACCTTTTCACAGCAACATTTGCAGCACAATCCTCTCCCAGACTCTCAATAAACGCATGTGTATCCTGAATCAACCTTTAAAGGATGGCAGAAAATAACATGTCAAACTTCTATTGTGAGCAGTAGCTGCTTCTAGTAAACCAAGTTACTGTACACCATGTAACGGTTATCTTGTGATCTATCGTACATGCTCCCTACCTTACTGTTCAAGTGAATGGATGTGCTGAATACAACTACTTCATTCTACCTGATGCCACTGATTCTCTGTCTTACTAAACCATAATCGCTTGTGGCCCACAGACATTTTTCACTGCCAAAGGCCAAGTACCAAAAGCATGAGCGTAGGCCCCCTACTGCCACGAATCACCACAGTAACATGATAATAGCCTCATTATCCATTCTGGCACGCTTCTCCTGCAAGGACTCAGCTGGGTAAGGAGGACAAATATCACTTATTTATTTATGCATTATAGAGGGCCTGCTCACTAGGGTTGGACCTTCATAATGCATACTGAAGACTAGGAGCTAAAACCACAACTCTCCTGATACTCCCTTTGTCACCGATTTTGTCCATGTGCAACAAGGATACTAGGTGACAGACCTGGTGTACTCAAAGAATATTAAACTTATGTAACAGTTCATCTTGGATCCGATATTCATAAAATGTTACTTTCAATAGGAGATGTGACATTGATGTGATACCTCTGATCACGTCTGAACACTGTTCCATATGTGCATGCTTCTAGAAGAATTTCCATGTAATGTTTGGCATAGTGTAATGCGCTGTCCTTAATAACAGAGTTCTCTATCCATGTCTGACAGCAATGAGATACAAAGACATAATAGACTCCCATCTTCGTGCTGGACAGATCGATTATTTGCTGTATGATCTGGGAAGAGAAAGAAAAATACAGAGAGAAATGATGGTATTGCTTCTAATGATTGCACTTGTATATATCCGTGGCCTATTTCAAGGTTGTAATCCATCAGTTCTTAAAGGAGCACTAAAGCCATGTTTTTCTAGTAACAGCTTTTAAAAACGAGTGCTTTGCTATTTTTCATGAAGTGTTAGCATAGTATATATATATATATAATCAGCGTGAAGTTACATTTACACAGCACCAGCTCATTCAGTAGAGCTATTACAATAAGGGGGAAACACACACTGCCATTCAAAAGTTTGGGGTCATTTAGCTGGGGTTCACAGAAAATGAGGACATTTCTAGCTGTAAGATAATTGCAAGAGGCTTTTCTAATGATCAATTAGCCTTCTGAACTTTGATTAGCAAACACAATATGCCATTGGAACACAGGAGTGATTGTTGCTGATAAAGGGCCTCTGTACGCCAATGAAGATATCCCATTAGAAATTAGCTGTTTCCAGCTACAAGGGTCACTTACAACAGAAACAATGTCTACACTGCATTTCTGATCCATTTGATGTTTTAAAAGGACATGATTTGCTTTTCTTTCAAAACCAAGGACACTGCTAAGTAACCTCAAACATTAGCGTGTCAGTTTTTCTCTAGAAAAATATGTCACATGTACCTTTTTAATCTGGACAAACACTTCACTCTTGGTGGAAGCAGCATGTGAAAGGACCTCTTCACTGAACACAAGCTCAACGAATGCATTTAAGTGTGGCCAGAATGCCAACTGTGAACCGCACAAAGAGGAAACAATTTTCCAAGCTAGATGAATAGACTCCACGCACAATGATTCTGAAGAATGAATAACCTGAGATTAAAAAAAAGAAAATGAATGAGGCATTCCTGATTCCTAACATGATCATCGTGTACGTAACACTCTTGTTTAACTAAACTGCCTAATATCGCTTGAAGCTGGGAACTTGTGGATGTTGGATCCAACTCTCCAGTTCCTCATGTACAAAAAATGTCACTAGAAGAGTTGCACATGGTCTACAGTATAATGTTATACATTTTTAAAAACAAAGATTGTTGCACATAAAGCTAGTCATGAACTATAGATAATCCAGACATACGTACGTGAATAATGAAAGCAAAATGTATTTGTATGGTCAGTCTTAGAATCTAATATGGCTTCCCTCTTAGCCTCTCCTTTATACTACAACTTAAATGCCTTAACCCAGATTTAATTCACCCCATTTAGCTTTTTTCTAGCAACACTCTCTAGATATACCTATAACCCTCACCTTTGGTAGAAGGAGCTTTAGGCATTTGAAAACTGGAAGGGCCTGATGAGAAGGAATAACGGAGAGAGCATCAAGTGCCACCTGTAGAGTTGTTGTTGCAGTCTGAAAATTACGGTTGTGCAGAGCTTGATTTACAGTTTCAAGGCTCAGTAGGTTATCATTTTTAAGAACAAAGTACATGCAGAGCCATTGATCATGTAGATAGCGAGCGACAATCTTTCCCCATCCTTGAGAATTACCTTCTTCTAGAAAACTGCAAAAACAATTTGGGCCATATTTTGATAAAAACATTAAACACTTCGTAGTAACAATTTTTAACTTTGCACGTAAATACCCAGTTTCACATTCTCATATATTTATTCTTCATAAATACATTATAAGTGACCTACAGTTGAATTAATATTTCTCACCAACTGCATCTACATTAATGGTGCAGTAAAAGGGTGAATATGATATTATATGTACATCTCTTGATAAATGCTACTGTATTCATGTAAAAAAATGTTATCCGATGTGTGTGTGCAAACCCTTTAACCTTACAAAATAAACTTTAGAGAAGAACTGAAGAGTGTTTATTCACTCAAGTGGGAGTATTGTATTTTTTTTTTTTTTTTTTTTTTTTTTTTTAAGAGTTTGCATAAAAAGTTTTAAGAGAAAAAAGGGTTTATCACAAATAGAATGGATCATTTCATTGGCTGTTACAACAAGATAACTTTTAAACTTTGCACCAGAGCTACTTTTTACACTTAACCCCAAATGTTAACCCCACAGATGATCACCATTGCCTAGCAAAGACTGCTTTGAGCAGCAGCTCTGAATTCAAAATATTCAGTTGCATTTAAAGTACAGGCTTTTTTCATTTCTTTACATACCTTTCATCAGTAATATGAGGTTTTGTAAGCGTCTTATTCAGCTGTACAGAGGAAAAGTAATTATGGAGAACACTGACAAACTCGTGCGTCTCAACCGTACGTTTAGCCACTGAGGAAACCGCACCACACACTGAAGCCATGGTGGCCATACTGACTACTTTTTGTATTTGATCAGCAACCTTTGGGTTCTAGTGGGAAATAAAAAGTAATCTGAGTCAACCTATTTTGCCAGTTCTGTAATAATTGAATACATGTAACCGTTGCTTTATACATAGAATAATGTCTAACTAGCATATGGTAAATTGGTATAGAGAACACCATACAGTCAGTCTTTACACAGACTCAAGTTACAGAAAATCACGCTTCCATAATGCATCCCATTTTATATCTGATCTCAAGCTGCATCACATTGCCTTACCAACATTATAGCTTCGGACCATTAAAAGGAAATGCCGAGCCATATTCCATTTAAGCAACTTAACAGCGCTGTTTTATAGATGTGCTCTGTAAAGTATACAGTCCTGCCATGTTAATCAGCAGTACACTGCATACTCTGCATATAAAGATTATTCTGTATGCTGTTAACATGGCTGATATTGTATATTATTTCTATAAGAAAGTTGGGTGTAAGACCTTTGGTTATCTCATTAAAAAAATTACGATACCATCTACTTTACATAAAATGTTGCCAATGTAAGTGAAAATGTATATTGCTGAATAGAAAACATACTTGCTCGCCATTGTATTGTTGCAGAACTTGTAATGAGTTTTTCATCAATGAAAAAGCAAAGCTCCATATTGAAGGACCTCTTTTCCAACCAAGTCTCGAGGACAAACGTACAAACTCAGAGAATACAGCAAGATATAAATCACAACGCTGTAAATCTGGAATCTAGGGAAGAAAAGGAATTACATATAACATTTTTTATGTTAATAATATAATAATAATAATAATCCACTCCCCACACAACAGCGGTTGAGAAGTCTGTGCAGCTGCCGGTACAGACCTCTCCAAAACTGAGAAAAGGCTCTGGCATAGCATGTCATATCCAGGCGCTCTGCAACATCGGGTGGTGTCCAGACAGCGAAGGAGCAAATCTTGGACAGGTCTGTACTGGTGACTGCACACATCTCCACTGTTGCAGACTTTGCCCATTCCAAGCGGTAGGTAAGGGAGCTGACAGCACAGAGAACCCCTTACCTACAAAGTACCGGACTACTTTGTGTTTCAAATGTGCAAAACAGATACACACATCCTGATAGCCTGTAAGGGAGACAAACCTCTTGATGTTCCACACAGACATGATTATGGATTCTGCCACTAGCAGGAGACCAATGTAAGTGAGCAGAAAAAAAGGGCATTGGCCAATGGCTAATGCCATCAAATTCTTTGTTGCTATCAAAGCGATCCCATGGCAAAGCCAATGTTTATTAACACAGGGATGCACTCTGATCGTGAGCCAGGGAGAAAGGGTCCCACATCTGTTCTGATCACAGTACACGACTATGATCAGTGCCCTTTGCTTACGAGCCGTAATACATTTTGTTTTGTTTTTTCCCTGGAGTTGCACATTCCCTGTGCAAGAAACTTGTGTTTTGTGGAGGAGGGGAAAAAAGCACATTAAAGTTTGTGTGGAATTTGGTAGGGCACCTAAAATAGTCCGAGTTGCCTGAGATTAAGAACCATATAGCTTTGTCCAGGTATTTTGTAGTTTATTACAGGAAAAGAAAGAAAAAGTTTTTACTTTTGTCCATGTATTATGAAATTTCACACTAAATCATATGCCAAATACATATATTGTATGGAGAAAGCCCTTTCTGTCCTAGAGAAAAAAAAACAGCATATCATAGGTCTGGGTGCATTAAATAATAAAGAGTGGATTTACTATTAAACGTGTAGCTTAAATGGTCTAATTTTGTGGAAAGGTGTCCAAAACCCTTACATACAGATGTGTTAAAATGGATATGTTTCATTACAAGTTTCATTCACAATTCATTAAAGAAACCTCACTGAGTTTACTGTAATTTGTGTAAATTTGTGGGGTTTTCCACACTACGTACAGAGAAAAAAAACTAATTTGCAATATATATTATATTTATATACTGTATCAATATGCTTTTAGCCTGAAATGACTGTATAAGAGATGCAATTAAGTTTCAGCATTTAAAGTCGCTGTCTTCGTTTAGTATTAGCTTCTAGATATAGCCCTTTTTTAATTTTGGATAATTGGTTAATTTATTTTCCTAAACACAATGTGGTTATGAAGACATAATAATGGATTTGGGAATTTATCCCTTGCGCCCCTTTTTAACATTTAATTAACGTTAGTCATTTATTATTTTGGCTTTGGATTATTTCACAATAGCGCCTCCCAGAGGTGACAAGGCTCTCGTGTTTAGTCACATGCTCCGGTACAACATCCCTATACACAATATATAGACATCTCTCCAGGGCCACAAGCTGCAATTGTACATTGTATATTATGGCAACACACTCAATAAACCTATATATTTGTGAGTCTATATTGGGTCAAACAAATCTATTCTATAGGACACAGTCTATTTGGAAACCAACTCATTCTTCGAGCAAAGAATGGTAACAAGTATTTCATTCAGTTACGTTTTCAAGAATCCCATTACTTACAGTATTCAGCTCTCCACTTAACCTCCGCAGGATAAATTCCATGGTGCTTGTTGCTGCAATCATTACTGAATCCCACAGAAATACCAGAAGACCATCTGCAAACAACGTTTGATGTTTAAAAAAAAACTACTTTTGTTGTGTAATCCTAAAAAACTCAAACACTTATTCAACCAAGGGACACTCATCTGCCTGGTGCTCTTCAATAAAAAAAAAAAAACAGAGCACTGTGGAGTATGATGGTGCTATATGAACAAATTTGACAAAAATAACACCAATCTTTAACACTTTTCCCAAATTTGAGATCTCATTGTTCCATATAAAAAACCCATATAAACACAAGATTAAAATAAGCAAGATATGTATTGAAAACCCACTTCGAGGTGTACTTCATGGGCAAAGGAGTCTTAATATCCTGTTTGCCTGAAAATTCTTGTCCTCGAGCTGTCGTCGAGCTGGATGAGTAATCATATGCTATGTCTGGACACTTGTTTTTGAGTACATTTGTAAGTCACAAAATATCATTGGGATCTTATTGGGTTATACACTTGAATACCATGAATTACTGAACAAACAACAAACCTGACTCGAAGGAGTTTGATGAGCAGGTTTGAAGCAGTTGTAAAAGCAGCTGTAAACTCCTATCACTTTTTAGCGTAGGCATGTATGCATTAGTGCTGAGCTTTGACAACGTCTCCAGAAGAGGATCCAAAAAACACTTTACTTCAGTCGGTGTTGCTGCAGACTTGTGACTGCACAAAAGAGAAAATATAAACCGATGCAGAAGGTACATGTTGCGTAGCTTGATGATTTTCTTTGCTTAACCAGAAAGTTTATACATTCCCTCTTACTGATTTAACTATATAATATGTGTGGCCAACATCAGCGGGATTTCTCTTGCATGAAGAGATGCCATCTGAAGTTTTGGAGATAAGTAAGTAAGATAAGTAAGGCACTGATTTTTTAAAGACGGGATGGGCACTTTTTCAGGCCTCTAATAAGAAATAAAGAGCCGGATCTAGCTTCAAAAATGGCATAGTTGTAACAGCTGAATATCAAGCACAGATGACGGAGCTATGGCAAAAGTACATTCCATGATATATAATAACCACCCACCAAAAAAGTGTAGTAAAACTTATGGTGATAACCAATGGGCAAATAAATTATTAGTATTCAATTAGACTGATGTTGCCAGGAATATGCCAGTACCTGCATATTATACATAATACTTGCCAAAAATATACATATTTGATCTCTGTACTTACACCTCTGAGTTCTTCAAGATCTCCACGTCAGCAGCCAAAAGGACCATAGTGGCAACGAGTCTGGATTCGAACCCATCTGGCATGTGTTTCTTATCTTCTAGATATATATGTAAAAAAACACATGACTATTTATACAGTATTACATATATTCATTTCCAAGAGTAAATCTGTACGGTAATGGTACAATTTTAAAATGGAGCAGAGCTGGTAACAAATTTGGTGGCACTGTTCTTTGTATGTTTTGTATTCTGGAATGAAGGTTTACATTTATTAGGCCCTATAAAAAAAATTGCTCCTTTAAGCCCGTTGCACAAACCTGTATCTTTAACATTACCTGTTAATGCTGGCACTTTAAGATAGTCTTGAATTAAAGATTGTGTATAAAGCGTTAACGATGATTTCCCAAGAGCATTAAAACATTCAAGTTCAGCACTTCTTCTGAAAGAGCCGTCATTGTTATGAAGCCAAATACACAACTATGATAAAGAAAAAAAGAGCATACATTACAATATTTATACATATATGTAGTATATAGAATGTACATGTCACTGAACTCATACCTCCTTCCAAAGCTTACTTCCTCTATGCAGTGATTCCTCTGGTCTAAAGAACATTAGAAAACTTGAAATATCGGAAAAAGACACTTTTTCCTAGAAGGAAAAAATAAAATACTAAAGTTAGCATTCAAAACATAATGTATCCAATAACGCCAGTTCTAGCGTATGTGAGGTGTGTTTACGGTTTAGATAACAGATGTATTACAGATTATATACTGTAATAAGGTGAAGGTACAATAAATACAGTAGTCAGACATTCTGATCATAGTATGAATACATTAGGAAAACATTTTCTTAAAAGATAGGCTAGACATATAAACATCACATATGAAGAAAGCACTTTCTCTCCGGGAAATACAATATGTAAATTGTGTGAGTGAATTAAATAATAATAGGATATATCGAGGTAAAACAGCAAAAATTTTTACTTTTTTTTTATATGAAATCTGTGCAAAAGCCTTTGATACAAGTTGCAAAGAACAGTAATATAAATACTCACTACATGTGTTAATTTCATAACAGCTTGAAGAAGAAAGCACTGGGCAGCTCCACGAAGCAGAATCTGATGCGTAGTCATAGTACATTGTAGCACTTCCCTGAAATCAACCAAGTGTTTCACATTAAAAACTGGAAATGTTTCACACGGAAAAATCCTAAATTTAAAATTAATGAGGAGATGTAGGTAGGGGAATTGAAGAGACCGGCAGGTGTTAGTATAGTGATGGGTAAGGAAGCCATGAAGCATTTGTGTTGGCAGCAGTAAAGGTAGTTCTGTATTAGAGAGCTTTAGGAACTGTGCAGACATCTAGTTAAAAACACGTCAGTGTACAGGTGGCAACTATGAGAACAGAAGTTATATTATGCTGAAACTGCAAGTAAAGTAAATACGTTACAATGACGTGGTTACTGCCTCACCTGAGAGGGAGCAGACCTTCTACACCCCAGGCTTTACAAGGAGCGAGAGCTGACAATGCTTTCGAAATAAACAACACGGGAACAGCACACCAGTTTCTGCTGGTCATTTTCTTGATAAGTTTCAACAGGAAGCCTCCTAAACAACACAACAGGGTGTATGTTTATTTGTTGTACAAGAAGTCATTAAACAGTTTAACACATAACTATATAATGCTACAATATCTCAATTTCAAGGGGCAGATCTCCTTGCTGGGTGATCATGCTCCCTGGTGCACCACAACTGGTAATATCCAAGATCTCCCTTGTAACCACCCCATCCATATTTTTTGGCCGTGGCAGTTGTGGAACAGCAGCTATAAACAGATGCTACATAATACAGTCAAGCATTACCTCTGGTTTCTTCAGGAAGCGAGGACACAAAATCACCCAAAAATGTCTCAAACTTAGCTCCCAGGAGAGGACAGGAATCACTTGGCTGGCCTGCAGATCTATTGAATACACAAACTTAATTAAAGAAAGTTTATATGAATGGTGTCCTTGAACATGCACTACGAAGGACATGGTTACAAAAATGTGATATCATTATATATATATATATATATATATATATATATATATATATATATATATATATATATATATATATATATATATATATATATATATATATCCCCAAAGATTACAACCATACACATAAAACTATACGTAACCCACATTTAATTCTGGGCACATTTTTCTATAAGACTCATCTAGCGTTGTATATGTTTAACCTCTTTCTAAAGTCTCATTCATTTAACAGCAGCAACTTAATAAATCCCTTGATCTTTTTGGCTTATTTAATTCTTTATTGAATCCCAAGAAACACACATTTTGATTGTAACTGCACTCCTACATTAATTATACATTGAGGAGAACTACCGTATTTGCTCGATTATAAGACGAGGTTTTTTTCAGAGCAAATGCTCTGAAAAATACCCCTCGTCTTATAATCGGGGTCGTCTTCTAATCAGACCTCAAATAGAGGTCTGATTAGGAGACTAAGATCCAGATCCCCCGCACCGCTGCAGGGGACCTGGATCCTCCTGTCGTCGCCCCCCCCACACACACACACACACACACTTACCGGTGCTTCCGGAGGTGAAGTTGGCAGCGGGGGTTTGTATGCGTCCGTCGCAAATACCTTCCCCGACTGTCAGAGATCAGAGTTCAAGAGTTCCTGATCTCTGAGAGCCGGGGAAGGTATTTGCGACGGACGCATACAAACCCCCGCTGCCAACTCCACCTCCTTCCGGCTGCCGCGGAATGAGACGTCAACCCGCTGCCCCGGCAATACAGCAGGAAATTGGAAGCACCGGTAAGTAAGTGTGTGTGTGTGTGTGTGTGTGTGTGTGCGCGCGTGTGTGTGCGCGTGTGTGTGCGCGTGTGTGTGTGCGTGTGTGTGCGCGTGTGTGTGCGCGTGTGTGTGCGCGTGTGTGTCATTTCTGGAATGCCTTACACCCCTATATGCAACTCTGGCACTTAGGGGGTTAAAAGGCATATTATGGGGCAGAGTGGCATATAGGGAGGTATAAGGCATTTCAGGAGGCAGAGTGGCGTTAAGGGGGCATTTAATAGTGCACTCTGCCTCCTGAAATGCCTTATACCTCCCTATATGCCACTCTGCCCCATAATATGCCTTTTAACCCCCTAAATGCCAGAGTGGCATATAGGGGTATAAGGCATTTCTGGAGGCAGAGTGCTCTATATAATGCCTTTTAACTCCCTTAATGCCACTCTGCCTCCTGGAATGCCTTATACCTCCCTATATGCCACTCTGCCCCATAATATGCATTTTAACCCCCTAAATGCCAGAATGGGATATAGGGGTATAAGGCATTTCTGGAGGCAGAGTGGCACATAGGGGGTCAAAAGGCATACCATGGGGCACAGTGGCATATAGAGGGTTAAAAGGCATATCATGGGCCACAGTGCCATATTGGTGTGGCAAGCCTGGGGGCAGATGTGCGTAACTGGGGGACAGGTTGGAAAATACAAGAAATAAAAACAAAAAAAAAATATTTTTCTCAATCATAGCTTTTATTAAAAAAAATAGTTTACATGAATTAACATTTACTGGTAAAACTTTTTTCCTTTAGGGTCGTCTTATATTCAGGCTTTTTCTTTTTTTCCTAAGTTAATATTCAGATTTTGGGGGGTCGTCTTATAATCAGGGTCGTCTTATAATCGAGCAAATACGGTATATCTGTCTAAACTTTGTTTTTCTGCCAGTAATTGGAATTAATCCAAAATAAAGAAGCAGAGGCTCAGCACTTCAAATAATAAGGTGAGTTTATTTCACACAGGCAACGTTTCGACGCACAGGTCTTTCTCAAGCCTTACTGCAATAAGGACAGTTCCATATTTTAAATAAAAAGGACGCTACTCTTTTGTTCATGAAACCCCATTGATACTTACCTGCCATAAATGGCACTTTCTGACATTGCATCCATAAGTGGTCCTATGATAAACTAAAACATAAAAAAATATAAATATAGCTTAAATATAAAAAAAAATCCTCATTTATGAAACAATAAGATTTCAACTTAGGAAAGAAAACAAGATAAATAAATGCAACTGTCTAACTGAAAGTGCACCCTGTCATGGAAATTAAACCTTATTTTAGTTGACATTTAAGGTTGTGAAAGGAAAAAATGATATACACAAGGAACACACAGTTATTTGAATGATGGCAGGAGTGCACCTTGAATGTGTTATTTTAATATTGAAACATAGGGAATACTTAAAATAGGCTCTTATTGACACACAAAATCCAACATACCCGTTAACCAGATTGTAAGCTCGTTTGAGCAGGGCCCTCCTCACCTGTTGTCTCTGTTGGTCAATTTGTTATGTTACATACTACTTGTTATGTCCTGTCTACCCATTGTACAGCGCTACGGAATTTGATGGCGCTATATAAAACAATAATAATAATAATAATAACAACCAAAGCGGTATTTTTTTTTTTTAAATACAGAACATCACAATATGTTAGTACAGCTTAAGGTTACATACAATAAAAAAACAAACACATATCTACTATACCTCTGAATAGACTGTTGATCCTGGAAGAGATTTGTCACAGTATATTTCAAAGAAGTGCAGGATGCCTTCCTTCGCCAGTGTTTTGTTTTCACTTTCAAACATTCTTTTATAAATACACAGATGCCAGGAAGGGTGAAAGAACCACAGATCTAAAATCGAATTTGACAAAAGAAAAAAAAATGAATGTAAAATGACATTAAAGACATGTGCAATTGAATTACTTCTTCAACAGTAACCCTCCAGATAACACATATAAATGTGGTATACGGTACTGCTGTGATACAAACATTTATAAAACAGGTTTGGTCATTCATACACATTTTAAAACTTTTATTTCATAAGTATTGAAGATGGAATAGCTCTCCCGGAATAAACATCCATGTTGTTTTGGGTGTATTTGTTTCCATGGAGCCAAACCTGAAACCTTTTATTTGACCAACACAAAAAATATCGAAACGTTAGATAAGCATTTCAGGCCCTCAGAGGTCTCAACTTCACATGGTTGGTCCGATAAAATGGTATCAACATCGTCTAAAGACTATTTTCATTTTGGCTAATACCGCTATATTATTTTTCTTATTGATGGCTCCAGGGAGTCAATCCAAATCTTTTGATAAAATGCCTAAGAACCTTTCTATAACACTTTAAAGAACAAAAAAAACCAAAAAAAAAACAAAAAACATCTTATGTACTTAACTGTACTACACATATATCACCACAAGATGCATAGACAAAACCCCACCACTCATTTATATCTAATATACAGTCAACTACTCTTTCATATCAACATTCTAAAAGTAATTTGTTATTAGGCTGGGGAAATAATCTCTCACCTTTATTTTCCAAAACCGCTGAATCAAAGAGGAAATTCAGCTTTGGTAAAACGGGTTTAATAACATGTATCTGAAAAGGGAAAAGTATAAAATGAACAATGAATATAAAATTTATAGATCTATATAAATATCTAACCGCATAAAGGATCCAGGCAACTGTCAGCCATGCATATCGCACTGTAAGAGAACATTCAACAAACCCCACAGATATGCATTTCCTTTTTACCATTAAAAACTGCTTCAGATCAATGCAAGATATACACAAAAAAGTTTATCTTCCCTCCCTACAAAAATGTTTTATTCCGCTTCATGTATTGTTTTTTTACCTGTTTAGATGGTATTTGATACTGAGCAATAGAAACTGCATTTAATATCTACACTAAAGAAAATACATTATCACATACCTGATTTCCTTCCAATGTTTCAATAATCAATATAAAATTTTCCCAAAACTCCACAAGTATTTTGTTATCGTCAGCGGACCAAAAGAACAAAGCAGGTTCTATAAAACAAAACATAACACACATAACAATTTAAAATATAAAGGCACATCATCTTGTAAATACAGTATAACATTTTAGTTCATGTATGTCATTTGATACGTTTATAAAAAAAAAAAAAAAAAAATTTAGTTCCGTATCTACTATTAGTAGTCTAAGCGTACCAAAATTATAGGGTAATAATATATTTTTCATATTTAATTATCAAATTACATGGTATGGAAGAAAAAGTAAAACTAGCACTATTAATGAAGCGATCAATTGTACTCCTTTTCAAGTTCCAAAGTGAAAGGCTGACAAAATATATAGAATCGGTGTGCATGTGTGCTATATCTATACTATGTCTACTGTATTAGAGTGTGTATTTTTTATATGTACAGTGTTAGCAAGTGTGTGCATGTGTATAAGGGCATGGTCCTAGCTTGTAATGTGTAGGTTATAATATGGCATTAGCGTGTACGTCAGCATATAGTGTGCGTATTAGTGTTAGCATGTATGTACACGAGGATAGAATGTTAGTGTGTGTGTGTGTGTTACTGTAGTGTGTTAGTGTTTGCGAACATAAGATGTTAGCATGTGTCTTTTACTGTATGGTGGTGGAGTGTGTGTTTAGAATGGATTCAACTTGCTTTCTTTACGTCATATAATGCCATTTTTGGTAGGATCTTTGTATCTGATTTGTACCTTTACGGTGTACAAATTAAAAATAACCCGCAGAATGTACACTAGAAACTTGGGTACACTTTCTCACCTTTAACCATATTTATAAGAAAAAAGGTAAATAAAAAAGGAAAAATAGGCATATAAGTTTCAAATTTTCGAATGGAAATATTTTTTCTTTTTAACAAAATGTTGAAGCCATTTGGCCATGTATTAACGCAAATGCAATCATGAGATTATTAAGTTTATGTTTAGAAAAAAAAAATACGTACCCGTTTTCCTACCAAAACCACAAATGTAAACACGAGTGACTAAAATAAATAACATTGTTTCTATCAATCAAAATAAATATTTACTACGCACCTCCTTCTGCACATCCTTCAGCATTGCATGCTAGGTTTGCTCTTGTATCTTGACACCAGTCAACAGCTCTTTTCAGCATGTATACAGCTCTCTTTCGGGTCAAACTGTCAGGGCAGCTCATGCCTTCCTGGACTGATCTCCAGAAGCTCCTGGAACACCAAGAATCCTGAATTCCATCTGGAGATGCCAGTGAGAAGAGCTGATCTGATAATGTACTCAGTACTAATAACCTGCGACTCAAGCATATACCTGCATCACCCTTTTGTAATACCACATCACTTATCACTTGCTCTAATAGGAGCTTCAAACTCCTGCTATCACCAGCAAGACTTGGCATCAACCTTCCACAGAGTAGGTTAGCTGCCTCATCTGTCCCTTCCCTAAGCAAAGACACAGCTGTCTGTATAACTTGTTCTATGTCATGTGTGGAGTCTACTGGAGACAGCTGTATAACAGTGGGGACAACAGCCCCTAACACCTCTATAGCTTGCACTACAGACATCTCCCCTGCTTTTGCCTCTGGTGCGCTCGTCCATTTCCCCTGTTCTTCTCTTGGCACAGTCCTTGCTGTGCCCTCCCCCGCGGAATGCAACGTCCGCTGTTCGTTCCATTGTCCTTTTAAACTGTCCAGCGCTATGCGGCAGACGCGCTCAGCTAGCTCACACCCAGCAATTTCCGCGCAGTGCCGCAAAACCGCGCACACTGTTCTGGTTACTCGGGTTATATCCCGAGAGCCAATACTTTTTTCGAATATGGCAGTGAGCAGAGGCAGACACCGGCCAAGAGCGAGGTCGGTCACGGAACGGGTGAGAGGCAGCGGCACAGCAGTGCTCTCCTGTAGGCAGTCCGTTGCCACTCTTTGTATAACTATCCGTAGGACTTCCAGGCTTTCCGGCGTTGGAGGACACGGGCCTGTAGCGTCCCACGCACTGAGACGATCGATTAGAGCAGCGTAATCTCCGCAATTCGAAAGCACAACATCTGCAAGCAGCGATTCCATCTTCGCAACACACGTGTAGAAACGAACTGTCAAACTCCCGGCATTCTCAATCGGGCGCACTGTAAAGCGTCATTACCATATGAGACCGCGCGGAGGCTGTGCATGGCCATCTTTACTTTGGGCAAAGTGTCGGTTTTTGAAAATATCGCTTTTTTTCGAGTCCTGTTTGCTCTGTTATCAGTTATTAAAGTGTTTTCCTGTGGTTAGTGTGTAGTAGGAGACGGCTAAGTCATAACCTATACCTATTTATATATATGTATATATATAAATATATATAAAATCCTGCGAGTGCTTTATTATTGTGTCCAGAGTGACATGGACTTTAGGCAGCATTTTGCTTGTTACTCTCTGTGCTCATTTTATTACAGGGTAGTTTTGGGAACCGTTTTATGATGACATCACTGCAAAAATATATTGTTCGTACAGATTGTTCAACAATGGAATGGTATACCTCCCAACATTTCAAAATGTGAAAGAGGAACACTTTTTTTTTTTTTTTTTTTTTTTTTTTTAAATCTAACGGAACTCACCAATACAAGCAATTGCACTTTAAAATGTCGCACTTGCATCACCACTTAAAACACACTTCATTTTTGTCAGCACGGTCATGCATATTAAAAATAACCAACACATGGAATTGAATTGCCATAAGGCTCAGACAGACATCCTACTTCCATGATGCTGGCTGAGCGTCATGGGAAGTGCAGCAACAGCAAAGCTGCAGATGCTAGCTGTGAACTAAAATTCCTATGATTCTCAGCCAGCCAGGTGTCCACCATAATGCTGGCTGAGCATCATTGGAAGAGTAGTCCACAGCAGCAGAGATTTTTTTTTATTAAAAAAGGCTAATGTTAGCCTCCCTCCCAGCACTCCTACACAGTGCATTTACACACACCTGCCCATACACATACACATACACTGCCTTTACACACATATATACACATACACTGCCCTTACACACACACACACATGGACACTGCCCTTATACACACACACATACATGTTCACTGCCCTTATGCACACACACATACGTGTACACTGCCCTTATGCACACACACATACGTGTACACTGCCCTTACACACACATATACATGTACACTGCCCATTGATTTTGGAATCAAAACATTTGCTACTACACAAATTTTTAGATGAAAAAGTTCAGTTTTATTCAGTGGAACAAAACAGTGATCACATTATTCTTCACGGTATTCTTCAGAAACTTTTATTTCTTTATTAATTCATGTAAACTGTTTTTCATATTTAATAAAAGCTATGATTGAGAAATTTTTGTTTTTAAATTTCCTTTGATTTGCCAACCAGTTATGCACATCTGCCCCCAGGCTTGCCACTCTGCCCCCAGAAATGCCTTATACCCCCCTATATGACTCTTGAACTTGAAATCCCTGCTGTAAAAGTAAACCCAGTAATATGGTCAGATCATCACTGTCTAAACTTCTCCATCTCATCAGAGCTAACCAAACTTCCCCCTCCAAGGCTAGCCAAACGTCGCTCATTAAAGGGTTTGAACTTCACCAATCTTTTTATCAAACCTCGACCTAACAGAATTACTGGGCACCTGCAAAGACCCCAACTTATTAGTCAAACAGTAATATAAGAGGGTGAGCAATTCCCTGAACAGCCTTGCTCCACTTCACATTAAACCTATAAAAACCATCCGACATGCTACATGGTTTGACGACACCATCAGAATCCTGAAGAAAAAAGGCTGTAAGCTTGAAAGAAGGTGGTGTAAAACGCACAACCAGGATGATAAGCGTTCTCTAACCGAGCGCATTCCTGTCTTGTCAAATCAGCCATGCACACAACAGACCGGCCCAGCTCTTCCGCACCTTGGAAAGGCTCTGCAAGCCATCTTGCCTGCATACCTCCACAAATCTCACACATTCGAAATGTGAAGATTTTGCAGCCTACCTTTTCAGATAAGATAGCTTCCATCTGTACCCCTATTGCAGAAGGACAGCCAAAAGCATTACAGAGGTACAAAAACGGAGATTCAAATTCCCCCACCCTGTGGACAAGTTTTAACATCCTGGGCAAGGAAGAAATCATCTCAATCTCACAAAACCTGCGGGCAACCACCTGTGACTTAGATCCTGCACCTTCATATCTCCAGTAGCCTCAGCAGAGGGGGCCATGACCCGCCCTACACCATGCTGTGCCCCCCGTGTGCCCCCCCAATTGAAACAAAGGAATACGTTTTCAGCAACCGTTCGGCGACTCTCACTCTCCTCCGCGAGGCCTCTGTCTTGGTCGCGGTGCCGGCATTTCATGCTGAGCTCCAGAATATGATCTCATATTCCAACGCGCAGCAGTGAAGCAGCGTGCACCGCGCTAGAGCAGGGAGACAGAGGCCTCGAGCTCTCACCGCAGGACCTCTACAAGGTAAGTGAACTTCAAAGGGGGGAGAGGGTAGATGGTGAGGAAGGGGTTGATAGGAAGGGAGTGAGACGTGGGAGAGGGGGTATATAGGAGG
Source organism: Spea bombifrons (assembly GCF_027358695.1). Taxonomy (NCBI): domain Eukaryota; kingdom Metazoa; phylum Chordata; class Amphibia; order Anura; family Pelobatidae; genus Spea; species Spea bombifrons. Next base: position 51,827,909 of record NC_071089.1, on the reverse strand, counting down.
GGGTAGATAGGGAGAAGCGAGTAGACAGGGAGACGCGAGTGAAAAGGGATATATAGGGCAGAAGCAAGTGAGAAGGGGTACATATGGCAGAAGGGAGGGAGACAGGGTAGATGGGGCAGAAAGGAGGGAGAAGGGGTAGATAGGGCAGAAGGGAGTAAGAAGGGGTATATAGGGAGAAGAGAGTGAGAAGGGGTAGATAGGGATAAGGGGGAGAGAGGGGGTGATTGGGAGCAGGGGCTGTTTGGGGACAATGTTGACTCATGCTGGGCTGTTTGGGGACAAAGATGGCACATCCTATGTATGTGTAATTTGGGTGCTGGTCAGGTTCTATGTGGGCAGTGTGGATGCCAGGGCTGGCTTTGGGGTGTGCAATCTGTGATCTGTGCCTGTAATTTAGGGGATTGTATCTATACCTTTTATGCTGAGTTTATATGTGATTTCCAATTGATCTATACCTGCACAGCTGGGCTTTTGTGTTATTCTGTTGATCTGTATCTTCTATGCTATGTTTCCATACATTATTTATGTTTACCTGCAAATACAGGATTTGTATGTCTTATTCAGTTGATCAATACATGGAGTGCTGTTTCCATGTGTTTATTTGATCTATACCTTTAGTGCTGAATTTACATGTGATTTCTAGTTGATCTATACCTGCAATGCTGGGTTTGTGTGTTCTGTTGATCTATACCTGCAAATGTCACTATTTCGCTGGACTATTAAGGAACGTCGTCCCCGCAGAAGTTCTTCTGCCCAAACTACTGCTACTGAGAGGGGAGTTCCCGGCAGCAGCAGTCCAGGACTTAGACGATCCCAACAGTGGACAACCTCCCACCAGCTGGAGATAGGTTCTGAGCGGTAGCAGCCGTGGCAAGGCGTAGCACGAGACAGGAGCACAATGCGGGTAGTCAGCAGAGCCAGGGGTCAGATACACAGAGCGGGTAGTCAGCCGAGCCAATGGTCAGATTCACGGAGCGGGTAGTCAGCCAAGCCAGTGGTCAGGTGCACGGAGCGGATAGTTGGACGAGCCAGGGGTCAAAACCAGAAGTCACAGGCGAAGGTACCAAATCGTAGTGCAAGGGAGAATCAGGCAAGCCAAAGGTCAAAACACGAAACTTGATAGCACGAGCCGTATACACAAAACTGTAAGACCACAACAGGGTGCTTGTGAAAGGCACAGCCGGCTTTTAAAACTGGTGCCATTCCACAAGCCCCTCCGGACCAGAACCAAAACCACTGCTGTTCCCGGAGCTGAATCTTCCCCGTGTCACTACACCTCGGGCGGAGGATCGTCCGCTGCCCGGGGAGATGTTCTCCCGGGACCCGCGGACAACCCTTCGCCCGCTACTAATCCCTGTGCCGCAAGCGGAGGACCGCCTGCTGTCCCGAACGGCCGGCGTTCGAGAACCGCGGCCAGTCCTCCTCCCTGCGGCGTCCGGAGCCGGGATGGTGGCACTCCCGGCGGCGTCCGGAGCCGGGATGGTGACAACAATGCTATGTTTCCATACATTATTTATGTATACCTGCAAATACAGGGTTTTTATGTCTTATTCAGTTGCACGTGCTGGTTCCATGTGTTGGTTTAGTGTTGAATTAGCGGAGGGAGTGTTTGCATGGTAAGGAGCATGGAGCAGGGCCCAAGGAAATGCTTGGGTAGGGTCCAATTTTTTCACTATAAAATATATTGGCAACAGGGTCTAATATTTATATATATATATATATATATATATATATATATATATATATATTGGCAGCAGGCGCAAATATTTATATGTATTTACTCACAAAGTCCATTGCACACCATTCCAAATATTCCAAGCCTGGCGCTAGTAACCAGCAGTTTCCATACAAAGCACTCTCAAAGGATGGTCAGCACTCCAGGTCTTTAAGTTAACAACTTCTCTTTATTCAAACAAAGTCGACGTTTCAGTCATTGCTGACTTTCATCAGGACATACATTTGAAATAAAACAAATTATATATATATATATATATATATATTGGCAGCAGGGGCTAATATTTATATATATTGGCTGCAGGGGCTAATATTTATATACATCGGCAGCAGGGTATAATATTAATATGTATCGACTCAGAATGCTTAACGAACTATAGGCCCGTCTCCAACCTCCCTTTTCTGGGAAAAATGTGTGTTAATGCAACTAGAGGCCCATCTGTCAAGTAGTATTATCTTTGATCAGTACACTTTCCAATCAGGCTTCAGAAAACGTCATAGCACTGAAACTGCCCTGGTTCACGTTCTGAATGACCTCCTGATGGCAAGAGACAAGGGTCATTCAACCCTAATTCTTCTAGATCTGTCAGCAGCATGTGACACCGTTGATCATAAGATTCGTATTGAGTGGCTGCAAGACCTATGCGGGCTGGGAGGCACAGTTCTAACATGGTTTAAATCCTTCCTCACAAACAGGTCACTGAGGGTGTCATCAAGAATGTGTTCCTCGGCTCCCACACCACTAACGTGTGGAGTACCACAAGGATCCATTCTATCTCCCACTCTATTTGCCATATACATGCTGCCACTGGGGAACATCATCAGACAACTTGGATTAAGATACCACTGCTATGCAGATGACACGGAGCTCTACCTTTCCTTTACACCAGGAACTAAGGATCCAACATCTCTTTTCAACAGATGCTTAGCAGATCTCTTAGAATGGATCTAGCTGGTTAAACGTTAATCCTGATAAAACAGAAGTCCTTTTGATCAGGGGACAAAGGATAACTGCGTCGATCCTAGGAAATACTAATCAAACTGGCATAGAATTCGGGGGTTCAGAGCTACTCAGGTCAAGTGAAGTACGAAATCTCGGAGTACTCCTTGACATCTCGTCTGGATAATTACAATGCACTGTATGTAGGCCTCCCAGAAAAAGAACTTCACAAACTGCAGTTGGCACAGAACACAGCTGCCAGACTATTAACAAATCAACCCTGCTCATGCCATATTACACCTATTTTACGGTCTCTCCATTGGCTTCCTATCAAAAGGAGAATTCACTTTAAGATAGGCGTGTTGTCATTTAAGGCCCAAAAGGACCAGGGACCCTGTTACCTGAAAGAGCTATTAACACCCTAATCCCTGCTCGCCCCTTTGATCCACACATATGTCTCTTCTCTCAATACCCAAAGTGCGCACAAAATCCCGCTCCATCGCATTCTGTCATGTTGCTCCCACATTCTGGAACTCTCTACCTCTGTCAATCAGAGAGGACCCATCTTTAGAGACTTTAAAAAAAAAAGACTTAAAACCCATCTTTTCTCCCAATCCTTCAGATAATTCACTCTTTTTCTCTTGTATGCATATACTTGTAAAGTGCTTTGAGCGCAATATAAATACTTGTTGTTGTTATATTGTTGCCAAATTCAATGTGTTAATGTTGCCATGTGATATATTCCTCTGAATAAGACAACATGCACACCATTTTAAACATGTCAGGTAGGGAGGGAAGTGCCTCATGGAAAGGTGCCTCCGACATCCCACCATCCAGAGTTCGCTTTGCTGCTAATATAAGGAAGAACCTGACAGCAGCCCTCCCGTCAGCTCAATACCTTTGGCCGCAACCTGTTCTCCGTTGTCAATTTGGGAGTGCTGGCCCAATGTATTTGGAGTCTTTGTGTGCATAGCAATTGTTGTTAAAGTTCTGTTTAAGCCGGTATAGTCTAGGGTGATCATATTAGCCATTTTGTCCTGGACAGGTATATATGCCCTTTGTTGCTGACCTACAAATAAATATATGGTATGTATAACAGTATATTATTTCCTTCTATATACCCACGGTACAGGGTAGAACTTCATTAGGGCTGCAACAACTAATCAATAATTGTCAATTATTTTCATTATCGATTAGTTGAATCGATTTGCTTGAATATAAGGCTAGTTTTTTTTAGAGCAAATGTCTTCAGTTTACCAGATATTACTGGAACTTCAAATGGGATTGGGTTGCATGCTCAGATGGAACCAAAACAGAGATTTTTTCTAATAAACAACAGAGGTGGGTTGGGCACACAGGTAGCCATATTAAATAGTAACTCATGGCCACAGTGAAATGTGGTGGCTCTTTAATATTTGGGACTGTTTGTCTGCTGGAGGACTTGAACATGTTTTTATGATACATGACATTATGGAATCTATCATATATCAACAGATATTAAATGAACACTCTACTGCCTCTATCAGAAAGCTTAAACTGGGCGGTGGTTGGATGTTCCAACCAGGACAAACACCCAAAACATACATCAAATCCAACACAAAAATGATTACAGACCACAAAATTAAGGCCCTACCATGACCAGTCCTGAACCTGACTTGAGCAACATAGAAAAGTTGAGGGGTGAACGAAAGAGGAGCGTCCACCAGAGCCAACCTTGAAATTCTGTATGGAGGAATGGTCTCCCTTACCATGCATTCTCCAACCTCATCAGGCATTATAGGAGAAGACTCAGGAGGGAGGTAGCACAAAGTATTGACTTAAAGGGTGCCAATAATTGTGCCACACATTTATTTTAAATTTTTTGGGGATAAACCCGTGTTGTATTTGCAATTTGATATCCATGAGAGCAGAGTATTTTTTTAAGAAAAAATCAAAGGGTTAAACAAAACAACTGAATATATAGTGGTCACTCACTTGCCCAACACCTTATAGCATAATCTGCAAGCCATCAGAAGATTGGGTGGTATACAAATGCATGGGAGCTTTCTAAATGAGTTGACCCTAAGACACTTCCAAATATTGACCTTACTACAGCATATAACAAGGACTTTATTGCAGATACTAATGATGGCACCCAAATGATTTTAACCATGATGTAATAGTGAAACAATCACCAATTAAGATACGATATCATTAAATCAGAGTAGATCATTAAGGTGTCCGGAGTGTGTGACATTAAGAATCTGTCCATTCACCAGTATTGGTGTAAAAACTCTGAGACTTGCGAGGAAAACCCTGAGAGTTGTCAGGTATGTATAAGTGAAGACTCAGGATTATTAGATGACAGCATTTTACTGTTGTTGAACCACTGCTGGCACAGCTTAGGTAGCCTTTGAACCAAGAGTAATAGAAGACCAGAGGAGAGCACTGCACCAAAACACTTGTTGGCTAGTACTATTCCCTGATGTAATTATAGATGACATATTATGTATCTTCAGAAAAGAGCAATCATTTTAATTTACCCTTTACGTAAGGCTTTAATATGAAAACCAACTCAAGAGTGATGAGAGCAAATGTAAAGATCAACACAGACACACATAAAGCAGTGAACAGAAAATGCCAGAGTCAAACATGGCCGCTACACGTCCTTTCCAGGGTTCTCCCACTCCTAATTACCCTGCGTCACTGAGGGCGTGGCCTTAGGGGGTGATGCGACGTTTACCCCGGTTGTATGTGTAGAATTGGTTTCCGTGTGTCATGAGTTGCGCTGTTAACGGGGACCGGAGAAGTGGACAGAGCATGCGAGTGGCTAGTCCGGTGCCAGTGTTGGTGGCCGTGCTCATTCTGCTCACCTCAGGAGAACAGACGAATACCGAGGCCGTTCAGCCCCAGAAAGCGCAGGCTGAGCAGAGCTGCGGCTGCCATGTAAGTGACCTGAGGGGAGCTGGACCTGGGATGATGGGCAGTAAATCCTGGATGCTCGTACGAGCACATCCCCCTTCATTTAAACTTATGTAAAAGGATGTGTATTCTACGGATTTCCGGTCATAACCCCAGATATGTCCTCGTGAAACCAATGAGAGATATTAAACCAAAATGCTTGTGCTGCTTATCTGCCTTTGATTGAAGCAGTGATTTGGTGTCAGGGCCAGGAAGTAGTTAGTGTGTTGTGACATCTCCTCCGCCAACTTGCAGTTGTATCATTTGTTGCGTATAGCAGTGATGCCTCCGGGTAACGTTACGCATTAAGGCACAAGGGAAATCTTTATGTGAGGTGAATGAAACCTTGTACACTTTAACCCTCTGCATCCCTGTCCTATGATCTGAACAATGCAGCCCACTGCACCAAAATGATCTATTCGGAGAATCAAGAGCACTCAAATACAATCGAGCGGGATTGTATTTTTTGCTATATTTAGTTTTTAAAACCCCAAAAAGTTGCTGTGTTGTTTAAAGAGAGTCCATGTTTGCCCCTTTTGTTATGGAAACACGCGCTGGTACTGTTTATGATTATTATTTTTGTATTATTTATATAGCGCCCAATACAATACATATAATATATTCAAGGGCTATGACAAGAGACAAAGCGATACATTAGGCGGAGGGAGCCATGCTCGCAAGCTTACAGTCTTGAGGGGATGGGGTGACAAACATAAGGCACAGAGCTGCTACATATTGTAGATTCTGACATACGACCACAATTTATGCATTGCACTTCACATGATGCTTGGCGTGTACGGCTCCTGTAATGGTAATCATCTTAAAACCATATACCTTCGCTGCTTTAGCACATGAATACAAAGAAGTCGGATGCCAATAACTGTGTTTGAACAATAGTGGTGTGATAACAGAGAGGAAGAAAAGTGATCTAGCTGCTACGTATCTGACTTAACTGTCAGGTTACTGATTTCCTATGTTCTTTGGATAATGCTTTCTTCCTGTTTTTTGTACTCAAGATTAGCTCCCCCCTTCATTTTGCTTACAGCCCTATAAGCACTTCTGTCGGGACCAACAACTTGCTTTGATCCCCATAGCACCCCCTTATGTTCAGCTGATATGCCTTAATGCACCAAAAGGTTAGTTGGAGGAAGTGGTTTGCAAACATTGTAAACTATCCTTTAATAGAAAGTATATACAAAGAGAGTGCAGAAGGCAGATAAACCCACTTTACGAAAGTAGTTTTATTTGTTCCCAAGCAGTGCACACAAGGTTCACAAAAATAACAGTAACCGAGGAGAGCGATTACGTGTCGAATTGTGAGCTAGCTGAACCCTATCATGTGCGTATGTACATGCATTGTCGCGAGTCTGTTGTTGATAGAAGCACTTGGCTAGCAATGGCAATTTTTTTTTTTTTAACTCTTCACGAAACACTAATGCAAATTATTTTATCTAACAAAAAAAATGAGAGACGCACAATAGGGTTATTCTGGGTTAAATACTGAACTCTGTCTGAAGGGGACAATGCACTGTGAGTGTATGTGCGAGTGAAAAGGTACATACATGTACAGACACCCGATATTCCCGACAGACAAGCTGTCAGAATACTGCCTGAGCGGTCATAATTATGGCATTTATCCCCATCTTAGCTACCCTGCAACTCTGTACTATAATCTGTATGTGTGGCCATTTATTGTAGAGAAAGTTACTAAGGGAGTAGTTTTCATTTATTGTTGTTGTCCTGTGGGTAAAATGTAAGCTGTTTATAAGTGTGCATAAAAAAAGCACAAACTTCTTATTATCGTTTAATGATTGATATTTTCCCCATAAAAAAGTTAGAAAATAAAACATACTTCTGAAATAAGTGTTAGCAAATGATCCTGGGCCTAATGTAATGTTGTGTTCACTTTTTTTTTTTTTTTTTTACTACCTACATCTTATTGTTTCCCTATCAATCTTAGTGATCTGTAGGATCTGTGTGAGGTTTGGACTTAAGGAAATATTTCATGCCAGGTAACCAATCGCCTGCGTCAAATGATGGCAGGACATGTATGTAATCAATTTCCTGTCCCGAATCCTCCTCCCACCCTTCCAGAGAACAGATCTGAACAGCTCCACAACTATCTACAAAAAAAGTTGAAATAATTTAACGGGGACTTATAAAGAAAAATAAAATTAAAAATGACAATTGAAGTTGGTACAGAAGATTGGCCCTCCATCTTCTGGCCCTCCTTGCAGGAGCTTCCACGCTTTTAAGCAAGCTTACAATTTATAAATTATATTCGATGTCTCGTGGCTGTGTTTAGGTAGGATTACATACGTTTTTGTAATGCTTCCTGTAACTACGGCACCACAGGTTTATGTATGTTTATTCTGTTGGCAAATAGCACAGCGTGCCTCTGGCAACGAAAAGTTTACTTTATGAATGTATTTTGGCACATATGACTATTAATGTACATTCTCACATACGAGTAGAAACTCCACTAATTACAAGTTTACTTTGGCCGGCACCACAATTTAAATACTAATACTAGTGACTTTGAGTAGTGTATCTAGAGTTAATGTGTTGCATGCCATATTAAAACAAGAGATCTTGTGCCTGTCTCATAATCCTGGGAGCCAGGGAACAAGTATGCTTCAAGTGTTTCCTTGGCAGTTTAGATACGTGCCGCTTGCCCCGCTCCTACGGAAACTACGTCTTGATTCCGAAGCCTGGCAGCATTGGCCAAAGACGTGTGTTGTGTAACTGAACTTTGTAGGTATGTGTGAATTTATATCGTTTTCATCACTACTCACTAAAGATGAGAGGTAGGCAGTGGATACTGCAACCTTAATAGTGGTACTTGTCTACGGTAACGTGAATGACCGTCATCAGATGATCTACTTGACCGCTTAGGTTCACTATTTACTGCCATCTTATTCTAACAGACCAGTGTATAAAGAAACCAGAGCTTGCAACACCTATGCCAACAAAACGTTTGCCGTAGGGTAACATCCCCTCCATTGAGTCACAGCACTGAGTCTGCGAAGAGCAATTTCAGTTAGTGGTCAAAAGGCGGTGGTGGGGGGGGGGTAGTTGCACAACTTTTTCTTTCTGTAATAGGGTTATATTCCAGATTTTTCAGTCTGCACAAGAAGGTTATTGTTACACAGGAACATAGAATTTGGCCTGAATGTGAGCTAGTCTGCCTGTTTTTCCTGCTGTAACATCTCAAATCAGTCCTTGGTCTCATCTTAGATTCAGGATAGCTATATGTCCATCCTGTGCATGTTCAAATCCCCTTATTGTATAACCGCTCGCGCTTCTACTGGGAGGCCATTCCACTTAAGGTTTATTTGATTGACTCTACAATGGGTAGACAGGACATAACAGGTAGTATATAACATAACAATTTGGCCTTTAGAAACGGGTAAGGAGGAGTACGTTATTAGTGCTTGTGTTATAAGGCTTATTTGCCATGATGCTGGACCAGTGCCGGATCAGAAATAGTAATGATCATTTTTTTATTTTACTTTAAATAAAATATTGAAGGCAAGGCTATCTTTCTATGAAAGCTTCTTCTTGCATGTATATGGAGTGGATGGGGGATGCTGTTAGACTCATATTCGAACCCAATTGCAAAGGGAGAATATACTGGGAATGTGTAAAGCCTGACACAGGTAAACAACCAAGCAAGTGTGTCACTTTAGTCTAGCGAAAGAAAGATATTTTAATCCTGGAAAATTTAGAATGAAGTTGAAGAAACCATGTGATATAGGTGAATAGCCGTTTCACCAAGACATTATTATTTATATCAATAGACTTGACCTTCAACGAATAATGCCTTTTTTTAGTATATATTGTGAGAATATAATGACAGATGCAATAAAAATTGACCAGATGTTGTCATAGGCCAGAGGACATAATCTATCAAACATCGAGGTTTGGCCTCGTTTTTGAATGCATATTTAGCTCCATATGCGACATACGAGAAGACAGAGCCACATCCTCTTCTTGTGATTTCCTGTATGTGATTAAGTCACAGACGGTCCTGCAGTTCTTTTATAAGCGAAACTGCCACAATCTGTCAAAATTACAGCACTTATATAGCATTCATATAATCCAGGGCACCATGTATCGATATAACCATCGTAACACTAAATGTGTTTGATATAATACCTATTCAAGCACAACAGGCCGCCGCATATGTGATATTATTTTGACCGTGGTACTTACTACCTGGAATTATTAACGGTATCTTAAAGATGGAAGGACGCATTTATTTTTTTCAGTTCTTTGTATATTGACTTCATTCAGTCCCCTTCTAAAAAAGGAAACATTTTCTCCACCTTCTTTGAATGAGATCTGAGAAATGTATTGTGAAACTCTGTTTACAGTCCTCTGATCACACTTTCAGTGAATGACTTACAGAATATTTGGTATACTATCATCACTTAAAGCGGTTGTTTCATACAGAAGGAGCCATCATATAGAAGCAGCCATTAATTTTGCCATTTAGAATGGTAGGCAAATTATTCTCTCTCCTCCTAGCTATGCATATTGTGACCCTTTAGTCTTTACCTTTTTATTAGCTCTTATGTGAATGCATAACTACCTCCCTCGTTCTGCTACTAATGCCCCACCGATACTCCGCTTTTTCCCCATGCTTTGTTGCGTTTCTGCCTACCTCTAAGTAGCGAGTCTCTCTCCTTTCTTCTTTGTTGTCGCTGACAGCACAGTACACCTACATCAACACTGAAGTGCAGCCGCCATTTTCCTAATTTACCTAGACCATTGGTCACATTGCTTATTCCACCAGGAATGTCTACCCTTTTGCAAAACTTTTTGTCATCTGCAAAAAGACATCACCTTACCTTTCAGATCCTTTGTCATATCGCTGATAAAAAGTTAAGTATAAGTCCCAGTACCGTTATATGAGGTACCCCACTAGTAACGAGACCTCCCTCTCCTGTCATTCAGACATTGCCTCTGATCCATTGAACTCTAATGAAGAATAAATATACAAAAAACATATATGTACATATAAATAATTATTCTATAGGAGAATACATATTAAAGTGCTCTGTGAGTATATGAATATGCATTCTTCCTAAATGAAAATAAAAATAAAAGCATTGAACTGACACAGAAGAGGTTGTCCTGCTGAAGCAACTCCTTCGTGGTCCAACTGTTCATGTCACTGATTGGCTGCTTGTAGCTTAAAGCAATTGGTGTCAGGATTGAAGTTGTGATGCCATAAAGGTTCTGCTTAGTATGGGGTTTCAGATGTAATGAAGATATGATAGGACCCTTGATCTGCATATAAACAAAGTTTATTGGAACAATGTGACGCGAACCCAGTTCTCTTTAGTTTACGTTGGCTAAAAATGAGAACTCAACCTATATAAGCTCTATCTCTTTAAATGACTTCAAGCTAAACAGTCCATTCAGGAAACCATCTAGTAAAGCCTCTGTGTAATATCATTAGTCTCCAAATGCTCTGTAAAGGGACCTTAGTGGAATTCCAGTAAATATAAATCCATTGATCAATGAAATATTTTGAACTGGTAGTCTAAATTACCATTACCTTATAGCAATGTGGCACACACAGAACAAAATCCCCTGCTCCTACTCCTATTACTCTTGGCAGACCACCACATTCCTCGGCCACCTTCTGCTTTTCCTGGGTTATTGTGCATCCGCTGGTCAAACTCTGATGGTATGTTATCTATGATCGCATACAACCATAGAAGAAGACGGGGCACTTTGGATTAATCAAGATTGCATTAATTAAGTTCTTGTTTTAAATCCTGATTTAACAAAGATAATATGGTACTTCACTAGTGTGCTACTTATTGTGGTTGTATGTGATCTTATATAACATCCCATTGGAGCAACAATAAATTGGGTTGAATGTTTGATTTATTTCAATTTGATTTCAAGAATTTGAGACTCTTTAAAATGGGTTGCTTCCGTTTCTAGCATGTGGTAGTAATATTTAAAAATGCTTACCCCTGCAGTCCATTTCATTGGCAGAGTCTCAGAGGACGTTTAAAGGTGTTGAGTGTTATCTCCTAATGCCAGCTGGAATTTTAACCGCTAAGGAAAATGTCGAGATTGTTTTCAATTTCTTTAGGTGGCAAGCAAATTCATTATTGTTATTATTATTATTATTATTGATTTACCGGTACTTTGCAGTGTTGCATGCTTGCATTTTTACAAATACTCCACATTAGGTGGTACAAGTAGTTTTATGTGCATTGTTTTCAAGTACCATAAAATAATGAAACTAGTTAATTCTTTCATGCATGCATGTTAAAAGCTGCCTGGTAAATTAAAAAAAATTAAAAAAAAAAAAAATACACCGATAAATTCTCCATGACGCCTCCTGGCTGCACTTGGGAAATTACCCTGCTGTTTAAATTAGTGTCGGAAAGTCAAACACATTAGCAAAAGCCAAAATTAAATCAGTGACCTTGTTTTTCTGTACGGTTTTCTCTTTTGCAGATATAGAGAAATCCTTACCATATGGGCAGACGGAATACAATGTGTACATTAAGTTTTGCTTAAAATAAACTCGCAAAACTAAACGTATTTGTAAACTGTTGGACCTTTCTGGAAAATAATCTTATAACAAAAAAAAATAATTTACAATTTGAAAATGAGCAGCGTGTTCATTGGCCAGGATGGAGTTATGGGTTTCTCTGTTTTCTTTATACTTTGAGAATTGGTTAAAAACTTAAGTTGTATCTATTAATTTACAAAATATTTTACCAGGAAGAATACATTGAGATTCATCTCCTTTTCAAGTCTGTCTAAATCCATCTGCAAGAAGGGGCAGTACCCTCTCATGAAAGAGTCGCCCTATTCTGCCTATGTCCCACCACTTGGATAGACCTGATATTTTGCCCCCTCCCCTGAAACATTTCTGTAGATGCCCAATCAGTGTGCCAGTTGAATATTAACAATAATTAAATGGATGCGCAATACAATGAGACATATGTGTTCAGAGTTATTGATTAGCAGAGAAGATGTGAGGTTTTCTATGTGTGTGGCTCTACCAACTTCCATCATTGTGTCCAGTGGTCATTACTGCTAATTGAAGTAGAATTTTCTTATTGCCATTAACAAAGCATTAAACATTTTCGCGGTTTCAAAATATTTAAGTAAACCTTGTTATTTTAAAATAACTGTTTCACCCTCATTATTTAATGTGACCTTGGTTGCCTTGCAGTGGGCAGAATTAGACATTGGTAGGACTGGCAGCGGCAGTGTGGAGTCAACAGTGGTTATAGAGACTGTTATAGACATATAAGACATGACACCTGAATAGAATGAAGCATTACTTCAGATCAACAATGTTATAGAAGTTTGATGTGATTTAAGAAATACTTATGTGCAGTGTTTGGGGGATCAAGATGAACCAAGATGATTTTATCTAGTTTATTTCAGCAGTAGATTTAAAAACAACAGATGGCACACAGGAAATGTAGCTACCAAGCTGACAGGGCACATTTGCCATCATAATAAGTGAATTTGGACCTTAGTGATGCTTATCGGTGCAACTGTAAAAATAACAATGAGATTCTTTAAACCGGGGAAAATGTTTAATTTGTACTTTATTCTGATCACATTTCAAGTAAACATACAGGTGAAACTCTATTTTCGCGCAACACCCTTCCTTACAGCTTGCTAGGCTGCCAGTGTGTAATTTTGCTGGACAACTAACAGGCTTTGATCTTGATCCCTGTCACAGTGCATTTTGAGGACACAATGGTGTGAATGAATGATGTTCCACTCAATGGTGGGCAGCACTTGCTTTGGGTTTGGTTCCTCATGAAGTATGCACTTTTAAAAGGCATCCTGCTTGTGGAATAAAGACACCCTAAAGTCGCATGCAAAGTTTACTCTGGCAAGAGTAACGACCTTTGTTGGTGATTTAAAGTATAAATTGATAAGGTTTTCTTGTGACTTAAGAAAGGAAATGTTGCGATCACAAGTTATACAGTAAATAAATTTGTTACTGAAAATACCTATAACTTTTTTTTTTTTGTGTCAATCAGTGTATTTGTTTTGATATAGATACCTAGAGTATTTGGCACCAGGGACGAATCCTATATTTGACCCCCCATTTTAAAATGTAACACCCTCACTCTGCTATGGGGACATGCACAGTCCTCCATAGTGTTAAAACGGGTTGGGAAGGTCAGTAATCTACATTTTAACTGACCCATTCGGCAGTGGTGCTGTAGGGAGCATGAACGTCCAAGTGGGGGATTGACTTCCTCCATTCATTCATGCAGAGGTCATCGTACAAGGCTATGGTGCTGTGATTGCCCCCCCCCCTGTTGTCACTAGTAGCTTGGTTCAAGAGTCAACAGATACGAGCCCTGTCAATACCATTAGCAGGGATGACATTAAATGCAGCATTGGAAGCATCATTCCTAGCATAAGTATTTGTCACAAGTCACGAAAGCAGGCAGTAATATGTTATTGTAACAGAAAGCAGGGGGAAAAAAAGCTTATTAAAGTTTTACGTTATTATGTGTCTTAACCTTCCAAGGATAGAATGCTTTATTAGGGACCAATGACTCTAGTTATTTTATAGTATTCTACAGCCATAAGAGTTTCAATAATGAATATAAACAGTTTCTGCTTTGTATTGTGTTTATCTGGTATACAGATATGTTATTATGGTTTTCAAACAATGATTTTTTTGTTGTTGCTTTTACACAAAGTTTATAACTTATCTAAATGCAATGTGGAAAAATCGAGGCTGACGTAAAGACCAGGTAAAAATGTCATTAGCCTTGAAGGGGTTAATGTAGAAGGAGGGTACTGTCATTATAAACAGACCCGCCCACCCGTGACAGCCTGATAGAGGAACGTTGCTGTGGCTTCTGTAGGCATTGTCACATGGCTGTGTAGACTGCATGGTGACCATGGCAAGGGAGGGGACACCACCTCCTCCAACTACCCTAATTTATTAAAGGGAGTGGGAGACCTTGGTGGGTCACCTGGGCACACAATCGCTTTAGAAAACAGCATGGTCAAAGCCGCATTGGACAGCCTCTGCTTGGTGTTTTCTATCCTTCACATCTTGGCACTCGCCTGTCTCCCTGTTGGTAGCAAGCATCAGGTGAGTGGGGCTTTCCTGATGATGTGATCTATATGATTTATTGTTCCTTCTCTAGGTATTGTATAATATATGCTAGTGTTACACTTATAGATGCCGGCTGGGGGACATCCCTGAAAGCTTTTAGGGTGCCTTGTTACTCCTGGCATCTATAACTCTAATGTGGGGTTTTATACCTTGTTGAAATGTTACCGTTTTATGTGTTTGTTTCTAACACCTTTAAGATGTGAAGGTAGGGAGAGCTGTTTTAAGAGAGAGACGCTTGGCAGTTCATGACAGTCGATTTTTATGGAAGAAACTTTTTAGACTTGATGGTTTATTTTTCCTGCAAAGCGCCCATTTAATTTTTTGCTCAGGACAAGCCAGAGGGACACGTCAGTTTATCCAAAATTGCAGCATTTGACTTTATAGGACGTGCCAGATGTTTCTGTGTGTGTTTGGTCAATATTTGCATTTTGATAACTATGTGTGTCTTGATTGTTTGTATATAGTATAAAAATCACATTTCTCAATAGAGTATTGCTAGGTAGCCTTCTGAAAAAAGACATTTTATAATTTATTTTTATGAGAGTGTCTACAAGAATGAATACAATAGCCTATTTCAATAAATAACAGGAATATGGGATTTTAGAAAGAGCAGTATAAACTATTGGAGAAAAGGCCAAGATTTGGAGAATTTAGATTGAGTACAAGCGTCCAGACAATGATGAGAGCAGGGAGGTTAAAGGGATAAATTATGCATGTAGCAGGTAAATCATTGAGATTAGCTCAGTCTGTAATAAAAAGAGCTAGCGAAAAGTTTAAAAGCAGAGTAGAAAATCTCCAGAACAAGTGCATTGATGCATATCAGCATAAGCTAGCTCAAGTTAGTTGTCTGCCATACAATTTTAGGAGCCTAACTTTTACTTTACCGAAAGGGTGGTGGATAAGTGGAACAGCCTCCCAACAGAAGCGGTGGAGGCTAATTATAGTAAGAGAATTTAAACATGCATGGGGTAGCTATCCAGAAGACAAGACCAAGGACTGATTAAGGTTTGAGTCTTTTTAGCAGATAAAAAACAGGCAGACTACACGGGCTGCTGTCATATTCTGTGTTTCTATATTTACCTGAGGTCTGTGGTAGTAAGAAGATTGTTTGAAGAGTTGGGGTGATAAATGGAAAATTAAATGCTGTGTAAATAAAACACAAAGGGTAAGAAGTGTGCTATACTGTTTGAGCACTAAATAATTTGGCAAATACCCCTTAGTAAAAGATTTAAAAAAGTCCTAGTGTACGACAGATATATATATATATATAAAAAAAGGAAGATACCGTAATGCTTTATATACATAATATACATACAAACCCAGAACTCACATACAGAATAATCCATCGATTGTTACTCATCACGCTAACACTACACATATACAGTGCCCTCTAATATTGGCACCCTAGCGCCCACATATACCCACTGAAGAAATAAGGCTGTGAAAATTGCCTTTGTTTAACATTTTGATCTTTTCTTCATTTATGATAATATATGATGCCCTCCACTAGCCTTCTTTAGCTCGTGGTATCACAAATATTATAATATTTAATGTTCCTTTTAAACAATGTAATGGTTCCCAGCTCTTTTATGCCTCTTGACCACTTTAGAAATGTGTTGGGTATTCAAGTCTCACCTTCCCAGCAGCCTCTGTTATTTTTAGCCTCGGCGACGCTTGCATATTTTAATAAAACACCTTAAATCCTACTTGTGAAATGCTCGCTTCCTGTTCCCACTATCTAGCCTGTGCACACCACATTTTCGTAAGGCATATACCCACTTAGGAAAGCACTTCCAGTTTCTTGCGGTGTAATCCAGCATGCACAAGGCAAGCTAACCACCAACTTGCATTAAATACGACAGACTTCTAGACCATATGTTGTGGAAACTGAAACGTAGCCCGTAACCGTAACTATTCGGTATACGAATTAAAATTCAAGAGAAGGCTTTTATTAAAATGAAGATGTCGTATTGCCTCTAAAGTGTCTAAATCAAATCCACCTGCTAGTTACGCTATTCCCTGCCACGTTGAAATAGTGGGCTCTTTGCACCCGTGGCCTAGCAACCAGCTTGCTACAGAAAAACAACTATTCCCTACTGGTCGTGTGTGATAACTAGGTGTGTGTTTTGGAATAATTAAATCAAAAGTCTGTTGTTTTAAAATATAATAAATTATATGTGTGTGTATATATATATATATATATATATAATATAATATAATATTGTGTGTGTGTCACATTTTATTTTTTTAGTTTGTTAATACAGTATCCGTGTACACACTGGAAAATCCACCCTCTCCCCCACATCTTAAATATTTCAGAGACTTGGTTAATGATTTTACCTGCTCTGGACTCCAGTGCTAATAAAACATTATTAAACACGCCCAACACTTCTCCCTTTTCTTATGTTCTTATAAATTTTCTATTTTGAAAACTGTTTGTTTCCTTAAATGACTGCTGCACAGTGCCTATTTTGTCGGATATGGGTTAAAGATAAGATATCGAGTAAATAAGGAAATTGTTTCAGCTCTGGGTGCCTTTCGAAATTGTCTGTTTTTACCACATACGCTAAAATGGAATTTAAAAGTTTCCATCTGCTAGACAAAAAGTAGTAGTTAACCTATCGTACTATCGTGTTGATATTGTGCTTCTGCATTGTAAAATAATTTACTTGTATATACTCAGATTTCTACAATACACACAACCTCTCATGGCAGCTCAACAATGTATACACTATCAGAACTCGATATCATGACTCAATAAACGGTCATTACCTCATGAAATATTAACATACTTATTGTTGAAAAAAAAACAAAGAAAATGAAAGTCGGTACAGTGTCCCTCACATGGGTCCAGTAAAGCTTTGGCCAGTAACTTGAAATTGTTCAGTCAATACAAACCAAAACAATGGATATAAAGTTATATTTTAACTCCTTCAAGACCGGGACGTACCTGGTACTTCCTGGTCAAAGGTCACCGGCAGAGCGGGACGTACCAGGTTGCTATGAACGCTGGGATCACGAGGGGCGGTTGCTACTGACCGCTGGGTGTCCCCAGTGATCCGTACCAGCCACTCCCCCTCAATTCCGTGCACGTGATCGCTTTGAAGCGAATCACGAGTACGGAATTTAAATATTTACAAAAAAACTGCAGGGAAGACGCAGTTTGCCAGCGCCGGTCCTGAAGGGGTAAACTTTACACAAGAGTCCCTTTGTTTATTATTTATTGTTAGCCCCCTTTTTTTTTAAAATGTTGAACCTTTCGTGACATTTCTGTGGTGTTTAGCTGTAATGTTCTTCTCTCTCATTTACTGTACCCACATAATTGATATAGACACAATGCATCTACATAAGCTTATGAACAAACCTGCTAAATAGATTCAAAGTTGAGAAACACCCAATGTTTTTATGTTTTGTTTTTTTTCTTGCAAGTTACAGGGCAGTAAGTACAAGTTGCATAATGCTATTTCAAAATATTTTTTGCCCTGAAAATTAGTGATAATGTAATATTGATTTCTGTTGGAAAACCCTGCCTCATCCCCCACATGTACATATTTTTCAAAAGTAGAAAACCCAGGATGTTCAAACGCCAAAGTTTGCAGTGACTTTTTTTTCCCTCACACAGGTTGCGTTTCAGGTACAATTTAAAGGAGTACTAAAACAACACCACAAAATGTGTTCAGCAGTGACACCACCCATGCATAAGTTGGGTTGTTAGGGGGCTAAAAGTCCATGTTTTCTGCAGGCCCCCCTGAGTATACTTATGTCTCCCATTCATAGGTTTGCCAG
Source organism: Spea bombifrons (assembly GCF_027358695.1). Taxonomy (NCBI): domain Eukaryota; kingdom Metazoa; phylum Chordata; class Amphibia; order Anura; family Pelobatidae; genus Spea; species Spea bombifrons. Next base: position 51,809,367 of record NC_071089.1, on the reverse strand, counting down.
GTTTTTGGGAAGATGCACTGCCAATTTCAGGACACACTCATAAAAATGGACCACTACATTTTTTTTTAAAAAGTCTAGAGCAGCAACAGTAAAAAATGAATTCAAATTCCAGGGCAATCTGGACAATAGAACATGGTGTCTGTTTTTTGCCCCTTGTTGTTGCATACTCTTTTGCAACTTTTTTGAGGTAAGTTCCTTTAAGTAGGGAGGACTTTAAATAAATGAATAAGCCTCTATATTTCCCCCCAAATGACCTGCAGCTAAAACTGCAAGAAAGACCGTTTCATTCCAGGATTTGCTTTTTTGAGCAACAGATAAATTGCAACCTTCTTGTACCAGGCCTTTGTCTTCCTCATAATGAGGTAGGGTTGTAGTAGCTGATCTGACAGATCTACCTCATCCATATGAACAAAGGGACTCTTGTGTTTAGGTTATCTACAAGTAGTACCCTTTGTTCATAAGGGGAGATATTAGGTCCCAAATGAACTTGGCACTGGTTCATATATGTTCTGGGCATCCTGTTGGGTCAAGGTGGGTATCCTTTCCCATGTATACCCGGAAGGGCTGAGTCTACCCAAGAAGCAACAAGGAATTTGCCTTTCAATATGGTGAATGTGATCACTCCGGAGAGATTGCACTGTATTTTTTTTTTATTATTATTTATTGTTGCTGAATGTAACAATTCAGATTATAGAAAAAATGATCTATAGGCCATATTTATAAAGTATGGTTCTGAGGCATAGTTCTAGTGGAACAGTCACCACAGAATGTTTTTCCAGATGGGCCCATGTTACGTTATTTGTCCCTGAATTGTTCTTTGTAAATGTGGCCCTTTGTGCATTATTTCTAGAGATTTGTTTAATCTGTTTTATTAGAATCTTTGGAAACCAAAGTAATATGGCACACAGGTAGTACTGATTTTACCTTTAAGACTCCATTACTAGAGATGTTTGCAAAGGGTCTCCTGTGACAGAAATAAAGAAGTTGAACTTGCAATGCCTAAACATCATTTTTTTTTTCTTTCTATATAATTATAACCATGTAACTTTTTTGGTTTTTCAGGTAACTGGTGTCTTGGACGACTGCTTCTGTGATGTCGAAAGCATTGATGCCTTTAACAACTACAAGATTTTTCCAAAGCTGCAGAGACTGCAAGAGCGGGACTACTTTAGATATTATAAAGTTAGTATTGTACAGATAAATGTATGCTTTTGTGGCATCTATGTAATAATGTCAGCCTCTGTCAGTCTCTTCACTGGCTGCCTGTGAGCTTCAGGATTCAATTCAAAATCCTGACTTCATTTTAAAGCTCATTATAGTGGTTCCCATACTTGCATCTCCTTACTCAACTCGAAATACACTCCCACGTGGTCCCTCCGCTCATCCCCATCTGTCCTCTCCTCTGATTTTATAGCTCTCATGCACAAGATTTATTATTATCTTTTAATATATGCCAACAGTTTACGCAGCGCTTAATGCAATACATATATTCAAGGGGTATGACAAGGCAAGAATTGAGAGACTAAGACAAACGGATACATTAGGTGGAGAGAGCCCTGCTCGCAAGCTTACAATCTTGAGGGAATGGGGTGACAAACATAAGGCACAGAGAAAGGGTGAGAGGTAGTGTGGTGGTTGTATCAATGACACGGAAGTTCTAGCAGCTAAGATGGCGCGGCTTCTCTGAAGAAGTGGGTTTTGAGATGTTTCTTGAATGTTGGGAGGGAGGGTGAATGCTGAAGGTTCGTTGGGAGTAGATTTCAGAGATATGGGGCAGCTCGAGTGAAATCTTGTAGACGGGAAAAGGAAGAGGTGATAAGTGAGGAGGAGAGCTTTAGCCCATGGGAAGAACGTAGGGATCGAGTAGGAGAGTATTTGCTTATGAGGGCAGAAATTTATGGTGGAACAGTATTATGGAGGGCCTTATATGTTAGTACGAGGATTTTAAATTTAATTCTAAAGGTAATTGGGAGCCAGTGGAGGGTTTATCAGAGGGGGGAAGCAGAAGAGGAGTGACGTGCAGGGAAGATAAGCCTAGCAGCAGCATTTAGGACAGACTGTAGAGGAGAGAGTCGAGACAGTGGAATGCCAACCAGAAGAGTGTTGCAGTATTGCAGTAGTCAAGCCGGGAAATAAGTGAATGAACCAGAGTTTTTGTGGATTCTTGGGTGAGGAATGGCGGATACGAGAGATGTTTTTTAGGTGCAAGCGTCAGGATCTGGCGAGGGATCGAATGTGAGGGATGAAGGAAAGGTTAGAGTCAAGGATGACCCCAAGGCATTGGGCCTGGTTAGTAGGGGAGAGATAGTCGTGTTGTTAATGGTGATAGTGAATTCAGGTAGAATTTCTCAAGGGCTGCTCCCATGCTGAAAAGGGGGCCATGAAGGGAATATGTAAAAGAGCTGTTATGGCCTGTTTAAGGCATCAATAAAGCTTTGCATCCCTGTCTTACTGAAGCCTGACTTGGTTACTCACTTGACATCAGCCTCCTAACAGTTAAGTCCAATGACAAAATTTAAAACGTTTATACTTGTTTTTTCAGGTTAATTTGAAGAGGCCATGCCCCTTCTGGCCAGTTGACGGCCACTGTTCCATTAAAGATTGTCATGTGGAGCCATGTCCAGAGGTATGTGTAGATGACTACTAAAACTAATTTTAAGTTTTGGTTTGAAAAACAATGTTCTAGCTAAACGAGAAATTCTTGTTTGAGAAAATCACACTCATTTTCAGTATTATGTAACCCTTTGTCTGGTAACAATATTGTTTTTAATGATTCTATTAACCAGATAAACAGGCTAGCAGGATTTTTTTTTTATTTTTTTTTTAACGTGGGAAAAATCTGCATTATGCAAATATGGTTTTATAGATTTTTTTTTATGTGATTATGCAGTTTTGAGTGGTTGGTTGCTTTAGTGTTGCATCACTTTGTAGCAGACTTGAGTTTTAACACGTACCCATTATGAGCATACTTACCCTAATTTCCATGGTCGGAGTTACGTTATTAAATGGAGCGTGGCTAATTTAAAGTGCGTAGACGATTGATGTTGTAGTGACAGCCTATTATTATTGGCTCCACCCAGTCTATTAAAAACTATGAAACATTTGCTGTGGAACGATAATGGTACATTTGTACCTTTTTAGTAAAGGTAATCTTTGAAACCCAATTTTGCCACAAGACTAATTAAGTTAATTTAACTAAACAGCTGTGGTTGTGCTGTTTGCCGTCCGATGACATTCCTCACGGAGTTTTGTAACGCAAGGTTGTGTTTAGTGGAACAATCCTATCAAGTGTGAAATAATATACTTATTGTACATTTCAAAGCATGCATTTACAAAATAATTCTCTATAATGTGATTTTTTATTTTTTTATTTTTCTTTTCTTTTCTTTAGAGTAAAGTTCCAGTTGGGATTAAGTCAGGGAATTATAACAAAGTAAGTGTTTTTCACTTAATTATTTTGGAGAGAGAATTGTATCAAGTACTGTTCCTTTTGTGCAATGTACATACCTAGAAGTTATGAAAATACATTCTTTGGTTCTTTCTCCTGATATTTAGAACATCTTCATATAGGATGGCCAAAAGAGCCGGTGGGCAACTTAGCAGTAATGAAAACAAAAGTGTAATATTGATCTCTCAATCGGTCTAAATGTTTCTGTGTACTGAAGAGCAAACAAGACCACAGTTTCCAAGTCTTCTTAAACAGGTTTATTTGTTACAACAAAGTAGTATGCCTACAGCACTAACTGAAGACAGATGGTAGTGAGACGATGCTTGTAGGTACTGCAGGCTCTGTATTCTTGAAAAGATGGATGAGAAAGAGACCTGGCCCATCTAAGCATGGGTTTTTATACCCCTTTATGTTGAACAGTTAGGGTACAAGTTCTTACTTAATATGTGCAAAATGTGAATTTTAGGAAGCCTATTGGACCGTTCGTATGATACATTGGCATTCCAAAGAAGACCTACTAACAGTTATGTCACCTGATTAAAAACACATGTTGCTAGCACTTAAGTTGCATTCAGGTCTAAAGTATGTACATGTATAGGAAAGAATAAAAACATGACAATTATTTCTGACACTCAGTCCACCTTTTAAATAGGGAACTAAGATCACAGAAGAAAGCTCAGATCATCCAACAAAAATGTTAATATATCTTTTAAACCTTCGCGTTGATGCATCTGGGCTGTCGTATAATGCGCGTAATGTAATGTCTAGCGAACAACAGTTTCCAACTTTGTCTTTTACGTTGGGCAAGTATTAATGGATGTATACATTCCTTAGTGAATGACAAAATTAGTCGGGGTTGGCAAAAAACTATCTGTAAAGAGACCTTGATTCTTTATGGAAATGTGGACATAAGTGAGATGATAACTCTGGCCTATTTGTTTACCATTTGCAGTACTCAGCAGAGGCTAACGGTGAAGATCTCGAAGCCTGTGAACAAGCCAATGAACTTGGAGCAGTGAATAGTACTTTAAGGCAAGTTCAACTACTTTGTGGGGTTAGAGTACTTCCTGTAAAATCTCGGGTATAATACATTGTGCGTGTTCAGGGACACAATGCAGGGTATCTTTGGCGCATACAATGAGTCTAGGGACCAGCCCTGAACTCCCCCTGCGATTGCGGCATTGAAGGGATTAACAATTGTTTCTTTAGTCACAATCAATGAAATGCACCTATGCAGAACCAGGATTGAAAGATTTGAGAAAAAAAACTGACGTGGAAGTCAAAGATCCTTCCATTTCAATAACATTCTGCAGCAGTTCACAGCATTGTCCTATTGGTCAGGAATGACCTGATCATTATGCCACTGGATGATCCTTACCACCGGTGACACCTGTCAGAGATAGAGGGGTCATCCAGGTCATAAGGTAAAAAACAAAGCATACACATTCATAAAAATATTTTTTTTTGTTATTTTTATGACCTGACTGATTAGTTAATTTTTAGGTCACCGGTCATTGATTGGCCTAAACTTGTCGCTTTCAAGTGATCTGTTTTGTTTTTTTTAAATATTTTATTCTAACTCCTTAAGGGTAAACCTGTTTTTTTTTATTTTTGTGCCCTTCGTGACAATGACTGTTCTCTTACATTTTTGCGGTGTTGCTGTTTAGCTGTAGGTTTCTTCTCTCGTTTATTTTCCTGGACAAAGTGCTTTCTTCAGAAACCATTATCTTGATCATATCATCTGATTTACCATTTTAACACACTTTTTTATGGGTTTTATTTGAAGCATATTTTACTTTTTTGCACGTTTTATAGGGGCAATGAGTACAAGTAGCATTATTGCTATTTCAAAACCATTTTTCCAAATCTGGTCATCCTGTCCCCATCTCCTATTTGAGAGATCTTTTGAAGATGCCCAATTCAATTTACCCCATCAAAATATATATTTGTGAAAACTAGATACCCCAGAATTTTTCAAATGGTGGTATTTTAACCCTTTCAATGTACTCATTCTACCACCAACCTTTGTCAAAATTTGCAAGTGTGCAATAATACCACCCATTGATATGTATGTCGGGTTGTTTGAATGCTAAAGAGCCATATTTGGGACGTGTTCGTCCTGTCCCCATGTCCTATTTGGGACATCTTTGAACCTGTCTAAATAAATCGACCCCATCACACACATTGTGCTTCAGGTACAAATTTACAGTTCCTGGTGTGTGTCACTGCCAAACACCCCAATATGTGTTCAGCAACATCTCCTGAGTACAGTGACACCACCCATGCATATGTCTCATGTTGTTTTGGGGCTAAAAGGCCACCTTCGGGAGATGTGCATTTTTTGAACCTGGTCAATTCCGTTTACTCCATCAAACCATATATGATGCTTTGCGATGCATTGAGATTAGTAAGCTGGGCTCCTTTGATGTGTATGGTTTAATGTGCTACCGGTATTTAACCTGCAGGGATCTGGACATACCCTCTTGGGAACTTATTTATTTTTTAGTGGGCGCCACCATCTTAGGAGAGACAACATGTTTCTTGGTATGGCACTTGTGGTCGGTCTCCGGAGTGACCATAATGCATCCTGGGGTGGGTTTTCGGTGCCGCTGTAGGCCTTGATATCAGGGCGTTTCAGCAACACTGTTTGAGCTTGGGAGATGACAATTGGACGTGGTGGATGTTGTCACTCCGGGGAGGGATCACACAGGATCCCTGCAGCAGTTTTTGCTGAATGCCTCAATATCAAGGTATTACAAAAAGACAGTTTGGCAGAAGAGCGTTTGATTGCTTTCTAAACTCAGTTAGCCCCATGAGGTGCCAGGCACGGCAGTTGTCATCAATTTTTAACATGATAAGTTGATTAATGACCCTTTAGGTAAATGGTCACAGATCAGTCTCAAAATCACTACAAATTGAGTGTAAAATTATACCTGCATATTATACACAGGTGCATATGTCATCCCAAGATGTTACAGTATTTAATGTATTTAATGTATGTTACATATTCAGTGTAATTGCTTACATTCATTTGCATAAACATTTTTTGCTTTTCTACTAATAAATTAAAAAAAACTGCAGATTGCTCTGTAGAAAACAATCTATGATAATATACCGATATACCGATGCAGAGACAAAAAATTGATGCAGCTCACCACTAAAGAATTTAAGTTCTGATTTATTTTTTTAAAGAATGTTTTGAGATCTCTTTATTGTGTTAAAATATTAAAATGTTATAACTATTTTGAGATGCTTTGTGAAGTTGTTCCTTTTCCATGTGATATTCAGTTTAAAGTTTTAACTAGTTATTTCTCACACCAATGTGTTAGGGAGCAGTTTATTTTTTTTCCATTTGTATTTAAATATTTATTTCTCCTTGCTTTTTTCCTTGTTCCAGTAACCAAAGTCAAAAAGCTTTCATTGATTGGGCAAGATATGATGATGCACAAGATCATTTTTGCGAGATTGATGGTAATTTTGTAGGCCTTATAAATGCTTGCACCAATTCTTTTTTTTTTTTTTTGCTTCTTATTGCTTTTTAGTTATTGACAATGACCTATGCAAAATGTATTCAAAGGAGGAGAAATGTAAGAATGTTAGCGTTTGTAATCTAAAACTAGAGGTGCAAGGAAATTTCCCTTTATTGAGAGGGGTGGTGGATAAGTGGAACGGGCTCCAAACAGAAGTAGTAGAGGATAAACAATGAGGGAATTTATCTGCACTCAAACCCTATGTTTCTATGCAAAGTCCCAACAAAGGTTTTTTGCCTTGCCCTGAGATGGGTCCAGGTTTTAGAACATAAGACTCAAGCCAAATAGTTGAAATAAGAAGTTTGTAGCTCTGTTTGATATCTGAATAAATGATTTGGCTGAATCCTCTTCAATTTGACATATCTTAGGTCCCGCAGAAACCTTCAGTCTCAGCCTACTGTCAAGCAGTGACCATCAGTCTAGTTCTAGTTAAGATCCTCGCTATCAAACTGTTCAGGGCTAAATTAGAAACTTGATCACTTGCATTGTACGAGCTGCTTTTGCAAAGTTCCAAGAGCATAGTTAAAATAATTTTAGGTTCCTGGAAGTTAGTGTTAAAAAGAGCAGTCATGTTCTGGTTTCTTTTCCAGGGATCCCAGTGTAGTTAAGGTGAATACCAAAAGCTGCTGTAAATATACTTTTAGCTGCTACGCTTATGTTAAGTAAAATTGGTTGTTAGAGGAATGATAAGTAATTATAAGAAGAAGAATATCCAAAGTTTATTGCCGTACTTCTTTTTCTTAATTCAGATGAACTAGCTCCTGATGCCCAGTATGTGGACCTTTTGTTAAATCCGGAACGATACACAGGATATAAAGGGCCCTCGGCTTGGAGAATATGGAACAGCATCTATGAAGAAAACTGCTTCAAGTAATAAAGTGCATGGAAAGCATAATTCTATAAGAATTCTAAGCATGTGGAAATATACTGTACTTATACATCATTATTGTTTTATATATCCTCTAGGCCTCGCTCTGTCTATCGTCCTTTAAATCCGCTAGCACCAAATATAGGTAAGTCAGTATTATTTATGTTTGCAGACATATATAAAGCTGTTTATGCTGGTCATATATTGTATTAATAATTTCCGTGCCTTTGAGTTCCATTATTCACTGTCTAGAACTACATCTCTCAAATGTTAAATAGTGCTGCAAGTTTGCAGGGATCTCTGGGACCAAGGTTCAGAACCAACGTGTTGGATATTTCTGCAATCAGATATTCTATAGATTATACTTTAGTTAATTTCTGAAATGTGAAAATGTATTTTAAACCTGATGGGTATAACACAAAGGTACTTTTGTTTGTCCATCAGATTTACCTATTCCAGTCTGTGATGGGCCAGACCACAATGACATGATATTTATTTAAGTGCTTGATGAACCATGTTCCCTTATGTACCCTTAGAACTAGAATTATCTTCTAGTGAAAATAAAAATGCAAACACATTCCAAGCCAACCCTGGCACTAGCACAATTCCCGCTTCTGAGCTTTACTATTTTATGAACTTGTAATTAAGAGGTCTTTTATTCCGATTTATTTAGGAATCAGTACTTGCTGAATACTGAAGCAAATTCAGGCCTTTCTTTTCTTAATTTAAATCAAATAGTATTAGTATTATATTGGTCTTATTCTATTCAGAGTGTTTTCTGAATTCACTACTTTTAACAATGTCCCTGTGTTTAAAATATTGGATTAGATCTACAACTATAATCTTTATCTGATTATTTACAGCTTTTATCTTTTTTCTCCCTTCTTTCTAGGTGGAGAAAATGGTATGTACACACCTTTATCTTTGATAATGTGATATGACCCAATGAAGAATTATACACATATGAGATAACATGGTCTGTAAGCAGTTAAGACCCAAATTTGCTTAGTAATACTGGTGTTAGTATGTGTGGGAGGGAGTGAATGTATGTAATGTGCATGTAATATAACTACAATACATGTTTTTATTTAGACCTTGAATACAGTGTGTTGTTAGCACGGTATAATAAAGGGGAGTACCCTGATTTGATTGGGGTACAAAAGGTATGATACATTAGGGAATGAGGTCCCTGTCCTGCAGAGAGTCCTAGGTACTTATAGGGCAGGGGCGTCCAACATGCGGCCCGCGGGCCAAATGCGGCCCGCGTGACCTCGAGGTGCGGCCCGCGTGAGATCGGCAGCCAGGATCACAAGCCCTGTCGCTTACTTGTGGGAGGGTCTATTCTCTGCTCCAGTCCTGCCTCCTCTGTGGGGAGAACGAGGGAGGCCGCGCCCCCTGCTGAAGTCTGTGAGCGGCATTGAGAGCTGTAGTAGGTAAGGGGGTGGGGGAGGTTGTTTGAATGAGTATGCCTGTGAGGGAATGAATCTGTGAATGAATGAGTATATGAATGAATGAGTGTGTGTGATAGCATGGATGTGTAAGTGCTGAAACCTAGGCATGATGGGACTGTGATTGCTGTTAGCAATCACACTCCTATCATGCTAAGTCAGCCAGTACATGCTGAAACCTGGCTAGCTCCCCCCTTGTGTATTGATGCTGCCAGCAGTATGGGGTCTGCACTTACAGCCACCCTGTACCAGCATGTACTGGCTGACTTGGCATGATAGGAGTGTGATTGCTAACAGCAATCACAGTCCCATGAAAAGAGTGTGTTTGCTGTTAGCAATCACACTCCTATCATGCCAAGTCATATTGTTGATTTTTTTTTGTGGTGTGTTACTTTTAATAAAAGTGTGGTTACACACTAAAATTGGACAAAAATTACTGGTACAATGCCCAGCCAACCAGTACATACTGGAATCTGGGTATGCCTGAGATTGCTGTTAATCATAATATATAATTTTTTTGTACAATTTTGGTGTGCAACTTACTTTTATTAAAAGTGTGTGGGGGGTCATTTTCAGTTTTGGCTAAGTGAACCCTGAATTTTCGGTTTTGGTCCAGAATATTCATTTCGGTGTATCCCTAAAATAAATAGAACTATTTCATTTTTACTTATCCAGAATCCTGAATTTGTAGTCACAAAACTTTCTAGGCCCAGAAATCAGTGAGAGGAAAAGTAAAGGTTTTGTGTCATTTACTTTATTTTAATCTGCATTTCTTATTAAAGGCCATATTTTCACGCAGCGAAAAATTAGTGCGGCCCGCGCACGTATACAATTCTGATGAAGTGGCCCACTGCAGAAAAAAACTTGGACGCCCCTGTTATAGGGAGTGAATGCAAATCAAAGTTTGTAAGTTAGTGTAGTACTACAATAAAAAGGTGTTTTTACATTATAGTAATGTACATCGATCTACATAAATATATATATGTGTGTATGTAATATACCTCTTAGAACTCGTAAAAAGGGACATCACATTTTAGATGTATTAGCCCTTCTCTTCCACTACCCCTCCAGTATTCTATTAACCTGTTTTTGTGTGTGTTTATGGATTGGAATAATTGTTTGTTTTGCATTTTTCTTCATATGTATGTGTACTTTAGTTGTTCTTATCAGGGTACTTTGGTAGGGCTTGGAATATGCTTGTTAAAGGGGAACTGTAATATTAGAGATGAAACCACTAATGGCGGTGGTCTTATTTCCACTTAATGCTCATTTTGTAAAATATAAGTTCAGACATGTATTACCCAGCTCTAAAATCCAGACATCAGCAGAACAGTTCTTGCAGTTTTTCCTTAATTTACAAGTTCTCTCAGTGAGATTGCATTTGAATCCCAATTTCATTCCACTCTTTCTGAACACTTTAGTGTTTGTCAGCAAACTGTGCATGAGCCCAAACCATACAATTCCTCTATAAAGTTGTTAATGCAAATTTATTGTTTGCCATGTGAAGCTCCAATTCCAATGTGTGAATGCGGGTGCAACATGGCAGCTCCACTGCTCCAGGCCACATAACAGCAGGAAAATGTAAAATAGAGGTCATTTTTAAATTAATACATTGGTAATAAGGATTATAGAAAATCTGACATTGGACAGTTTCCTTTTAAAGAGACACAATGGGTTAACTTTTTTTTTTTCTTCTGTTCCAAACATTAAAACTGTAATATTGTTTTTGTATTACCAGGAGAATCTTTCTACGAGTGGCTTGAAGGTAATCAATATAAATTAAAATGTTGCTAGGATGGAATAATTTAGGCCATATTTGCCCGGAAATGCATGCTCCACGGCTTCGGTGTCCATGGTGAATTGGCCTTCTGGTCATCTATATGACTTGGGACAATTTTACCCCTTAAGGACAGAGTTTTTTGACAATGACTGCAAATGTTTTACACAAGCTATTAAAAAAAAAAACTGCAAGATAGATTCTATTTGTCCTGAGTTTAGAAATACCCAAAGTTTTTTTGTTTCTTTTGCCGCCCCCGATTATTATAGGGCAATAATTACTAGTAGCGTTTTGCTATTTCAAAACCATTTTTTAAAACTGGTCATTCTACCCCATGTGCTATTTGGGACAAACATATATTTTTGAAAACTAGACACCCTAGGGTATATTAAATGCTAGTATTTTAACTCATTCCATGCTACCAGTCTCTGTCAAACTTTGTGGCAGTATTTTTTGTGTATTTTTTTCATACACATTGTGTTTCGGGTATGAATATACAGCTCCTGGTATATGTCGCTGTCACACGACACCCCAATATGTGTTCAGCAACATCTCCTGAGTATAGTGATACCACCCATGCTTAGGTTTGTCAGGGTGTTTGGAAGCCAAATGGCCACATTTGGGAGGTGCGCATTTTTACGTGTAGAACTTTGACATTTGGTGACCAAAATATAAACAATACTTGTTTTCTCTGTACATACAGACAAGCCTGAATACCTATATTAATATTATCTGTTAATATCTGTTCTTTTAAAAGGCCTTTGCTTAGAGAAAAGAGTATTTTACCGTCTTATATCTGGACTTCATGCCAGCATCAATTTGCATCTCTCTGCTAAGTATCTTCTTGAGGGTATGTACCCTTTTTGTTTATTTTCTGAAGTATTCATTAAGCATTCTTGTAATCTTTTTAAAAATTATGGAGCACAGAAGTACTGTATTTGCTTGAATATAAGACAAGGTTTTTTCAGAGCAAATGCTTGTCATATATACGCGGTCCTCAAATAGAGGTCTGACTATAAGACTAGGATCCAGATCCCCCGCAGCACTGCAGGGGACCCGGATCCTCCTCTCTGGCAGTAGGTGGACGTCTGCATGAAGTATGCAGACATCCTCATCTTTTGCGTCGGTGTGTGAGTCATAGAAGCCCCGACAGAAGTGCCAGGCAGAGGCGGGGGTTTTCTACGCGCATCGCACAGACATCCACCAGATATTTAGGGTCTTAACAAGGGCATTTTCTGTTTATTCTCCCTTGACGAAGACACAGAACATTTTGATTAAAAGTAGTTTGACTGACAGTACTATATTGTTGTGATAAACATTATTTTTGTAAATGAGTAGGAACAGACTATATAGAATTTCTCATGAGGCTCAAAATAGTGATATGTTTTATAATTGTATTTTTGAGGAACGTGATAGTCCTCGGAGTAGATTTTTATTTTATAGTGGTTTGCATTTGTTTAATATATAATAATCATTATTTAGCGTGGCAGAGATTTTAATGTTGATATGTTTCCTTTTTAGGTACATGGGGCAAACCACATTGGGGGCCAAATGTAAAGGAATTTACACAACGATTTGATCCAGTAGAAACCAAAGGGGAAGGTCCGCGAAGGTTGAAAAACTTGTACTTCTTGTATTTGATTGAACTTCGTGCATTGTCAAAGGTTGCCACTTACTTTGAGAGATCGTTTGT